>NW_006921639.1:10109178-10112703 GCF_000298275.1 Orycteropus afer afer | reverse complement strand
GAGAGCAATATGGCAATTCCTTAGAAAGCTGGAATTGGAGATACCATTTGATCCAGCAATCCCATTACTAGGTATACATCCTAGAGAGGTGAGAGCCAGGATAGGAACAGATATATGCACACTCATGTTCATTGCAGCACTATTTACAATAGCAAAAAGATGGAAACAACCTATGTGCCCATCAGCAGAAGAGTGGATGACCAAACTATGGTACATACACACAATGGAACGCTATGCAGAACTAAAGAATAATGTAGAGTCTCAAAATACCGCGTAATATGGATGAACTTGGAGGACATTATGCTGAGTTATGCTGAGTGAAATAAGTCAATCACAGAAGGACAAATATAGTATTAGTTCATTGTTGTGAAGGGTCAAGGAAAGGTTTATATATGGAGGGAAACTTTCTTTGTTGGTTGCAAGGGGTGGAAAGGGAGGGGAGGGAACACTGCAAAAAAAAAGTGCATTGACCCATGTCACTTTAGTTTTGTGTATTTCACTGTACATAAATTATATTTCAATAAAATGCATTTTTTAAAAAAATGGGCTCCAGCATAGCAATGATTGTGAAGATGGTGCAGGATTAGGCAGTGTTTTGTTCTGTTGTACAGAGAGTCCCTATGAGTTGGAATGGACTTGGTGGCATCTAATTAACAACAACAGCACCATTATCACTATTCTTTTCCAAAATATTTCACTAGCATTAACATAAACTTAATGCACTAAACAAAAACTCCTTTCTCCCTTCCTCCCATTCCTGGTAATGATTACTAATCATTGTTGTTTTCTATACATTTCCTTATTTCATATAAGGGAGACCATAAAGTATTTGTTCTTTTGCAACTGACTTATTTCACTCAACATGATGTTTTCAAAGTTCATCCATGTTATGACCTGCATCAGAACTTCATTTCTCTTTAGGGGTACATAATATTCCATTGTATGTATATACCACATTTTGGTTATCTATTCATCTGATACATGTTGTGGTGTAGTAAATTACCTGGTATGGCTTTTCTAGCTGTTTTTGTAAACTCCGTGGTAGAATTTGCTGTGAGCAACTGAGGAGCTCCTGATTGTAAAAGTTATCCACCTGGGGTATTTCTGTTGGGCGTGGCACAAAGCAATGTTCTGGAAGGTTCCTGCTCTCTCTCAGGTGCTTAGAATTCTTATGTTATGATTGGTTGGTTTGGCCACTCTGCAGGGCTCAAAAGGAGGCCTCCTAGAGGCAGAAGTCTCTCTCTGACTGCTGGTTGAGGAAGACGTGGTGCTGAAGGAGACACACGCTGCTGGGAAAGAGACACAAGAGACATACACTGCTGAGTGAGACACCGAGGGACACGCACTGCTGGGAGAGAGACTGTGAGAGACTGTTGGCTGAGAGATGGTGGGCTGGGAAACTGAGTGTTTTTACTGAACTTGAATTGTAGCCTGGTGCTTCCCTAATAAACCCCATAATCCGTGAGTTCTGTGTGGCCACTGCAGTGAATAATCGAACCTAGGAGAGAGGTGGTGGGTGCTTTGGGAGGAATGGTTGGTGAAAGGACTGGAGGGAGGCAGCATGTCTGGCCTTGCAGGAATAGGCCTTGACTTACTGATGGTGATTCTGTCTTCCTCTTGTGCGGTTAGAGGAGGTCAGAAGATGTGGCCTCCCTGCCCTTTTAGCACATGTTTTTTAAAAAATAAATAAATAAAAAGAACCCATGTACATCTCTATTTAGTGTAGTCTAATAGAGCACAAAGACACTCTGGTGGCGTAGTGCCTGACATTTGACTGCTAACCAGAAGGCTGGCAGTTCAAACCCTTCCTCAGAAGGAAAGTTGGGCAAGCTACTTCTGTAGTGGTACTGCCTTGGAAACCCAAGGAGGGGTTGCTATGAGTCAGATCTGACTCAACAACAGTGAGTTTGGTTTTTGGTTTGGTAGAGTACAAGGGGAGCTCTGGTAGTATAGTGCCTAAGGCATTTGACTGCTAACCAGAAGGCTGGTGGTTCAAACCCACCAGCTACTCCTCAGAAAGAAGATTGGGCAATCTACTTCCATAGAGATACCACCTTGGAAATCCAAGGAGGGGTTGCTGTGAATCAGATCTGACTCGATGGCAGTGAGGTGTTTTTTTTTTTTTTTTTTTTTTGTTATTGTTATTAACTATGCCTAGTCAATAAGGTGGGGTGGGATGCAGAGGCTGGTGGTGGCCGCTCAAGAAGTGGGCCAGTGCTGGCTTTGCTAGGCTTGCTGCCAGCCTCCTTCCTCATAGAATCTCGAGACTGCTGGAGGCCTGAGAGACTCCGAGGGCTCTGAGGACTCCAACTCCATGGTCATGAATGGGACAGTAGATTTTTGGAAGAAGAAACACTTCCACCAGTGGCCAGGGTCAGCCTTGGGAAGGCTCAGCTGGTGGAGGATGGCTTTCCCCTGAAAACTCAGCACTTCTGCAGGAGCTGATACTGGAAGTGGACTCCAGGTAGTGCTGGTAATAATCTTAGATGGCCATGAAGGAGCTGCTGGAGGGGACAGCTTCCAGGTTCTTGCTTGTCAGCTGATGGAAGCCTCAGGGACTCCCTTGCAGTGTTCGTGATTAGGGGTTCTAGGATGGGGAGCCCATTTGCAGAGGAGATCGCTGAGGCTGCTCCATGACTATGAGGTGCTACAGAGTATGCCAGCAAATACTTGCTACATTTCATTTTGTGTCAACTTTATTACTGCCCTACCGGCAAAAGCAAGTCCAATGGCCAAGCCCAGCTACAATGGTGGAGAAATAGACTCCATCTCTTAAATGCAGGGGAAGCAAAGTCACATAGCAAAGGGACATAGAAACACTCTAAACCCATTTCCATTGAGTCATTCCAACTCATAGCAACCCTATAGTACAGAGTAGAACTGCCCCATATGGTTTTCAAGGCTATATACTTTAAGGAAGCAGATAGCCAGGCCTTTCTTTCCAAAGTGGCTGGTGGGTTTGAACCACCAACCTTTCTATAAGCAGCAGAGCTCTTAACCACTGCATCATCAGGGCTCCTTCTGCCTAGATACAGGATGGGACAAGACTGGTGGCCATTTTTGCTATATGCCACGGAGATCTTGTGGGTGCCACAGTCAGAGGCCTATTTAAGGTATGGCAGGTATGGCTCATGCCCTAGGCACCACTTGAAGGAGGATACTCCTGAGCAATATCTATTAACCATGGCAGTTTCCATTGTCAGCTGTGAAAGATCATTCAGCAAGTTAAAAATAATACTTTCATATTTGAGAGCCTCCATGGGTCAAGGTAGTCTGTGTGACTCTGCTTTGATGAATGTAGAAATGCTTTAACGACCATGCCACCAGAGCTCCTTTGTAGAAAGAGAAAAAACTGAAAAAAAAAAAAAAAAAGACTTCAAGCACATCATAAACCAATTTTCATCAGTGAAAGCAAGGACGGTGCTGTTATATTTTTCATATAGTGTCATAATGTGTGTGATAGTTGGAGCTGTGTGTCAACTTGGCTGGACCCCAGTTCTGTGTGATTGTTCCCATGATGGGATT
>NW_006921639.1:10095339-10095784 GCF_000298275.1 Orycteropus afer afer | reverse complement strand
GGTATATCAGAGATCGAGCTCGAGCAGGACCTGAAGGCACAAGTAAGTTGCATGAGGAAGTGGCCCAAATGCCTATGGTCTGCACTCCAGTCACAGTACCTTTCCTCTCCCACTCTGCATCTATGGCCTCATGGGGAGTTCCTCATGATCAATTGACTGAGGAAGAGAAAACTTGTGCCTGGTTTATAGGTGGTTCTGCACGATATGCAGGCACCACTCGAAAGTGGACAGCAGCGGCACTGCAGCCCCTTTCTGGGACTTCTTTAAAGGACAGTCATGATGGGAAATCCTCCCAATGGGCAGACCTTTGAGCCGTGCATATGGCTGTTCATTTTGCATGACAAGAAATGGCCAGATGTGCAATTATATATGGATTCATGGGTTGTGGCTAATGGCTTAGCTGGAGGGTCTGGGACTTGGAAGGAGCATGATTGGAAGATTGGTG
>NW_006921639.1:10089857-10093368 GCF_000298275.1 Orycteropus afer afer | reverse complement strand
GTCTGTGAGTGAGCAGTCCACTGTTCGGCCTGGAGATCTTGGATTTGTCATTCGTTGGAGTCAACAGCCGGTGTACTGTCTGCCAGTCTTGAGTTTCTTGGCCCCTGCAGGGAAAAACCTACAGCCTGATATTTCCCCCAGGGACTATGGACTTGCCAGCTTCTATACGTTTGTGAGCCATTTTCCTAAGATAAATTTCTCTCTCTCTATATATATATAAGCTTTGCTGTTTTTTGTTTCTCTAGAGAACCCAGTCTAACACAATATGATAAATAAAAGATAAACTAGCTTGACTTGTATTTTTGAGAGAATATTATGGTAAAATTACCTTAAAGATAGGTGTCAGATGTCTGGACAGGGGCTCAATTTTGGCAAGTTAAAACTAATGCTTTCCTATTTCAGAGTCCTCTTCTGACTCAAGGGCTTCCTTCTCCCCCTACCTCTCTCTTCTGCTGCCCTCCTGTCCTGCCTTCAAGGTTCAGCCCCTGCTGCCCAGCAGCCTTCTCTATCCCAACTTTTCCTTAGTTCGTGTTTCACTGCTTGGCCTAGAACTCCCATCCACACACCTGCATGTCAAACACCCTCTTTTACCCTGAAAAGTTTCTAGATGTTAGGACTATTCTTTCCTAATGTAACCTTCCACCAAACTGGAGGGAGAAGTTAAAAGACCCCAAGTGGTCTCTCTTCCATGAAAATGAATAATTGGGCCCCCAAGGCAGAGTTTTGATTGCTGGGTTATTTGTCCAAGATGCATTATGATGCTGAAATATAATATGGGTGTCAGATCTTTGAACAGACATGCCATTTCAGTGCTTGGCATAGGCGCTATTTTCCATAGATACACCTCCGACTCAGAGCACTAGGTAATGAAGGTCAGGACCCATTCATTTTGACCTTCAACAAACATCAGAGAGGTTGCCACTGCTATTACCCTAATTTTGCAAATAGAACTGAGAGGAAATAAGAAACTTGCCCAAGGTCTCACTGGATCCCAAAGCCTGCCTGTATCAGCTAGACTGTGGACGTTGAGTCTTTGAATGCCCTTTGATCATATTTTAGTTGCAAATTCTTAGTTTTGTTTATGAAACTTTGAACTGTATTACTATTGCTCTCCACACTTGAAAACCATTAGGTGTGGTGGTTAAGGCATTTGGTTGGTAACCAAAGATTGGTGATTCAAACACACCAGCCACTCTGTGGAACAAAGATGAGGCAGTCTGCTTCCATAAAGATTTATAGCTAATGGGGTTGCTATCAGTTGGAATTGACTCGATGGTAATGAGTTTGGTTTAGCTTTGGATACTAAGAAGGAGTAAAAAAAGGAAGGTGTATATATATATATATATAATATATATATACGATATATATATACATACACACACACACACACACACACATATATATATATATATATATATATATGCAAATATCTTTGCCTTGGAACAATTCTACTTTTAACCATCAAATGCCTTGGAGTAAAAGGTAGGTAAGTGGAGAATTCCAAACTGATCTTTTCAGTCTGCAGATTTTCTTTCTTTTAAACCTAAGATACATTGGAAGATTTTTGTGTTGTAAAGCTTAAGTGGGGAGTAGAGTTGCATCTTTCTGACTGAGTTATGAATTAAGTTTGTAAACTGTGGAGAGCGCCATACCTACCGGGGGTATGTAAGTGGTGAGTGACTAATAGAGCAAAAGCTCCCATAAACAGGTTATGCTTTTAAGTGTGCCTATAGGTTGAGCTCTGCTCTTAGGACACCATCAGCCGTTTTCTCCCTTGTGTTGTTCAGAGAAGTAGCAGTGCAAAAGGGCATAAACTTTAGTTGAACCAGAGTATACAGAAGCCAATCTAAAGTTAATAAGTTAATAGGGAACATAAGATTTATAGGGAACAAAATTATATAGCAGAATGAGGCTGGAATTTAGGAGGTCATGGTGACCTGAGTCATGGTAACTTGAGTTTTGGTGACGGGTACGCTATGGGAACAAGAATGATTGATTTTAATCTGTAACTTGTTAATTGTATTAATTTTATATCCTTTCCTTATTCAATCTGTATATAATCTTGAGAAGAATCATAATAAAGTTGACACTGCTTTGCAATGGCTCTGAGTGTTCCTCCCGTCCCCATACTGTCTTTCTTCTTCTTTTAACTCATTCTCTTACCCCCTGTTCTAGAATTGTCATGCTGGCTGCGACAGTAAACTAAGTGTTCAAATGCTTCCAGACTCCTCAGACTTGCCATTTGAGCATGAACTTCCATTAGGCCCAATAAACAGAAAGAATAAGGGAGGGAATTCTTCTGCAGCCTGATTGATTTGGACAAAGGTTAATGGATGGCAGTATGTAATTGGCGTTAAAGGTTAGTGAAGAATCTTGCCTAAAAGGAGCAGAAATGCTGAATTAGGATCAAGGACCAAATCAATAAGAGGTAAATTTGGTTTTGTGGAGCTAAGGTCTGATTAGAACTTTCAGAATAGGCAGAGAGTTTAGTTTTGAATAATTGCCCACTCTTGTGAATCTCCAATTTGCTATAGCCAACCAATAGAATTTCATTAGAAAATATGTATATTCAGATCTCAAAACCAAGGGATCATCAGTGACATCTGTGAGGAATTACAGTAACATGGGTTAGCTGAAAATAGAACAGACAAAACATCATCAAGCACTAGCGTGGAAGTCAGGACTACAGGCAGCTATTCCCAACACTTCCAGTTATTTGCTGTGTGACCTTAGGTTAGTAGCTTGCCCTTTCTGGGTGTTAGTTACAGGAAGAGTGCTTAAAAATAAGGTAGTGGGTGAAAGAAGCTCAGAGTATTTGAAGTTCTAAGCAGGCCTTGGGAAAACAGCCTTATCGGCAAGTCTGTGGCATGCATGCCACAGTTTGATTCCTGCAGCAGAGGAAGATGGAGTGAGAAGCAGTCATGGCTTCTACATTCAGAACTCAACCCAGCAAGAATGCCTGTCCACCCTGGCTGTGGCAGGAGCAGGAGGCAGAACTGGTTGATGGTTGTGTGAGAGTTACAAAATTGAGGCACTTGACTTGTATCAGAATTATCAGCCCAGGTCTGAGCCCTGACACCATTTTAGCTTTTGTTTACAATGCTAAAAACCTTAGACATAACAAAGGATTTTCATTCAACCTTCAAACCCTTAGACAAACTTAAGTACTGTTGTTGTTGTTGTTATGTGCCCTCAAGTCATCTCTGACTCAACAGCGGCCCCTCCTTAGGTTTCTGAGGCAGGCGTATCACTATGGAAGTAGATTGCCCCATCTTCCTTCTGAGGAGTGGCTGGTAGGTTTGAACCGCCAGACTTCTGGTTAGCAGTCAAGTGCCTTAGGCACTACACTACCAGCAAAGGTTAAACTGTGGTTAAACTAAAGATATGGAAAGAATGTTCTTAAGGGAAGGTCATAAGTTCTTAAGGGAAGGTCGATCTTCATCCATTTCAGGAAGTGGCATATGATCTAGAACCAATGGTAATGAAGGAAGAAGTCAAAGCTGCAATGAAA
>NW_006921639.1:10083533-10086237 GCF_000298275.1 Orycteropus afer afer | reverse complement strand
GTTGTGATACTGCCTTGGAAACCCAAGGAGGGGTCACTATGATTCAGATCCAACTCGACGGCAGGGAGTTTCATTGTTTGGTTTGCAGCATCTTGATTTCTAAACAACTTTCCTTAATGGGACCCAGATTACTTGGCTGATTTCAGGGGTGGGCAAAGAACATTACCGTTCAAACCTACCCAACAGTACTGTGGAATAAAAAGTCTGGCAATCTATGTCTGTAAAGATTACAGCCAAAAAAGAAAAAAAAAAAAACCCTGTGGAGCAGCTCAAGAATACCAAAGATTGTGAGGATGACTTAGGACTGGGCAGTGTATTATTCTGTTGTACACAGGGTCACTATGAGTCAGAACTTACTCGATGACACCTAACAACAACACCCTGGTACACATGAGTCTCATGAATCAGAATCAACTCCCCAGAACAAAAACTTGAATATAAATTAGTAAGTGAACCTAAAACCTAACTGAACATGAACTGGTATCATAGTCCCAAAAAGAAATTTTTCAAAAATAGGTCATTTCTGAACATGGTACTCTGACTATATACCTTCATAGCATATAATGTAATGATAAAAAGAACTGAAAAGAAATCTTGGACTTTATTTAGTAAGTTTCTTGTTTATAGTACTATTGGCTGAAAAACTAAGTAATTCTAAAACTATTTTGTGCACATTGTAGGATTTAGCAACTAAGAAAATACATCGATGTTTTTGGCACCAGAGTTCTCAAGGTGGGAAGAGACACAAGGAAATGCATAGATTGGAATTGTACAAAATCAGCATGAATTCATAATTTTTAAATTTGAATTTCTGGGAAGGTTCTAAACTCAATGATACCCTAATAACAACAAACAGGGCAGACCTTGGTTTCTAAACAACTTTCCTTAATAAAAAGAATCCAGATTACTTGGCTGATTTCAAAGGTGGCCAAAGAATATTACATGTAGTTGAAAAGTACTTAAAATTGAGTAGGGCATTTTAAAAGGACATAGGAGGACTTCCAGTAAGATGGCAGAATAGGCAGACAAGCTTCACAGACCCTCTTCAACAAAGAAAAGAGAAACCAATTGACACAGATACAGAAGATAATCCTGGATCCCTGAACGTTGAAAGGAAGGATACAGAAGTGGATTAAACACCAACTACTGGAAGAACCTGAATGAAAACAGTGAATAAGGAGACAAATGGAGCTGTGGAGTGTCAACTACCCTGATGGCACAGACAGCCTGCATATTTCCAAGTGGTGTCAGGACCTGAGAACTAACCTAAAAATTGGCCCTGCTCATCATAGGTTTGCATGGACTACTGTGCTAGTGGCTGATGACTAAAAAGGGAAACATCAAAGGAGACAAACTAAGCTGTGGACAAACTAAGACTTTGGACTGTCCAGATGGTGCAGCCATTTTGAATGTTTACAAGCAGCTGCCATTTTGGATACTTAAAGTGACAACATGCTCATTCAGATTCCAGGGACCTTCAAATAGGCTCTTCTTGCCAAGGACAGCACAGACATACAGGAGGCTGATGACTGGAAAGGAAACAGGTAGTGAGTGCATAAGTGCAGGCAACTAGCAAATAGAGGAACACAGTACTTTGCTTTCTAAGATAACATCCAAAGAAAACAAAATTCTTGGGTGAATCACTCCAACATACAATCACCAATTAAATATAAACACAAAAACGTCAAAATGTCTCAGAGACAACAAACCATCATAGTCCACACACAGAAGCAAGATAAAGCAGGAGGAACAAGGGACCAGGATACAGACCAGAACACATGCCTGAGGAAGAAGCAGCATTGGAACTCCCTGATAAAGAATTCAAAAGAATTATATTTAGGTACATTTAATGGATTGAGAGACAGATGAAGGGAAACACTGACAAAATGGAGAAAAACACAACAAAAACCTAGAACAATTTAGGAACACAATACAAGAACAAAATAAATGAAAAATTAGAAATGATACAAAATCTACAGATAGAAATCAAGAAGATCAATACTAAATTTTCAGAAATTAAACATTAAACAGGCAAAGGAGTAGAATTGAATCAATGGAAGACAGAATTTGTGAGATTAAAGACAAATACCTCAATACTTCTTTGGAAAAGGATCAATCAGAAAAAAGATCAAAACAAAAGGAAGAAAGCCTAAGGTTCATGTGAGATACCATCAAAAGGAATAACCTATGTGTAATCAGGATTCCAGAATAGGAAGATAAAAATAAAACCACAGAGAAAATACTGGAAGATTTGTTGGACGAGAATTTCCCTGATATGATGAACGATGAGAATATAACCATTCAAGAAGTCCACCGAACTCCAAACAGGATAGACTCCAAAAGAAAACACCAAACACCAAACTCATCAAACTCACCAAAACCAAAGACAAAGAAAGAATCCTGAAAGCAGCATAGGAAAAATGAAAAGTTATCTACAAAGAGCAGTTGATAAGACAAAGCTCGGATTTCTCAGCAGTAACCATGCAGGTGAGAAGGCAATGGGATGGTGTTCTGGTTACCTAGTGCCGCTCTGACAGGAATATACCACAAATGGGATAGCCTTAACAAACAGGAGTTTATTCTTACAATTTGGAGGCTTTAAGTCCAAGTTCAAAGTGCCAGGCTCTAGGAGCTGGGTGAAAGCCCCTCAACCTTGGGGTCCAACTCTGCCTCCTGCTCCTGGCCTACTGGAGCTAGAGGCATT
>NW_006921639.1:10075726-10083433 GCF_000298275.1 Orycteropus afer afer | reverse complement strand
GCTATGAGTCGGAAACGACTCGACGGCACTTAACAACAACAACAACAAGGGAAGGTCAGGACACAAGACCCTTATCAGAAATTCCCTCAGTAGACCTCAGGAAATGTTTTAAGATAATTACCTTATGACCACCCTGTCAACCCCCTCTTAGTCACATATTAAACTAACCAATCCAAATAGTCCACATTTGTGATTCCAACCAATCACTGGCTTCTCTGATCTTGCAATTTCCAATTAGAATGTTGTACTTTTAGTTCTTCCTTTTACCTCATAAATATGCATCTGTTACTCTATTGTTTTAGATTTCACTTTGTGAGATCAGAGGTGTCCCAGAACCTTCAATAAATCTCTTTGCCTTTATTTCAACATAGTATATGTTCTTACTTAAGGAGGTCTGGTGGTGCAGTGCCTAAGGCATTTTTAACCAGAAGTTTGGCAGTTCAAACTTGGCCAGCCACTCCATGGAAGGAAGATAAGGCAATCTATTTCCACAAAAATTTATTGCCTTGGGGCCAGCAAATACATGAAGAAATGCTCACAATCATTTGTTGTTGTTGTTACGTGCCGTCGTGTCGGACCTAACTCATAGTGAGCCCTCCTTGGGTTTCCGAGGCAGTATCACACACACGGAAGTAGATTGCCCCGTCTTCCTTCCAAAGAGTGGCTGGTGGGTTTGATCTGCCAGCCTTCTGGTTAGCCGTCAAGTGCCTTAGGTACTACGCTACCAGATGCAACACTAAAGAATAACGTAGAATCTGCAAAACACTGCATAACATGGATGAACTTGGAGACGTTATACTGAGTGGAATAAGTCAATCACAGAAGGACAAATACAGTACTAGTTCATTATTGTAAAAAGTCAAGGAAAGGTTTATATATGGAAGGAAACTTTGTTGGTTACCAGGGGTGGGAGGGGAGGGAACACTGCAAAAAAAAAAAGCATCGACCCACGTCGCTTTAAAAAAAAAAAAAGATTTACTGCCTTGGAAACTCAATGGGGTTACTATGAGTTGGAATCAACTTAATGGCAGTGAGCTTTGGTTTTGTGTTCTTACACATTGATATAGTGAAGACTAGGGGGAGTCAAAGCACCCTGGTTTCCTATTTCAAATTTCTAGCCATGAGATTTCTGGCAAGTAACTTCCTCCGTGTAGTCTGAGTTATAGTACTTCTCCTGTGATAGTTAATTTTATATGTTAACTTTGCAAGGGTATGATGCCAAGTTGTTTGGTCAAATACTAGTCTAGACATTGCTGTGAAGATATTTTGTTGATGGGATTAACATTTACAATCAGTTGACTTTAAATACAGGAGATTGCCCTTGATATCAATCTGATGGCAATAGGTTGTTTTTTTTCTTTTTTACCTTCAATAACGTGAGTGGGCCTCATCCCATCAATTAAAGACCTTCAAAGCCAAAACTGGGGTTTTCAGGAGAAGAAGAAGTACTGTCACAAGACTATAATCCCGCCTGAATTTCCATCCTGCCAGTTTGCTCAATGATTTCAGACTCAAGATGGCAACATCAATAAGGCTATAAAGTTTCCAGCCTTGTGGATTTCAGACTCACCAGCACCACAATCAAGTAAGCCAATTTCTTAAACTCTATCTATCTATCTATCTATCTATCTATCTATCGTCTACTATTGGTTCTGTTTCTCTGGAGAACCCTGACTGATACACTCCTCTCCCCCATTAAAAAAAACAAAAACCCCACTGTCATAGAGTTGATTCTGACTCATAGCAACCCTATAGGACAGAGCAGAACTGTCCCATAGGGTTTCCAAGGCAGTAAATCTTTACATAAGCAGACCGCCTCACCTTCCTCCTACAGAGCTGCTAGTGGGTTCTGAACCACCAACCTTTTGGTTAGCAGCCAAATGCCTTAACCACTGCACCACCAGAGCTCCTCCTCTCCCCTATGTGGTTGTTGAAATAACCAGATGAGATGTGTGTAAAAGCTTGGAATACTGCTGAGCACATATTAAATATTCAACAAAATTTTATTACTGCTGTTATTTTTATTATTCAAAATTAAATCTTTTTTGTTTGTGTTATTTTAAATTTTTATTGTGATTTGGGTGAAAGTTTACAGAGCAAATTCATTTTCCATTCAAAGTCAAATCTTAACTTCCACCCAATGTAAGAATTTGCTCTACAATACACAAACAAGTGGTTATTCTCACTGTGCATGAATACCTCTGGTGACAGAGAATTCACTACTTCTCCAGATAAATTCTCACTAGTAGATACTGTTTTGGGAATTTTAAAATGCATGTTACTCCACCATTTTGAATCTCACTTTGTGAGGTCAGAGGTGTCCCAGAACCTTCAATAAATCTCTTAGCTTTTATTTTAACAGAGTACATGTTCTTACTTAAGGAGTTGTGGTGGTGCAGTGCCTAAGGCATTTTTTAACCAGAAGGTTGGCAGTTCAAACTTGTCAGCCACTCCATGGAAGGAAGATGAGGAAATCTACTTCCATAAAGATTTACTACCTTGGAAACCCAACCTTATAAATCATCTAATTTAACTGCCTCTGAAAATCCAAGTTCAAGAGGTAAAATGATGTGCTTAAGGTCACATGGCTAGTGAAGTAGTAGCTGCTATACTCTTCTGCCTTCTAATCTCACTCACTAAGTCCATTTTCCTTATTGTAACTGAGAGCCTTGATACTGCATCTACCAACATCCTCCCCATCCCCTGAATGAAAAACAATTCCTAGAGGCTCCAGGCCACCTATCTGCTAAGCTTGTTTAGATCCCAGACAATATGAAATGCATACTGACCTATCCGTGGATCCTAGGATAAGAACTTCTGTTTTAGAACTTGTGAGTGATAAAAGCCAAGTTCTTTGCTACATTCTGCCAGTTTAGGGACACACACACACAATTACAGGAATGATTCAGCTCTTCCCTATTCCTGGGTACACTCCTTTTGTTGCCTTGTCCCCACTAAAAACCAAAACCCATTGCCATCAAGTTGATTCTGACTCATAGCAAGTAGAGAGTAGAACTGCCCTATAAGGTTTCCAATGCTATAAATCTTTACAGAAGCAGATAGCCTTATCTCTCTCTCATGAGTGGCTGGTTTGAACTGCCATCCTTCTGGTTGTAGACAAATGCTTTGACCGCTGCACTACCAGAGCCCCCTCTAGTCTCAACCAAAAGAGACCAATTGCCATAGAGTCGACTTCAACTCATGACAAGTACAGTGGAACTGTGCTCCATGGGGTTTCCAATGGCTGATTTTTCAGAAGTAGATCAGCACACCTTTCTTCTAAGGCACTTCTGGTTAAACTCTAACCTCAGACCTTTCTGTTAGGAGCAACACATCAACCATCTGCACCACCGAGGGACTCCCCTCTAGCCTCAATGATCTGCCAGACTTCTGTTTAGCAGTCACGTGCCTTAGGCACTACACCACCAGAGCTCCTTCCTCTAATGTACAACTGATAAAACAGCACATGTTACAAACATAGGCTTTGTACTCACAGGGATCTAGCTTTGATTCCTGGTTGTATCTCTTACCAGTTCTAATTTTTAAAAAGCTACTTAGTTCCATTAAAATATTAATGTTGTTGTTGTTATATACCGTCAAGTCAGACCAGACTCATAGTGACCCCTCCTTGGGTTTCCGAGGCAGTATCTCTACAGAAGTAGATTGCCCAACCTGCCTTCCGAGGAGTGGCTGGTGGGTTTGAACTGCCAGCCTTCTGCTTAGCAGTCAAGTGCCTTAGGTACTATGCTACCAGAGCTCCTTAAAATAATAATAGTAATAATAAAAATATCTAACATACTGCTGTCTAGTCATTTCAACTCATAGCAACCCTTTCTTGGGTTTCCGAGGCAGTATCTCTACAGAAGTAGATTGCTCAGTCTTCCTTCTGAGGAGTGGCTGGTGGGTTTGAACCTCCAGTCTTCTGGTTAGTAGTCAAATGCCTTAAGCACTACACCACCAGAGTTCATTAGGACCTCAATATTCTTGTGGAAAAAAATGGTATATTAGCTCCCATCACCTAGGGTTCAAAGTGAGGGCTGAACTCTGTCCTAAGTGAGGGTTAAATGAAAGAATGCAAGCAAGGATCTTAGCGTAGTGCCTGGCACACAGCAAGCGTTCAAACAATGTTTGCTCTTACTATTAACATAGAAAGAGTCTCTGGTGGGTCAGTGGGTAAGGCATTTGGCTGCTAACCAGAAGATCTGTGGTTCAAACCCACCAGCTGCTCCACAGGAGGAAAATGAGGCAATCTACGCCTCGGAAACCCAAGGAAGGGTCGCTATGAGTCAGGGCCTACTCGATGGCAAATAACAACAACAACAACAACTTCTGTAAAGATTTACAGTTTTGGAAACCCCACAGGGGTTGCTATGAGTCAGAATTGACTGATGGCAGTAAGGGTTTATTATTTATTTATTTATTTAGTATTAACACAGAAGCCATTCTGTGAACTACTGCAAATTCAAAGGATCTAACAGGATTCCACATGACCCCTGGGTAGTGCAAACAGTTCACACTTGGCTACAAACCAAAAGATTGGCAGTTCACATCCACCTAGCAGCTCTACTATCTATTTCCTTAGGATGAAAGCCATTGAAAACTCTACAGAGTGCAGTTCTAGTCTAAAATATGTGAGGACACCGTGAGTTGGAATGGACTTGGGGCAACAGGTTTTAACAGGATTGAATAATGAACCCTCACCTCTGGCCAACAGTATTTCGCAACAGGCATGACAGGAAGCCAGGACAACACTAGTCTCACTTTGAAAATGGAAAGTTTATGATGCACCCCCTTGGTATTTGTTTCCTAGGAAATACTGTGTAATAAATCCAGAACTTTAAGTCTTGCAAACTCTCTGGCTGTGCAGATGCTAAAGCTTCATAAATATAAATACCTACATTCCATGTACATGTGCAAGCTATTATTGCTACACCTTTTACCAATGGCAAGAAAACTCCAGGGTCTGCAGAGTGTTTAAAATATTTGTACATTGCTATGGATACGGTATCACAGGCAGTTGCCAGTAACATGAATAGGATGTAGGGGTTTAGGGCAGTTCACGATAATGATGGAAATTATTCATTCTCAGTCTTAATGCATCACTTTTGGATAACATTTGTAAAATATTTGGGAAGTGAGGCATGCTGTTGAGAACACTACTTTGGATGCCTGATCCAACATTGCTGACAGGCACTTAGTAAAATAGCGAGGAGTCAGGTGTTGAAGTCTGCCACTAAATTGGCTGTGTGAGTGATCTTTACTTTCAGCAAGCAAGGTTGTATTGTCTGCATATCACAGGTTGTTAATGAGTCTTCCTCCAATCCTGATGCCACATTCTTTTTCATATAGTACAAAGAATAGCCCTGAAATGTTGCCTTGGAAACCCAATGGGGGTTGCTATGAGTCGGAATCATTTTGACTACAAGTGGGTCACAAACATGATGTCATCTCATATCCTGCATAATTTAATGCAATTCTAGTTATGCACAGCAAAATTGATATAGATTTTTGGAGGCATTCCAAAAGATGAGCTATGCTGGTTGGTTTAGCCAGGGCTTTCTTATTCTCTCGTTACCTGTCTTTTTCACAAACCAAGAGAGTTCCAGTTGGACCTCACACTGTCTTGGCGAGACAGTTTTCTTCCATTTCAAGGGAGAACCACGGAATGTGGGCAACCCAGCCCTTCTTGGCAAATCATCAAGAATTAAAAGAAAATTGGATTTAAATCAGTTACCAGACTCACTGTCCTCAGCGTCTCTCCCAAGATACCAAAGTTTAATTGTTGTTGTTGTCAGATGCCGTTAAGTCTGCTCTGACTCAATGAGACCCTATGTACAACAGAAAGAAACACTGCCCTGTCCTATGGCAGCCTCACAATGCTCGCTATACCTGAGCCCATTGTTGCAGCCACTGTGTCCATCCCTCTCGTTGAGGGCCTTCCCCTTTTCTCCACTTTACCAAGGACGATATGCATATTGTAACATGGGTGGGGCTTTGCTGTTAGGTGCCACAAAGTCGGCTTGACTCTGAGACCTTAAGTGTAAGAGAAGGAAAAGTTGGCCTTCATAATTCTGTGGTTAGATTTTCCCTGCTGCCAAAAGGGAGAGAGACCTTTTCTTAGAGCATTTCCTTGAGATAACTGGGTTTGTGAGTCCTTACTCTGTCCCTTTGACATGGGACAGAGTATGTAAATCTTTTTAAAAGTTAAATAAGCTTCTAGATACCAATACCACCTAAGAATGTTTTTCTTAAGGGCCTGGAGCCACATCGTTAAAATGTAAGATGATAAAGCTTCTATGTCCCTAACACCTTCACAGTTTAGCATTGGTGCCTTTGCTCCAAGCTGTAACCAGTTAACCAGTTGCTTTCAAGTCCGTTCTGACGTTCTGACTCCTCACGACTCCATAAGTGTCCGAGTAGAGTTGTGCTCCATAGCGTTTTCAATGGTTGACTTTTCGAAAGCAGATCCCCAGGGCTTTTTTCTGAAACTCCTCTGGGTGGACTTGAGTTAACTGTACCATCTCCTTATCCTAGAGACAAGAGAAGTTTTCCCTTAGATGAAAATTAACATAGATGGCTGCCCCCAACTACCAGATGAATTTAAGATGAACCATGAAAGAATGTATATAGCAAATGACATGGTCAGTCCTCTTACACGAAGACAAGCTATCATTTATCTTGAGACCATGCACGTAATTGGCTGTATCTGCTTGGCTACATAAAAGTGTGAGATTTTGTTCTGTCTTTGGAGTCTCGTTATGGGATTGCCTGTGATGCACACTGCACTCTGGTTTAACGCCTATTCAGCAATAAAATAGTTTTATTTCTCTCCCACATACATCTGTAAAGAGGATTTTCTGGTTGAACAGGGAATTTCATGTTTAAATTTCCCATCCAACCTTCACCTTCCCCCATACACAGTTATCTATAGGGGGTGGATGGGAATGGGGGACAAGGGATAAGGAGGGAAATGAGATTTCTCCACATACACCTTTTTCATATATAGTTTTGCCTTTTGAATACTGTTAATGTAATCTTGCCACACATTAAAGAATGTAAAACAAAATTAACAAGAATGAAGGGAGGAAAAAAACCTTGAATAGTCCCTACTCACTGCCATCAAGTTGATTCTGACTCATAGCAACCCCCATTGGGTTTCCAAGGCTGTAAATCTTTACAAATATTTCAGGGCTATTCACTGTCTTATATGAAGAAGAACGCAGCATCAGGATTAGAGGTGGACCCATTAACAACCTGAGATACACAGATGACATAACTCTGACATAACTTTGCTTGCTGAAAATGAGGATGACTTGAAGCACTTACTGATGAAGATTAAAGACTATAATCTGCAGTATGGATTACACCTCAATATAAAGAAAACAAAAATCTTCACAACTGAACCAATGAACAGCATCACAATAAATGAAGAAAAGACTGAACTTGTCAAAGACTTCATATTACTTGGTTCTACAATCAACACCAATGGAAGTAGCAGTCAAGACATCAGATGACGCATTGCATTGGGCAAATCTGCTGCAAAAGACTTCTTTCAAGCTGAAGAGCAAAGATGTTTCCTTGAAGACCAAGATGTGCCTAACCCAACCCATGGTATGTTATTTATTTATTTATTTATTTGTGACGTGTGTGAAAGTTTACAGAGCAAATTCACTTTCCATACAGCAGTTCACATACACTTTGTCTCAT
>NW_006921639.1:10075104-10075626 GCF_000298275.1 Orycteropus afer afer | reverse complement strand
GTGCCAGGCTCTAGGAGCTGGGTGAAAGCCCCTCAACCTTGGGGTCCAGCTCTGCCTCCTGCTCCTGGCCTACTGGAGCTAGAGGCATTTCTTCACTCAGACAGCTGCTGGCTGTTGAGGCTGAGAAGCCCCTAGATTGACAAGTAAAAAGGCACAGTCCCGATGTTACCAATCCACACGGCAGGCCATTAACTTAAATCTACTGTAAGTCCCAAGGTCAGCAGAGCATAGCAAGCTGCTGAGCAATGACATGGCTACATGCAGAGTCCAAGCATGCCATAAGCTAGAGACCATTCTCAAAGCTTCTCCTTATATACAGGAAGCAGACCACATACCCAAAGGCAGCTACTCAGCTGTTCCCAGTAGATTCCACCTGCTAGGAACAGACACCAACTGTAAAAACGGCAAGGAGGCCACATGTTCTGATCTCCTCTAACCCTACAAGGGGAAGGCAGGATTACCAGCAGTAAACCAAGGCCTATTACTCCAAGGCCAGACATGCTCCCTCCCTCCAGCCCTTGC
>NW_006921639.1:10074337-10074795 GCF_000298275.1 Orycteropus afer afer | reverse complement strand
CAGGGTGGCCAAACTAGCCAATCATAGCATCAGAACTCTAAGCACCTGAGAGAGAGTGGGCACCTCCCAGAACTCTGTTTTGTGCCACTCCAAACAGAAATACTCCAGGTGGACAACTTCCGCAATCAGGAGCTCCTCAGTTGCTCATAGAAAATCCCACCTTGGAGTTTACAAAGACTTACGGGTAGAAAATCCACACTAAATAATTTACTACACCACACCACCATGGAATTGATTACCAGTCTCATCATGGGGAGTTATTACTTCCAGCTTCCCAGCCACTCAACCAGGCCCAGCCAAGTTGACATACAAACATAATCATCACAGATGGTATACATAAAACCCTGAAAGACAAAATTTTCAACCAAGAATTATGTACTCAGACAAATTGTCCCTCAAATATGATGGTAAAATTAGGACTTTCCAGGTAAGCAGAAATTAAGGGAATTTATTAAAAC
>NW_006921639.1:10073444-10074027 GCF_000298275.1 Orycteropus afer afer | reverse complement strand
CAATGTGGCTGGGCCTTGTTGAGTGGCTGGGCAGCTGGTGGTAGTTATTCCCCATGATGAGACTGGCAATCAACTCCATGGTGGGATCTACCACAAGCAACTGAGCAGCTGCCTTAGGGAATGTGGTCTGCTTCCTTGTATATAAGCAGAAGCCTTGGGAAATGGTCTCCAACTTATGACACACTTGGACCCTGCATGTAGCTGTGTCATTGTTCAGCAGCCTGCCATGCTCTGCCAACCTTAGGACTTACAATGGACTTAAATTAATGGCCTACCTTGTGATTTGGTAACATCAGGACTGTGCCTTTTTACTTGTCAACCTTGAGCTTCTCAGCCTCAGCAGCCAGCAGCTGTCTGAGTGAAAAAATGTCTCTAGCTCCAGTGGGCTGGGAGCAGGAGGTGGAGCTGGACCCCAAGGTTGAGCGGCTTTCACCTAGCCCCTAGAGCCTGGCACTTTGAACTTGAACTTAAAGCTGTAAGAGAATAAACTGTAAGAGAATAAACTCCTGTTTGTTAAGGCCATCCCATTTGTGGTATATTCTTGTCAGAGTGACACTAGGTAACTAGAACAGAGTCCTTCAGA
>NW_006921639.1:10071281-10073344 GCF_000298275.1 Orycteropus afer afer | reverse complement strand
GAACCAGAGATATCAATTGGAAAATGAAGACAACTACAAACCAAAAAAAGGGAAAAAATTGTGTAGTTACAGAACTTCTAAATGATGAGGAAGTCAAGACAATTGCAAGATTGTCTACTCTTGGGGAGAAAATTATAAATCACAGGATAATCTCAAAGAAAAATGATAAACACACATCAAAATAAAAAAGAGGACAAGCACAAATATTTAGCAAATACTAAAACAATAGCAATGAAGGAAGTGATAACATGATCCATAAACAAAACAAGCTCAGCACAGAAAAGTATAAGGAACAAAGAAATCAGCAACACCACAAAAAAACACATAACAAAATGACAGCAACAAATTCATACTTTTTGATAATTACACTGAATGTCAATGGATTAAATGCACCACTTAAGAGATGGAGAGTTGTAGAGTGACTAAGAAAATATAACCCACCAATATGCTGTCTATAAGAGACATGCCATAGACAGAAAGACAAATAGACTAAAAATCAAGCAAATGTCAACAATAACAGAGCAGAAGTGGTAATATTAATTTCTGATAAAATTGACTTTAAGACAAAAACCACCATAAGAGACTAGGAAGGACATTATATAATGATTAAAGGATCGATTGAACAAGAGTAAATATCTGTGGACCCAATTAAAGAGCCCCAAAATACATAAATCAGACTTTAACAGAATTGGAAAGACAAATAGATGACTCCACAGTCATTGTAGGAGACTTTAACACACCACTTTCAATCACAGATAGAAATACTGGAAAGAAATGCAACAAAGATACAGAAGAACTAAACAATACAATCCACCAGCTTGACCCTATAAACATCTACAGAGCACCTCATCCAACAACAGCACGATATACATTTTTTTCCAGTGCACATGGAACATTCTCCAAGATAGACCATATGTTAGGCCACAAAGCAGGTCTTAATAAATTTAAAAAACACTGAAATACGGCAAAGCATCTTCTCAGATCACAGTATTATAAAATTAGAACTCAACAATAGGAAGAAAAACAGAGAAGGAGCAACACATGCAAACTGAAATACTCTCCTTGAAAATGACTGGGCAATAGAAGAAATAAAAAATTCCTTGAATCAAATGAGAATGAAAATACAACATATCAAAATCTTTGAGAGACAGCAAAAGCAGTGATCAGAGGGCAATTTATAGCAATAAACACACACACATCAAAAAATAAAGAGCCAAAATCAACACCTTAACCCAACATCTCCAACAATTAGAAAAAGAGCAAGAAAAGCCTACAGTCACCAGAAGAAAAGAAATAATAAAGATTCGAGCAAAAATCAATGAAACAGAAAAGAGAAAGACAACAGGAAAAATCAGCAAGACTAGAAGTTGATTTTTTTAAAAGATTAATAAAATTGACAAACCATTGGCAAATTTAACACAGGAAAAGAGGGAGATAATACAAATAACACAAATAAGAAAGGAATTGGGTGATGTCACAACAGAACCAACAGAAATTAAAAGAATGATATCAGGATACTAAGAACTATACTCCAAGAAATTTGAAAATCTAGAAGTAATGAACAGATTTCTAGAAACATACCACTTACCTACACCAACAGACTGAGGTGAAAAATTTGAAGAATAACAAAGAAGAAATTGAACAAGGCATAAAAAGATTACCAACAACAACAACAAAAAAGCCCTGGTCCAGATGGTTTTACTGGAGAATTCTACCAAATGTTCAAAGAAGAACTGACACCAATCCTACTCAAACTATTTCAGAACATAGAAAAGTATGGAATCCTCTCAAATTCATTTTATGAAACAAGCATAACCTTGATACCAAAACCGGGCAAAGACATCACTAAAAAGGAAAACGACAGACCAATGTCCCTCATGAATATACATGCAAAAATCTTCAACAAAATCCTAGGCAATAGACTCCTAAAACATATCAAAAAATATAATACATTATGACCAAGTGGGGTTCTTATGCAAGGATTATTCAACATTTAGAAAAACAATCAACATCATCCATCATATAAATAAAACAAAGGAAAAGAACCACATGATCCTATCAAT
>NW_006921639.1:10070339-10071181 GCF_000298275.1 Orycteropus afer afer | reverse complement strand
TATAAGGAGAAGCCTTGGGAATGGTCTCTAGCCTATGGCATGCTTGGACCCTGCATGTAGCTGTGTCGTTGCTCAGCAGCCTGCTATGCTCTGCCAATCTTGGAACTTAAAATGGACTTAAGCTAATGGCCTGCCGTGTGGTCTGGTAACATCGGGACTGTGCCTTTTCACTTGTCAGCCTTGAGGCTTCCAGCCTCAGCAGTCAGCAGCTGTTTGAGTGAAGAAACACCTCTAGCTCCAGTGGGCCGGGAGCAGGAGGCAGAGCTGGATCCCAAGGTTGAGGGACTTTCACCCAGCCCCTAGAGCCTGGCACTTTGAACCTGGACTTAAAGCTTCCAAATTGTAAGAATAAACTCCTGTTTGTTAAGGCTATCCCATTTGTGGTATATTTTTTGTCAGAGTGGCACTAGGTGATCAGACCAGGTCCTGAGCCCATAGGTTCAACTACTTGGTCCCTCTGGGTAGCTGGCTGTGACCAAGAAGTGACTACAACCTTGTCCCCTGTCAGCTCTACTATACACCTGGGAATTCTTACAGAACATACAAATACACTTGTAGAACCATTGTCTGACAACCCTAAAAAGCCATGGTATTTTCAATTGCCTCTTATGCATGTGAAAGCTGGACAATGAATAAGGAAGACTGAAGAAGAGTTCATGCTTTTGAATTGTGGTGTTGGCAAAGAATACTGACAGTACCATGGACTATCAGAAGAACTAAAAAATCTGTCCTAGAATAAGCACAGCTGGAATGCTCCTTGGAAGCAAGAATGGCCAGACTTCATGTCACCTACTTTGGTCAGCCCCAGGGATACAGGTGAGGAGAGACAACTCAGGGACGCC
>NW_006921639.1:10069054-10070239 GCF_000298275.1 Orycteropus afer afer | reverse complement strand
TTTCTGGGATTTTCTATGTATAGGATTTTATCATCAGCAAATAGGGATAGTTTTACTTCTTCCTTACCAATTTGGATGCCTTTGATTTCCCTTTCTTGCCTTATTGCCCTGACTAGGACTTCCATTACAATGTGGCATAGAAGTAGTGATAGAGGGCATCCTTGTCTGGTTTCTGTTTGCAAAGGGAATGGTTTCAGTCTCTCTCCATTGAGAATAATGTTGGTTCTTGGTTTTGCATATATGCCCTTTATTATGTTGTTCCACAACTGGAACTAATTGAGAGAATTAGCATAGTGGTGGGATATAAAATCAACATACAAAAATCAGTTGGATTCCTCTACACCAGTAAAGAGAATGCTGAAAAGGAAACCAATACCATTTACAATAGTTAGCAAAATATATATATATATACTTGGGAATAAATCTCACTAGGGACACAAAAGATCTGTACATAGAAAACACTACTTCAAGAGACTTCTGGTAAGATGGAGGAATAGGTAGACAAGCAACATAGACTCTCTTCAACAAAGAAAAGAAAAACCAATTGACAGAGATACAGAAGATAATCCTGGAACCCTTAGCTTTCAAAGGAACTATACAGAAGTGGATTAGGCACCAACTAGTGGAAAAATCTGAACAAAAACAGTTGAGTACAGAGATGGTTGGAACTGCGGACTGTCAGCTACTCTGACGAGACCAACAGCCTGAATATTTCCAAGTGGTGTTAGGACCTGAGAATTGACCTAAAGATCAGTCCTGGTCACCAAGGGCTGCAGGGACAACTGCTCTGGTGGCCTATAAATAGGAAGGGAAACAGCAAGGAGGGAGACAACCTGAGCTGTGGACTTTCTGCTGTCCAGAGGGTGCAGCCATTTTGATTGTTTACACGTGGCAGCCATTTTGGATATTTAAAGTGACTGAGGGCACAGCTATTTTGAATGTTTACAAGCAGTGGCCATTTTGGATATTTAAAGTGACCCAGGGCACAGCCATTTTGAATGTTTACAAGTGGCAAACATTTGAGATTTTAAAGTGATAGCATTCTCATTCAAATTCCAGGGACTTAAGAATAGGCTCTGTTTGCCAGGGGCAGCAAGGACATACAAGAGGCTGGCAACAGGAAAGGAGACAGGTGGTGAGTGTATAAATGCTGTCAACTAGTGAATAGAGGACCACAGCACAGTA
>NW_006921639.1:10066945-10068399 GCF_000298275.1 Orycteropus afer afer | reverse complement strand
CAAAAGGAATAACCTACATGTCATTGGAATTCCAGAACAGGAAGAGAAAAATAAAACCACTGAGAAGATTGTCCAAGATTTGTTGGAAGAGAACTTCCCTGATATGATGAAAGATGAGAATATATCCATTCAGGAAGTCCAATGAACCCCAAACGAGATAGACCCCAAAAGAAAAACACCAAGACATATCATCATCAAACTCACCAAAACCAAAGACAAAGAAAGAATCATTAGAGCAGCACGGGAAAAAAATAAAAGTTACCTACAAGGGGCAACCAATAAGAGTAAGCTCAGATTTCTCAACAGAAACCATGCAGGTGATAAGACAGTGGGATAGTATATATAAAATACTGAAAGAGAAAAATTTCCAACCAAGAATTATGTACCCAGCAAAACTGTCCTTAAATATGATGGTGAAATTAGGGCATTTCCAGATAAGCAGACATTAAGGGAATTTGTTAAAATCAGACCAACCTTACAAGAGATGTTAAAGGGAGCCCTTTGGACAGAGAAGCAATAACAACCAACAATTGACCATTAACACACATGAGGATATAACCCAGAAACCAACCCAGCTATGGAAGTATCCAAAGTAAAGAACCCTACAAGACTGTAAACAGGGAACCAGAGACAGCAACCGACAAATGAGGACAACTACAAACCAAAAAGAGGGAAAAAAATATCTGTGTCATTACAGAATTTCTAGATGGTAGGGAAGTCGAGACAACAAGACAGAATGGACTGTTCTACACTTGGGAAGAAAACTATAAATCACAGGGTAACCTCCAAGAAAAATGATAAACCTTCACATCAAAATAAAAAAAAGAGGACCAGCATAAATATTCAGCAAATACTAAAACAATAGCAATGAAGGAAGTGACAACATGATTCACAAACAAAACGAGCTCAGCATAGAAAATTATATGGAACAAAGAAATCGACACAATGAAAAAGCACATGACAAAGATGACAGCAACAAATTCATATTTGCTGATAATTACGTATCTGGCAAGGAAATTATCTCTAAGACTGATGGAAAACTCCAATGCCTCAACACCAAAGGAATTAACAACCCAATAGAAAAAGGGGCAGAAGACATGAATAGACACTTCACCAAGGAGGATATTCAGGTGGTCAGCTAATGTATGAATAGATGCTCACAATCATTGGCCATCAGAGAGATGTAACTCAAAACAACAATGAGATATACCATTTTACCCCAGCACTGATGGCAAGGTTCAATGAGAAGGAAAATGGCAGATGCTGGTGGGGATGTGGAGAGACTGGGACTCTCACACACTGCTTGTATGACTGTGAAGTGACACAACCACTGTGGAAAGCAATATGGTGATTCCTTAGAAAGTTGGAATTAGAGAAACCAGTTGACCCAGCAATCCCATTACTAGGTATATATCCTAGAGAGGTGAGAGCCAGGATAGGAACAGATACACGCA
>NW_006921639.1:10032993-10046572 GCF_000298275.1 Orycteropus afer afer | reverse complement strand
CAGCCTTCTGGTTAGCAGTCAAGTGCTTTAGGCACTATGCTACCAGGACAAAGCTACTACTAGCCTTGGGAAGAGGGATCTGAAAGCTAACCCTCTGCAAGTGTCCATGGTCAGAGCGATGACTGAATGGCCCTGCTGTATTCATCCTCTGATGGCAGTGAGTTAAAGTCCCAGCATAGGCCTTGGCCCTTCATCTTTGCTGTCAGCCCTTTCTTGCTCCAACTGATATGGACCCAGAGTAAGTCAGACCTGCAAATGGAAACCAAGCTAAATATGTTTCCCCGGGCAGATGACGGCTTAAATTTTCACCCTACCAAACCCGGAAGCTCTCCGCCTATACTCCCTTAAAGAACAGACATCATTATTCAGTCCCCCACCTGGCCCCAGAGTTCCCGCTTAGCAAAGGAGCTTGTCAATAAAGTCCCCCAGCTCTCTTAGGAGCTCTTACCCTCAACCTCTACCCCTTAGAAAGCTGCCCTTTGGCTTTAATATTAGGGTCTACCCTGATCCCAGGAGCTCTGGTAGCGTAGTGACTAAGGCATTTGACTGCTAATCAGAAGGCTGGCGGTTCAAACCCACCAGCCACTCCTCGGAAGGAAGATAGGGCAATCTATTTCTGTAGTGATACTGCCTCGGAAATCCAACGAGGGGTCTCTATGAGTCGGGTCCGACTCAACGTCACATAACAACAACAACAACAGAGTTTGTTTTACATTCAACATTTCATGTACATTTGGTTTCACTCCACAATTACCATCCCCAACCCTAACCCACTCTCCTTCCCTCCCTTCCCAGTAACGGCCCCCATACCCCTCATAGATATGCACTCTTGTGTGTCCTGCATTTCCTCCTTGCAAATGTTGCCCCTCTGGTGCCTTGTGGTCAACTGCTCCAGGTGAGCATGGTCTTTTTTAACAAATGTCCAAAGATTTGTACCAAGATCCATATCTCATACCAAACAAAGAGAACCAAAAGATGGTCTCTTTTAACAAATGGTGCTGGGAATACTGGCTATCCATTTGCAGAAAAATGAAACAAGATCCATACCTCACACCATACATAAAAACTAACCCCAGATGCATCAAAGACTTAAATGTGAAACCCAAAACTATAAAGTTCTTTAAGGTAAAAATAGGGGCAAAACTATATACTATAAATATGAAACCTAAAACTATAAAGTTCCTCAAGGTAAAAACAGGGGCAAATTTAGGGGCCCTAATAGCTCTGGTAGCATAGTGGCTAAGACACTTGCCTGCTAACCAGACGGCTGGCGGTTCAAACCCACCAGCCACTCCTCGGAAGGAAGGTTGGGCAATCCTACTTCCGTAGTGATACTGCCTCGGAAACCCAAGGAGGGGTCGCTATGAGTCGGGGCCGACTCGACAGCACATAACAACAACAACAATTTATGCCATAAATAGACTGTCAAAGCATAACCCAAAATGCACAAGCAGCAAAAGATAAATAAGAGGAATGGAACCTTCTAAAAATTAAATGTTTATGTGCTTCCAAAGACTTCTCCAAAAGAATCAAAGAGAACCTACAGATTGGAAAAAAAAATACTAAGCAATGACATATCTGACAAGGGACTTATCTCTAAAATTTATAGAAAAATCCAACACCTCAACAACAAAAGGACAATTCAAAAATAGGTAGAAGACAAATAGACACTTCACCAGAGAAGATATCCAGGCAGCCAACAAACATGAGGAAACATTCATGATCATTAGCCATTAGAGAGATGCAAATCAAAACAACAAGATACCATCTTACCCCAGCATTAATAGCAAACTTCAACAGGGCAGAAAATAACAAATGCTGGTGAGGATCTGGAGAGATTGGGACTCTCATATACCGTTGGTGGGACAGTAAAATCATACAAACACTGTGGAAAGCAGTATGGCGATTCCTTAATAAGTTGGAATTAGAAATAACATTTGATCCAGCAATCCCATTACTAGACATATATTCTAAAGAAGAGAGAGCCAGGACAAGAACAGATATATGCACACCCATGTTCATCACAGCACTATTTACAATGGCAAAAAGATGGAAACAACCTACGTGCCCATCAACAGAAGAATGGAACCAAACCATGGTACATACACACAGTGGAATACTATACAACACTAAAGAATAATGTAGAATCTGCAACACTGAAGAATAACGTAGAATCTGCAAAACACCACATAACTTGGGTGAACTTGGAGGACATTATGCTGAATGAAATATGTCAATCACAGAGGGACAAATATTGTATTAGTTCATTATTGTAAAAAGTCAAGGAAAGGTTTATATATGGAAGGAAACTTTCTTTGTTAGTTACCAGGGGTGGAAGGGGAGGGGAGGGAACACTTCAAAAGTGGTGGTGGGGGAAAAGGACATAGGAGCTAGTTCTAAATGGCTCCCACTGGTCAAATTTGAGCAACAAAATAAATAATATTAGGAAGAGTTCAATATCGTTGTTGATGAGTTCATACTGATATCAAAAATATTAAACAAATAAATGAAAAGAGGAGGAGGGGCAGATGCTAAAACTCTTCTTTGCAGAGAAGAAATGATGGGAATAGGAAAATCATTTTACAAACATCTTGCTCAAAACCAGGTGAGGCGAGAATCACCACTGGACGCTGCAACCATTGGTGGGGAAGAGATCATCAGGTGGTCTCAAAGTGTCACCCCAAGGTCCCATGTTAACTCAAAGTGAGGAAGCTGTTGTTTGTTGCTGTTGAGTCAATTCCAACTCATGGAAACCCACGTATCACACAGTGGAACTCCTCCATAAGATATTCTTGGCTGTAATCTTCACAGAAGATTGCCAGTCCTTTTCCTCCAAGGTACCACTGGTCGTTTGCAACCAAGCACAAACTGCACCACCTAGGGACCTCCAAGTGAGGAAAAACAAACAAACAAAAAACACCACTGCCATCAAATTGGTTGGACTCATAGCAATCATATAGGATGGCATAGAACTGGCCCATAGTGTTTCCCAAGGCTGTAAATCTTTACGGACGCAGACTTCCTCACCTTTTTCCCACACTGCAGAGCAACTAGTGGATTCAGACGGGCAGTCTTTTGGTTAGCACCTGAATGCTTTAACCACTGTGCAACCAGAGCTCCTTCAAAGTGAGGAAAGCACCTACTTTAACCAAGGTGATCAAATTTAGGATCATGAAAATTGGAACAAAACATTGTCATGGGTCCCCTTGACATACTCACTGCCATTGAGTCGGATCTGACTCATAGTGACTCCTCCTTGGGTTTCTGAGGCGGTATATGAGTCGGGGCCGACTCGACGGCACACAACAACAACAACAACATCACTACAGAAGTAGATTGTCCAATCTTCCTTCTGAGAAGTGGCTGATGGGTTTGAACTACGAGCCTTCTGGTTAGCAGTCAAATGCCTTAGGCACTATGCCACCAGAGCTCCTTCCCTTGACGTTGTTGTTGTTGTTGTTGTTATGTGCCCTTGAGTCGGACCTGACTCATAGCGACCCCACCTTGTGTTTCGGAGACAGTATCACTACAAAAGTAGATTGCCCCATCTTCCTTCTGAGGACTGGCTGGGTTTGAACCACCAGCCTTCTGGTTAGCAGTCAAGTGCCTTAGGCACTATGCTACCAGAGCTCCCTCCCTTGACATAATGCACTGAAAATAACATAGCAGCGCTTGGTGTGTTCTACTAATGTGTTTAACTTCAGTCTAATCATGAGGAAAATAAATTGAGGGGCATTCTGCTATGGATAAGATAATGTTAGATTTTCTGAGTGTGATAATTAATTACGTTGGGGTTATGTAAGACAAAGGAGCTATGGTGAGGCAGTGGTTAAAGCACTTGACTGTGAACTGAAAGGTTGGCAGTTCGAACCCACCAGCCACTCTGTGGGAGGAAGATGTGGCAGTCTAATTCTGTGAAAGATTACAGCCTTGGAACCCAAAGTGGCAGTTCTACTCTGTACTGCAGGGTTGTTATGAGTTGGAATCGACTGCCCACAATGGGTTTGGCTTGGGTTTATGTAAGACAGTGCCTTTGTTCTTAGGCAATGCACACTGAAAGTAAAACGTCATAACGTCAACAATTACTCTCAAATAATTCAGGGGAAGAAAGAAAAAAAGACGTATCTGCAAAAAGAGAGAATGGCATTGCAAGTGTGGCAAAATGTTAACAATTTGTAGAAGTAGGCGGTAAAGGGTGTAAGGATGTTCTTGGACTCTTCTAGTAACTTTTTTTGAGTTAGAGATTTTTTTCAAAATAAAAACAATTACATGTTTTTGTTTTTATGGTAGGTACCCAGTTCCTCACTTCACTGTGTATCCCTGTTCCTTTCTTATATTTATCGCTAGTTATTTATATTTCCCCCTAATAAAACAACTACTTGGGCTTACTCTCATATCCCATTCACCTAGATTTCTCTCCTTTCAACACATACATACACACATATGCCATCCTGGAAATTGTTCAGAACACACATAGTTTAAATTCAGGATTTTTTTAAAAAAAACTCTCTTATTTTTCTTTGATGCCAGTTTCTTCCCTCCCTTCATCTCTTATACTTTTGCCTGGAGTTTTTCTTTTATTCTCTGAAGCCTTCCTCCAAATCCAAAAGTGTTTGTAGTACAGGCTCTTTGTGTGGCAAACATTCTGAGCCCTTGAACACGGGAGATTTTTTTCCCCTTTACCCTTTCCCATCACTGGCTGGTAGCATCCAGGGTAGCTACACTATTTCTAAAACTTTTTAATGAAGGGCAAAATTTTTTGCTTACTCAGAATGTGGGAAATTACTCAATACATGGTGAGTTTAGGTAATGATTGTTTTATTCTTATGTCTTGGGAAAATATATAATAAACCAAGTCTGTGATTTCATTTTTATTCTTGCTTTAGGAAGATTTTTTATTTTTCTTAAATTATTAATGAATTTCTTTAATAAATTCAGGTCTAGTGTAGACATGACAAAAGTTGTGAAGGTGCTCTCTTTGTCTGGAAGCTTAGGAAACACTTTACTGTTTTGTATTATAGATGCCCTTCTTCTCTTTCATTTACAGCCATGTCAAGACTTGATCAATTTCAGTGGCAATTCTTATTTAGAGTAATTTTAAGTACTAGGAATATCCAGCGCAATGTGTTAATAAAAGATGCATTTAGAGAAAAGTAAACACTCTTTCTTGACTGTTTCCCTGAATAGTATTTTTCAACGTCCACCATGGAAAACGAGTATAAAACTCGTCTTCATAAAGAGAAATGCAGAATGGTAACTATAGATTCTCAATGTCCAGCCTTGAATTACTTGAATAACAGGGTAACATAATTTACAATTGCTGTGGACAAGAAGCCTTGCAGAGAGAAAAGTCTCATGGACTTACAAGTGTTACTACTCAGCTACCCTGCTAGCAATGTTTTCTCTGTGCTGGTAAGGGAAGGACGACTGATTTTTATAACCCAGGTAGCCTAAACTAAGACCTTTAATAATTAAGGAGGCTCGAGGAAGGGCCTTGGCAATATAAAAACGTGATTGCACTCGTCTCTAACCTGTTACAAGTCCTCTCTGCCATATTTTCAGAGCCTCAATGGAAAGACTTCAGAGCTTTCTGAGATGGCAAGTTGTCTTGCTAAGGAACCTTTTGAAACATCTGGAACGTGATCTCTTAAAACTGAATACTCTTGAACTGAATACTTGGGTTAACACCATGGCTTTACTTGGATTGCCTAATCCTAAACACGTTGAATGTAACAAATAGCGTTTATTAATTGGGCACATTCTTATTTGAGCTCACTACTTTGTGTGGGTTTTTTGTTGTTGTTCTTCCCAACTGTACATGTTCCGGAAATCTTTGGGATGGGGTGTTGGGTGAAGAGTTTGGTCTGTCTTCCCACAGCTGTTTTTATCAAGATGCCTTTTCTCATCCAAATTCAGCATAAAGCTGTCTCCCTTACATCACCACCATGACTGCAACAAAAAGCCAGGATGTCTCTTATTTGTTTGTTCTTTTTGGCTTCACAGATTTACTTCTAAGTTCCTGTGCTGCTGGGAGGGGCAGTACACAGAGCCCAGCCAGAGTCCTGCCTCTCCGGGTGGTGGTGTATAAATAACTTCACCTTCCTGGGACGCAGCTTCTAGGTGTATAAAATGAATGACCTGCAGCCATTGCTAAGACTCCCTTTGGTGCAAAGCCCTAATAGCCCAACTAAGATGAAAGGGTACAACACTTTTGGCTTTAAAGAAAAACTTGAATATTAATCAGCTTTTATTCCTCCTACTTGCTGCTTACTTACCAAATGCTGGATGTAATGAAAATAAGAATGAAAACAAAAAGGAGACAATCCTGATGAAAACAAGATAAAGCATGTCTACTTGGATTGCATGGAGTCCTAACGCTGAATGTAAGAAATAGTGTTTGAAAAAGAGACATTTGTGCCTACCCCAGTAACTGAGTGTGTATCGAAAAGCGGGCCATGGCAGTTCCTGAAACGTAAGGAGCAGCATGGGCCCTACAGCCAGGTATTCTGCATTTCCTCATCAGTGAAAAACAAACTAATATTTGAGCTGTACAGAGTTTCATAGTTCCATAGTCATCTATTTGAGACAAAAGAGAATCAATCATGTGACAATATATCAAAACTGACAAATACCAAAAAAGCACTGGATGGGAGAGACATTTCACAGCATTTTATTCACATTAATCCATTTCACTTTCACTCAGTAATTTGCCACCACTAATATGACTGTCATGATTATTCTTCCGTGGAGAAGATCATACTTTAAAAAAGTCTAGATTGGATTCCCATCATGTTAACTCCATGATCAAAAATCTTTTTTATAGTTTAGCAATCCCTTAATCACAAGAGAAACAGGGAAAGGCAAAGACATTGCAGAAATTTATCTCCACTAGAAAAAATTCATGGCTCATCTTTCAGGGTTGTATTTTTACATGGGGCTTTTTTTTTTTGCGGGGGGGACTTTTCTCATAACCCAAATAACCTCGCCCACCCCACTGTATCACAGAAAGGGAATGAGGACTAGTTCCCAGAGAAGCAGCACATGGTCCTGCAGGAAGAGTCCTAATGGCTCCTAGGCGTGAAGCTCATTCTACCAGGTAAGGCGACAGAGTCAGTGTACCACCCCTGGCAACCAGGTCAGTAGTAGTAAGGTATAACTAGGTGAACAGGACAGGGAATACCTCTTTGGATAACGCATGGGTTAGCATCTCTGGAACAAGAATATCTGTGTTTGAATAAGCCAGGGCTATGAGAGACACTCAGAGTCTAGAGAAAGTGTTAGAAAACAAGAAAGTATAAAAACGGTAACAGCTTTCCCACCAGAGGATCTACAGAAATGTAAGGTGGGCTTTTCTTTGAGATAAGAATACACTAAATGGGTTCTGCTATTTTCACATGAAAACTGGAATGATATAGAACAAGAGGAATGTGGAATCTGAGATTCTCTTATCTGTTCAATAAACACTGATAGACAGTATGTGTGCATGACACAGCAGGTCAGGGACTCAGGGGAAAATCAAGATAAGATGTGGTACTAAAGGAACAATCTGGCAGTGACCACCAGACACCAACATACTCAGACCATGGGGAGGTCTCCAGGGCTCCATGAAGGAAGGGATGTGGGAAGGCATTCCCCAGTCATCCCCTCTGGGTTTTAAGTATGTCCTCCGTGCCTCTATGTAAGGGGAGCTAATCTCTCAGCCTGCCCCCCCAGACACCCCCTCATCTTCCTTCTTTCTCTGGAGGTTAAGAGCTCAGATCTTCCTCACAGGTGCCTAATGAATGTCTATGGAATTGATGTATTGTGGAAGGGATGCTCTATTTTAGTACAGAAAAATGGAAAATTTTTTGAGAAAGGAAAGATGGTGGAAATGAGGTAAGTGTTCTAATCAGAAGGCAGAAGCCAATAGGCAAATTCATTTTGTAGGGGACTAGCAGAAAGCTGAGATTAGCTAAAAATTAGAACTTTGCTTAAGTAGTAGTCAGAGTGATAAAGTTGGAAAATTAAGACAGTGTCATGGAAGTATCAGGTTAAGGTGTGTCTGGCCTTTATTTTGTAGGCCAGGAGGAACACCTGAATGTGTGAGGGCAAGACAGTTCCAACTTGCATGAGTTTGAAAAGATTAATTTTGTGGTGTAGTGAAGTGCAGAAAACTGAGAAATTAGGAGGCTGCTGCCATGGTCCAGGTGCTAAGAAAGAACCTGGACAAGAGTTGCTGCAGTGGGAATGGGAAATATGTCCTGACATGACAGAAGAACTTGTCCACCCGGCCCAGTGGTATACTAAAGAGGAAAGCATCCAAAGCAATCGCTAAGTTCTTAGCTCAGATGATGGGGAGAGCACTAACACAGTCAAGGTCTTCAAGAAGATAGCCTGAAGCACTGTGCCAAAGAGTTTACTTTGGAACTGAGAAGCAAAAATCTTCCCCTACTTCTCTCAAGTAGAAAGTGGTCTACTCAAACTCTACCACAGCATACAAAAGAAACATGACTAACTAGAGGGTTTCAAACAGCTTTGAAGAAGAGAAACTTTCTACAAAGTAGAAAGATTGAGTAAATACCGCACCATCCCACCCACCACCAAAAAAGATGGGGTTGAATGTCAAAGTATAAAGTTTTTAAATGGCTTCTTTAAATCTGCTTTTGGCGCTTTGCTCTGTAAGCAATCAAGATGGAGAGAGATGCTATTCCAAAGAGCAAAGTCTGCATGAACCAGAGTAGCTGAGCCCGACCATTTGTGATGCCTTCAGACCTAGAAAGAAAAAAGAGAGTCAAATTTAAATACCAGAATTTTAATATTGTGGTTGAACAGGAACAACTGTCTTCTATTTTTAAAAACATATTCCTTTAATCTAGGAGCTCTGGTGGTGTAGTGTCTAAGGCATCTAACTGCTAATCAGAAGGCGGGCAGTTCAAATCCACCAGCCACTCCTCAGAAGGAAAATAAGGCAATCTACTTCCATGGTGATACCGCCTCAGAAACCCAAGGAGGGGTCGCTATGAGTTGGATCCAACTTGACGGCACTGTATTTTTTTTTTTTTTTGGTTTATTCTTTTAATCTTTCACATAGGTTTATTTTACAATTTTTCTCTGGCTTCTACACTTAAATGGTTAGTTCATTTATTTTATCTTTCTGGTTTTTGGATATATGCATTTAAAATGGTAGTCTTCACTCAAAACCAATCTTACTACCGCCCAGAGCACCTGTGTTATGAAAGTGCTCGTCATGTGATTCAACATGCAGAAATGGTTAAGAAGTACTCGTGTAATGTCAGAGCAAATGTTGGGAAGACAGACGAGGTGTGAATCCTAGCTTGGCCACTGACTAGGCTGTCACCTTGGGCAAGTCACTCACATCTTTCTCAGAATCAGTTTTCTCCACAGGAGTAATAATGACTATCTCACCAAGTTCTGAGATGATTTATAATATATACAAAGTACTTGGTAAAGCCTGCCACATGGTATATAAACACTTGCTTATATAGTCTTTCAAATTAAACTGCCTAAAACAAAGTCAAAGTCCCAGAGAGCCAAAGCACAACCTTCAGTATATCCCACCTGACTTTGAAGTAGTGAACATGAATGACTGAAGATCACACAAATTGTGGAGTGACAAAGATATCATACATGAAAGAAGCAAAAGGTCATTAAAAAGACAAAAAAGAAAAGATCAAATTGGATGTGAAAAGAGACTCTGAAATTTGCTCTTGAATGGAAAGTAACTAAACCAAATGGAAGAAATGATGAAGTAAAAGAGCTAAGAGATGATTTCAAAAGGTGGCTATAGAAGGCAAAGTAAAGTAGTATGATGAAATGTACGAAGATCTAGAATTAGAAAACCAAAAGGAAAGAACACAATAAAAATTTCTCAAGCTGAAAGAATTGAAGGAAAAATTCAAGCCTTAAGTTGCAATCCTGAAAAATTCTATGGGCAAACAACATAGGAAGCATCAAAAGAAGATGAAAACCATCTAGAGTGCTGCTACTGGTCTTTCCCCGCCTGGAGCAAAGAAAATCAAAGCCACCTGGAAACAATTAGTTCAAAGGAGCAATGGACCTCGCAAACCCAGCCTCCACAACCCTGAGACTTGAAGAACTAGATGATGCTTGGTTACCACTGCTGACCACTCTGAAAGGAACCACAGGAGGAGGTCCTGGATAGAGTGGGTGAAAAATGTGGAACAAACACGAAATAATTTCTAAAAAAAGGACCAGGCTTATTGGTCTAGTAGAGATGGTAGGACCCCGAAGACTATGGAAGGCAGGTAAGGGTGGGAAAGAAGGATGAATGGAAATGGTAAACACAAGAGGAAGTAGAAAGAATGCTGTTGTGTTACTGCAGGGCTTACAATCAACATCACAAAACAAAATGTGTATGAATTATTTAATCGAAAACAGTTTTCTCTGTAAACTTTCACCAAAATCACAATAAAAAGTTAAAAAAAAAAAAAAAGCCAAAAACCTACAAATAAGTTAAAAAAAAAAAAAAAAGGCCACAACCCATTAGAAATATTAGTGAGGGTATTGGGAAATGGTGTCATATACTTTTGGTGGGAGTGTAAATTAGTCCCAAAGGTCTCAAAGCAGTATGACAAGAAATAAATTTAAAATATTTAGTTTTTAATCCCAAAATTCCAGATCTAGGAATTTATTCTAAGCACAGAAAGAGCCACATGGGTCAAGATGTATGAAATTCATTTCATTACAGCACTGCTTATAACAGTAAAAAAAAAGCAAGAGACTTAGAAGCCCATCAGAAGGAGGACTTGTTAAATATATTAAGGCACATCCATATAATCAAATACTGTGCATCGATAATAGGACTGAAGTTAAATACATGTATTCTGTAGTGATACTGCCTCAGAAACCCAAGGAGGGGTCGCTATGAGTTGGGGCCGACTCGACGGCACATAACAACAATTACATGTATTGACATGAAAAACAGGTATATGTGACAGTGGGAAAAAAAGTTATAGAACAATGAGATTTCATGTCACCCCAGCACTGACAGCAAGGTTCAATGAGACAGAAAAATAAATGCTGGTGGGGGTCTGAAGAGATTGGGACTCTCATACACTGCTGGTGGGACTGTGAGGTAATACAACCACCACAGAAAGCAGTATGGTGATTCCTTAGAAAGCTGGAATTGGAGATACCATTTGACCCAACAATCCCATTATTAGATATATATCCTAGAGAAGTGAGAGCCAGGACAAGAACAGATATATGCACACCCATGTCCATCACAGCACTATTTACAATAGCAAAAAGATGGAAACAACCTACATGCCCATCAACAGAAGAATGGGTAACCAAACTATGGTACATACACATAATGGAATACTATGCAGGCACTTGACTGCTCACCAGAAGGTTGACAGTTCAAACCCACCAGCCACTCCTCGGAAGGAAGGTTGGGCAATCCTACTTCTGTAGTGATACTGCCTTGGAAACCCAAGGAGGGGTCGCTATGAGTCGGGGCCAACTCAACGGCAAACAAAAACAACAACAATGCAGCACTAAAGAATAATGTAGAGTCAGCAAAGCACCACATACATGGATGAACTTGGAGGACATTATGCTGAGTGAAATAAGTCTAGCACAGAGTGACAAATATCGTATTAGTTCATTATTGTAAAAAGTCAAGGAAAGGGTTATATATGGAAGGAAACTCTCTTTCTTTGTTGCCAGGGGTGGGAGGGGAGCGGAGGGAACACTGCAAAAAAATAAAAGAATGTATTGACCCATGGGGGGGAAAACGTTATAGAAGAGCTTATGTGTATATGTGTGTGTGTGTATTTATAATTGTAAATGCATAAAATGGTCTCTGAGATACAAACTTAACTCTTAACAGTGACTATCTTTGGGATTATGGCAGACTCTCACTCTCCATTTTATATGCTTTTACATTTTAGCATAAAATATGTAACATTTAACAACAAATATTATAATTTGTATTATTTTTGAAATTAACAAAACAATGAAAACTTTCCATTTTGGAAAATAAATTCATGTAATACTAGAAATGTATAAGATACTTAGCAAAGGAAAGGAATTTAAGAATGAGCCTGACAGCCTGTCCGATAGAGCCTGGTGAGACCCCTGAGACTATGGCCCCTAGTTTCCCCTCAGGCCTAGAACTGAACTCACTCCTGTGGCTTCCAGCCAAAAAACCGACAGGTACATAGGATATTTACATCAAGCAGATACATTCCCTGGAGCAATCAATCTTAGGAGAACAGAAGGGCAGTGTGTGCACAAGGAAATGGCTGAGGAAGGGGGTAGTGCATGTGAGGGAAGGACACAGGAAAGAGGTAACTATGGGGAGGAAGTGGGAAGAGAGCTGTTACACTGTGGGGAATTACAATCAATGTCGTGGAACAAAATATGCATGAACTGCTCTATGGAAAAGGAATTTGCTCTGTAAACTTTCACCCAAATCACAATGAAAAAAAAAGAATGAGCCTACCGTCCTGAGCAGCAGGCCCACTAAAGGCAGTGCTTGTTTCTGCATTCTGCAGCGGAACGAATGGTGGCGGCCGCGCCAGCCCAGGAGGATGCTCCTGGGGCCCTCACCACCTCTTCTCTCCACACCCTTATCTGCAGTTTCAGCTTCTTTTGTCTTTTTAAATGGCTTTCTTAATTTAATCAATGTCTCCCTTAACAATTCCTCTCAGATTCAGGTAGACTGAAGACCTACTTTGCTAGTGAGTATGTTTTCACCTGCCCTAGGAAAAAGTCCTTTCTGATACCTGAAAAATGTCCCAACTCTCTGTTTGATTATGGAAGGCTACCTGGTCACAGGGTACCTCCGCATGCCAAGAACTACTGCCCTGTTTCTACTTTCTGATCAAATCTACTCAACATGTGAACTGTGGCAGACCTGAAAAACCTGTCTGAGGCTGCCTAGCAAACCGGGGAACACACAGAGCAAAGATCTAGTTTCCTAACTAAGAGAGTAAGAGCCATGAATCGTGAATGGAAAGCTCCAGAATACAAAACATTGAAGTGCACTTCAAAGAAAACTCATTCTGAAATTTTTGTTGAAATATTATCATGTCACAAGAGATACCATAAGGGGTCTTTCAAAGAACATTTCAACCTACTTTTATAAACAAAGCAAATTAAAATGACCAATACCATTTTTAACCAATCAAAATAACAGACTTAGGTTTTTCTTTAATTCTCCCAAAACAGTACTCTCATAGAATACTAGTGAAAATATGAAATGTTAGAACCCTATGAAAAACAATTATTCAGTATCAAGGGCTTTAAAACTGTTCCTACTCTTTCACTTAGTAATTCTACATCCGAGAATTTAGTCTCAGGAAGCAAATCAGAAACATGTAAGTTGTATCTAAAAAAAGCAATTACAACGTTACTTATAATAGTGAAAAATGGTAAAAAAAAAAAAAAATTATAGGTTCATTTAAGGAGTTACTCCAGTAAATTGGAAGATCCAATTAGAAAAACAATATAAAGTGCCTAAGGCATTTGACTGCTAACCAGAAGAATGGCAGTTCAAACCCACCAGCCACTCCTTAGAAGGAAGATTGGGCAATCTACTTCCGTAGAGATA
>NW_006921639.1:10022987-10032215 GCF_000298275.1 Orycteropus afer afer | reverse complement strand
ATATGGGAAAGTGCTGAATATTGGTGTTACAGTGGTTAAAGCGCTCAGCTGCAAGCCAAAGTCCATAGTTCAAACACACAGTCGCTCTGCAAAAGAAAGAAGAGGCAGTCTACTTCCCTAAAGATTTGCAGCCTATGGGAAACCCCATGGGGCAGTTTTGCTCTGTCCTATGGAGTCACTATGAGTTGGAATTGACCCCAATGGCAGTGGGTAGTAGGCAGGAGATATAAAGCTGAACATACAGTCCAATCTTATCTCTGGTTAAAACAAATATTCCAAGTAGTTAATCCTAGTGAGTGGGATTTGGGAGGCTGCAAATGTACTACTATCTTCATGTATTCGTTCATTCATTTACATTTACACACTCACTCACCTGATTCAAAACAAAAACACCAAAACCAGTGCTAATAAGTCAATTCCAACTCAGCAACCCTTTACGACAAAGTAGAACTGCCCCATAGGGTTTCCAAGGCTTAAATCTTTACATGAGCAGATTGATTCACCTTTCTCCCACAGAGCAGCTGGTGGGTTCGAACTGCTGGCATTTTGGTTAGCAGCCAAATGCTTTAACCACTGCACCACCAAACCTCCTCAAAATTCAAAAGGAATATTGATTTAGATATATAGTCCCCATACCTTCCAACACATTAGACTATAAAGAAATTATTTCAAGAATGTGACAATAGTGATCTAATCTCTCTAGGCCCGTTTCCTTCCCTCTTTCAAATAATTGTATAGCAGGATGTTAAATTTGACTCTTGGTTTCATTAGAGGCTCCAAATGAGGACAAAATAGGTGTCAGGTACTCCTCCACTCTCAATTGCAGGGTGGAGCCCACTCATCTCCAAGCTAAGATTTCACTGAGAGGCTAAAGAGGTGGATTGGAAAGAGGTACGAAAGTGCTGCAGCACCTCCTACCATGCCAAGGCCAGATGGCCACAATAGAACCACCTGGAGAACTCATTATGAGTCCCCTGGAATCTGGGGGATGAAGAGACTAGGTCCTAACTCACACTTTAAAAAATATAAAAAGTGGTGCAGCCAGCCTGGTGGCAGAGCGAACAGATGTGGCTGCTCTCAACACTGTGTGCATAGTGTATTTTGAAAGGATAAGGAAGCCATTTATCAGAGATCTTATGGAAGGGAACTGGCTATGGGTGCATTTAAAAGAGGCCCTGTCCCAGAAGCCTAACTGAAGGCAGCAGTCATGTCAACAAAGAGGTAGACAGTTCTGAAGGTGAAACCGTTAAGTGTCAGGCTGGAAGAGGTATCTGAACGAACCATCAAGGGAACTGTAGAAGGGAAATGCCTACTGATCGATGGTTTCCCAAAAATCTACCAAAGCCCCTCTGGAAATAGACAGCCAATACTAAGCATGCAATGCACACAGGCCCCAGCTGCCAAGCCACAAGGCAGTAGCCCTTAAACTACTCCCACCATCCTAAGGGGTCACAAGTAGTTGTTGCTAGTGAAAAGGCACAATGTGAAAAAAGACAGTAACTGCCTCTTCTTCCCCACAGTAAGTTCTTGAACCCCAGCTGGATGAGAACAGACACTGAATTGAGTCAGAGTTCACTGACTTGAATGACAGTTCAACTGAATGAGTTTAATACATAGACTGGACTGGACTTGGTAACATCAGATAGTGACTGGAAAACCTATGAATCTGCTTGAGATTTCATCCAGGGCTGGGGTGGGAGGCAGGGAACAATCCACATGGTGAGTTTACTAAAGGGACGAAAAAGAATAAAGATGCTTCCTGCTCCCATCCCAGAAAGTTCACCTGTTTAATAAACCAGAAGACAGAGTAACATAACCTATTTAAAGCATTTAACAGTGTCTGGTATAGTATGTACCCAATCAGTAGTAGTTATTTTTATTATTAAAACACAGCAGTGATAAAGTATCTTATTTTCAATTTTTTAAACATTACAACAATAATAAAGGTGATAGCTAATCTTGACCAGAAAAAATATTAGTTTTTGAACAATGTGACATTACCATAACCCTTTTTTTTACATTAGATATGCTTAAAGTAGGAGCTCTGGTAGCATAGTGCCTAAGGCACTTGACTGCTAACCAGAAGGCTGGCGGTTCAAACCCACCAGCCACTCCTCGGAAGGAAGGTTGGTCAATCCTACTTCCGTAGTGATACTGCCTCGGAAACCCAAGGAGGGGTCGCTATGAGTCGGGGCTGACTCGACGGCAAATAACAACAACAACAACATGCTTAAAGTACAAATACACACAGTGTTCTGGGATTCTCACATAGTATTAACCTAAACTGGTATCTGCTGAGTAATATCTGGTTCAGTGGTTGTCAACTTGCTCTGTACCTCTAAAGTGTCTGGAGCTTGAAAAAACAAGATTCCCATGTCAGAAGTCACACCTACAGACCAGAATCTCTGAGGCTGGAAACCAGACATGGGTATTTTGAAACAGCTCCTCAGGTGATTCTGTTGTGAAACCAGGACTGATTATAATTCTTTCTTCTTATTGGGGCTATGGAGAAAAAAATGTCAAAAACCAAAAGTAATCTACATTTAAATAACTAAGTAACTGATGAACACAAATGAAGTGAATTTGTTCATCAAATATTTACTGAGCACTCCCTCTGGGCCAGGCCCAGGATTAGGCCCAGGATTAGGCACAGGGATTCGATTCTCAGCCTACAAGTGTGTAAATTATTTAAACGTGGCTCCTCTCAACTTTTAGACACCAAGGAGAAGTTGAAAAAGACCTATTACAAGGACTCACTTGCATAATACCAGGGCATACAATGACTCTCCAACATGAATCAGCCAGGCAAGCCAATACCTGAAACAAACAAAAAAAAATTTTAGTCTAGTTTAAAGTAGTGGTTATTTGCTGATTAAATCTAATACAGAAATATTAAAAAGAAAGGTGCCCGAATATGAATTAATCCCACTATCATACATAGAAATGTAACTGTAGGCCTTCCAGGTTTCCAGAGAGCTTGGAGCTCCTGTGCCCACATCTCATTTCTGCAGATCTCCTCACCCATTTTGTATAAGGGTCTGATGGTGGTCCACCAAGTACTGAGTGAAGAGTCCCAGGGGACCGAGGCTCTGATAGGGGATGCTCTGAGGCCAGAAGACAACCCACTGAAAGAGAACCAGAGGCACAGAACACCTATTATTACATCATTTAAAAGATCAGCGAGTCTTTGCTTTTGACTATGAAACACTGCTAACTCTGTAAGACCATCTACCCTGTTCGGTAAGCTTACTTCAGAGACCAAAGAAACTCGGCACAAAGTCATGTGGAACCCCACCCTTGACTTCTATTTCTTAAAACTACTCTAGTGGGAGAGTTATGCTGAGGAAACTAAGTTTTTTTTTTTTTTTATTAGATTCAGTGTCCAGGGAAGATGGCTCCTATCCTTGATGAATTCTACGAAAACCACTATTTCATAAAATAACAGTAATTTCATAAAGTAACAGTCAATTTGTCTAATAACAAATTTTAAGAGTTTATGTGCCTGAGATAGCTTCTTTGTGATGGCTCGAGTCAAACCTTGTTTTAGAATCCCTTTCTCTTTTTTTCTTTCTCTTTTTCTCTGTCCCTGGGTGACATAAGCAGTCTGTGATCGGGTATTAACCTAAAGGCTGGTGGTTAGAACCCACCCACCATCAGTGCAGAAGAAAGCCTACTTCTGTAAAGATTAATAGCCAAGGAAACCCTGTGCAGCAGTTCTACTCTGTAACACATGGGTTCGCCGAAAGTCAGAACAGACTCGATGGCAACAGTTGTTTTCTTCTCTTCTGACACTTCTAGTGAGCTCTGGTGGCGTAATACCTAAGGCATTTGACTGCTAACCAGAAAGCTGGTGGCTCAAATTCACCAGCCACTCCTCGGAAGGAACACCGGGCAATCTACTTCCATAGTGATACCACCTCAGAAACCCAAGAAGGGGTGGCTATGAGTTGGATCTGACTCGAGGGCAGAGAGTTTTGTTTTGTTTTTTTTTTTTAACACTTTTTCTACCCCTAAACTGGTAATGATCAGTAGATGATCAGTAATGATCATTACTACTGTGCAGAGATAGAAAATACTGAGATGGGTTTGTGAAGTGCTGGCATCTTAGTAACACAAAGTTGAGTAATGGATCAACTGTTCCTGAGTCTTTGTGTTGCAATTTCTACCACCTTAAGCTTCTCTGCATAATGAAGTACCAACAGTTTCAAAGTTTATTGAGCCATTCAGATCTCAACCTACAGCAATGCTACCTCTCCCATACTGTTTCACAACCAAAATTTAAATAACATGAAACACCACTGCATCTTTCCAAACCACAGGAACAGAAGGGGTAGCCAGCTCCACAATGCCCCATTTTGAAGTCCCCCAAAGCTTTCTTCCATGTGCATCCTAACTAATCAGAGACCCAAAATCATAGAACAAAAAGGTACCTTTGAAATTTTTCAGTTCAGACCTCGACTTTACATATGGGGAAACAAGGGCGGAGGTGATCAAATTTCACACCAACAGAACACTGGGGCATAACAAACACATTTCAAAGGCCCAATCTTCGGGAGCTCTCGGACAATATCTAAATAGCCGTTCCTTCCTTCAAAATCATTCCAACTTCATCCCCAACCTAATTTCAGGGACGTCTTTCCCATTATCCTTTAAGCGAACTCTTCCTTAACTAGGCAGAATCTGCTCTTCCCCCTAGGTAAAGATACTGTCTTCCTGCTTCCACACCGATGCCCTAAGTAATATCATCTTTATCCCTTCTTACCAATTACATCCTACTCATCCTGTAGGTTTATTCCCGATTTCTAAGCAATCCCAAGTGCCTCAAACACACTGCTTCCAGAAGCCCTACTCTTCCCCTTTGCCATTCTGTCAACTTGGCTTCCCCCTCGGTGAGCTCACCTCTGAGTCGGTTAAACCACAGTAACAGTGGGAAAACAAACAAACAAACTCCCTGCCGTTAAGTCGGACTCATAGCAATCCCTCCTTGGGGTTCCGAGGCGGTATCTCTATGGAAGTAGATTGCCCAGTCTTCCTTCCGAGGAGTGGCTAGTGGGTTTGAACCGCAAGCCTTCTAGATAGCAGTCAAATGCCATAAGCCCTACGCTACCAGAGTTCCTAGGAACAGTGGAGAGGCAAGGATTTAAAAGAAAGCACACTCCATCCTCCGACCCTACCGAACTTCCGAGTACACCAGTAACCTAGGCAACCACTAGGCGCAGAAGCGCAGAGACCTAGTCCACACAATGCCCCTCGCTCTACGGACCTAGGAGGACCAGAACTTATGCGCCGCTCCACGCCTCACCGTGCAGTATCCCAGTGCCAGAACCGTGACCAGTGAGGCCAAGGGTCTGGCTGTACCGAAGTAGGCGGCTCGGCTGGCCTTTGACTTCGTCACCACCATCTTCAAAGATCTAGGCACTGAGTCGTCAGGTGGGAAGATGTTCCCGACCACAACGAGGGAAAGCCTGCTTAACCGGTTCCTTAGGACTGGTGCACAGAGGAAAAGCCGGGGCAGACGAGTGCACCGGCATTGTCCTCCCGAATCTAACGCCCTCTCCCTCGGCTCTGGACGCGCGGGAGCCGGAAGTGCGCTTGCGCCACTCCTCGGCTACTGTGGGAGCGAATCTGCGCTCGTTCTCCTTGCTAGGCCGTAGCGCGGCGGCCCCCTGCAGTTACCGTGTAGTACACAAAGGAGAGGGTGATCACTGTGAACCAGAACAGACTGCCCCTCTGGAAGTAGGCCGTTTCTCCTGCTGCAGTCGCCATCACGCGAGAATCTCCCGAGAACTGCACCCTTGCGCGCGGCTCAGCTCAGGGGACAAGGCGGGAGCGGGGCGGAGCCTCGGGGAGGCTTTCCACCCCCCAACCCCGGAAGAAGAGGTTGCGAGTTCGGAAAGTCGGAACCCCAGCGAATCTCCTCCCCCTCGCCAAGACCTTGAACTCTGAGTGCTGGACTCTGGTCTGATGGGCTAGTCGTAATTTGGCAGGGAAGACAGCTCCCTGAATGCCACTTTCCCGAATCTAAAGTGAAAGTGCGGGAATAAACCAAAACCAAACCTATTTTCGTGGAGTCTATTCCGACTCATTGACCCTTTCGCAGTATAGAACTTCCCCATAGGATTTCTAAGGTTGTGAATCTTTATGGAAGCCGACTACCTCATCCTTTCCCTGCGGAGCTGATAACCTAATGTACAAAATAATCTGGGCAAAGATCACTCCGACCCAGAGGCACAAAACCAAAAGACACCAAGAATATAGTCAGATATTCCAAGGAGGTCAGCCTTGAGAGAAATAGAATCCACTTGGTGTTGATGCCTTCCAGAGCTAAGAGATAAGGTTCATCACAGTCACAGCTTAGGGGCTTCTCTTTGTCCTTCTCACGGGTTAAAGATCCCTAGTTCTTGACGTGGAATATGTGTGTACACAATCTTGGGGTGGGCAGACTTTGAGTATTCTGGGTCTCTCTTGGTTCCCCATTTATACATAAGTGATTAATTCTTCTCTCAGTGTGACTGAATTGACTGGTTCATCACTCCACAGTGGGTTCCACAGACCTTTAGGTTAGCAAATGCTTTAACCACTATGCCACCAGAGCTCCTTCAGTATGCTCACTTCAGAACTCCTCAGAAGCTAGAATGGCCAGATTTCATCTCTGGTACTTTAGTACTTTAGTCATGTTATCAGAAAGCACCAGTCCTTGAAGAAAGGTACCATGCTTGGTAAGGTAGAGGATCAGTGCAAGAGGGGAAGACCTTCATGGAGATGGATTCACGCAGTGATTGCAATGATGAGCTCAAGCATAGCAACCATTATGCGGACCATGTGCGACCAGGGCAGTGTTTTGTTCTGTTGTACATAGGGCGGCTATGATTCAACGGTACCTAACAACAACCGTATGATGCTCACAAAAAGAATTAGGGAACTTACCTGGGCATGTCCTTGATGATTTACCAAAAATAGCTGTGTGTTACTTAAGTTGAAAGCTGGAGTCTTGATGACTATGACTCACTAATATTTCTGGGGGCCCATTTAGTATGCTAGGTCCTGAAGATAAACCTATGAACAAGACAAATGCAATCCAGGCCCTCAGATTGAGTTCAGTGTCCAATGACAGGTAAATCGATAAGGATTTACTAGATGGAGTTACTGTAATTAATGTCAATGTAAATTCCTATCTTACCTTATAGAGTGAGCTACAAACAAAAATGCCCTCAGGGTATCAAATTAACAAATGAATGTAAGGAGTGGGGATAATCCAACAGGATGTAGTGGAACTTTGGGGGAACCTGAGTGTTTGTCGTTGTAAACCAATCGAGTACATCTGGCCTCAAAACAATCATGAGCCACTTCTTGTGTGACTATAGGAAGGACGTGTGGAATTCTAAAGTTTATTTTGAGTAAGCATCTGTTCTGAGAACTGTTTGGGACCTGGCTTCTTACCCAGCAAGCAAACAAAATTACATTGTGTTCTGAAATTGTTTACCAAGTACTATTTTCTCAGCCTACATTCCTGAAGCAGGGGTTGTTCTTTTTTTCAACTTTTTAAATTTTTGTTGTGATTTGGGTGAAAGATTACAGAGCAAATTCATTTTCCATACAACAGTTCAGACACATTTTATTTCATGGCATTGATTGCATTCCCCACAATGTAACAGCTCTCTTCCCACTTCCTCCCAGTAGTTACCTCTTAGCTGTATCCATCTCTCCCATGCACCACCTCCCCCACCCCAGTTGTCACCCTGTGCCAACATTACCCTTCTGTTTTCCCCATGCTCCATGGAGTGTACCTACCTGATGTAAATGTTCACCCCACGTGCCTGTCTATTGGCTGGTGAGAAGCCACAGGAGGGAGTTCAGTTCCAGACCTGAAGGGCCATAGTCTCAGGGATTTCATCAGGATCTATCAGACCAGCAAACCTGGTCTTTTTTTTTTTTTTTTATTTTAATGATTTTGAGTTTTGTTCCACATTGTTCTCCCACTCTATCCAAGATCTAGAGGTTACTTTTGATTCAAAATGGAATGTTAGCCTCAGCTCTTAGCATCTCATGTAGGGAGTTCGAAATTAATTTGGCATGTTCTCACTCAATACTGTTGTTATCTTTATTTAAAGAAGAGAAAACTGAGTGCAAAGAAGATATGTAATGGGTAAACAGGTAGGGAATATTGGAAGGCAAGTGGTAGCTAGTGTTCCAACTCCAGGGATTGAACGTACTCTACACAACCACACTATATGAAGTGTGGGAAATTCTTAGAGTTTCTTCAGTGGGCCTGGAAACCAGCCAAGGCTATGCTCTCATTTTTCAGATAAGTGTATTCGACAGTAACAGGATTTTGTTTGTTTTCTTTTCAGCAATAATGTTTTAAAGAACGTGGTAACCCTCCCAGGCATCCAACTCCACATAAATAATTTTACTTTTTCTTATAGAATACTGCTGCATGTTGCATACAACTTGACAGAGGTCAGCTTCTCCTCGTGAATAACCAATATTTCAGTGTAAGGTAAGAGATGGAAGGAAATGAAAATGTCTAATAATTTCTCTTTGAGTTCATACATTGAGAAAGAAAAAGGATAGATGATCCTTACCTGATGCAAATACAAGATCTTTGTAAAAAAGAAAAAAACTTTAAAAACAAAAAATGACCCAAACTTGGATATAATAAACACAAAATTGCTGATCTATGTGTAGAACAGTTCTGGCACATAGCCGGAATTAAGAAAATACTCACAGAATAAATGAAATATCCTATTCCAAACATCTTTGTAGTAGGAAAATGCTACATCTTTGAAGAAGGCAGACCAAACAAAACCCACTGCTACTGAGTTCAATCTGACTTGTAGCAACACTATAGGACAGAATAGAACTGCCCCATAGCGTTTCCAAGGCTGTAAATCTTTACAAAAGCAGACTGCCTCATCTTTCTCCCTTGGACTTGCTGGTACGTTTCAACCACCAGCCTTTTGGTTAGCAGCTGAATACTTTAACCACGGCACCACCAGAACTCCTTAGGCAAACCAAAGACTAACCATATTTCTACATTTAAAGTTCAGCTTACTCTTACCATCAAAAACAATGGGGAAATGAAAAAAAAAATTCACTGGTGCCTAAAAGTGGAGAAAATGTCCCAACATTCTGGAAAAAATAAACAGAGAAAAATATTTAAGGAAATGAAAACCACCCTACAATGTACTCAATTCTCAAACTCAATTGTATTGTTGCTTTTTGTCT
>NW_006921639.1:9995971-10016157 GCF_000298275.1 Orycteropus afer afer | reverse complement strand
TAATTATTGACAAGTATGAATTGGTTGCTGACATTTTGTTATGTGTTTTTTCATGCTGTTCCTGGTTTCTTTGTTCCATATAGTTTTCTGTGCTGAGCTCATTATGTTTATGAATTGTGTTATCATTTCCTTTGTTGCTATTGTTTTAGTTTTTGCTAAATATTTTTGCTTGTCCTCTTTTTTTATTATGATGTGAAGGTTTATAATTTTTCTTTGAGGTTACCTCATGATTTACAATTTTCTCACTGAGCTTAGAACAGTCCATTCTATCTTGCAATTCTCTTGACTTCCTCATCATTTAGAAGTTCTGTAACTGCACTATTTTTCCCCTCTTTTTGGTTTGTAGTTGTCCTCATTTGCCAATTGATGTCTCTGGTTCCCTGTTTACAATCTTGGAAGTTTATTTTACTTTGGATATGTCTGTCACTGTGTTGGTTTCTGGTTTGTGTCATCTTGTGTATGAATAGTTGTTGTCGTTTGCTATTATTGGCTCTGTGTTCAAAGGACTCCCTTTAGTATCTCGTGTAAAGTTGGTCTGGTTTTAAAAAATTCCCTTAATTTCTGCTTATCTGGAAATCTCCTAATTTCACCATCATATTTGAGGGACAATTTTGCCAGGTATATAACTTTTTGTTGGAAATTTTTCTCTTTCAGGGTTTTATATATACCACCCCATTGCCTTCTCGCTTGCATCGTTTCTGCTGAGAAATCAGAGATTATTCTTATTGGTTGTCCTTTGTAAGTAACTTTTCGGTTTTCCTGTGCTGGTTTCAGGGTTCTTTCTTTGTCTTTGGTTTTGATGAGCTTGATGAAGATATGTCTTGGTGATTTTCTTTTGGGGTCTATCCTGTTTGGAGTTCATTGGACTTCCTGAATGGATATATTGTCAAAGGAAGTTCTCTTCCAACAAATCTTGGACAATTTTCTCAATGGTTTTCTTTCACTCTTCCTGTTCTGAAATTCTGATTACACGTAGGTTATTCATTTTGTTTGTTTGTTGCTTTTGTCTTTTAAACCAGATGAACATGTTGTTCAACTTGCTTTAGTCAAAGTATTTTTTTCAAAAGCTACTTGGAACTCTTATACCTCGCAGCTGAAGTAGATACAAAGGCCAGGAGGGTAGAGAACATTTAGTACCTGGAAATGGCTGAGCCTGGTTGTAGGTAAGAGTTTACAGGAAACGAACAGTCTGAAAGGTGAGGCTGAAAGGGAAGTAGTGGCCAAGTCATCCAACCTCCTGACAGACATTCTAGTAAGTTCTGACTTTTTCATGCAGGTGATAATTGGGAGGTAAGTATTTTTAAAAGTTCACATGACCTCTGAACAATTTATGTAGAAAATGTCTAAAGGCAACCTAATTTGCTGTAAACTTTCACCAAAAAAATAAAAATAAATTTTTCAAAAAAGTTCAGAACAGAAAAACTAGATGGTGCCTAGCTACCACTGTCAACTACTCTGACGGAGATTGATGCAGGAGATCCTGGATAGAGTGGGAGAACAATGTGGAACAAAACTCAAAACCATAAAAAAAAAAAAAAAAAAGACCAAGTTTGCTGGTCTGATAGAACCTAGTGAGACCTCTGAGACTATGGCCCCTAGTTACCCTTCAGGTCTGGAACTGAACTCACTCCTGTGGCTTCTAGCCAGACAATAGACAAGCATGTGGGGTGAACATTTGCATCAGGTATAGATACACTCCTTGGAGTGATCAATCATGGGAGAACAGAAAGGTAGTGTTTGCACAGGGAGACAGCTGGGGGGTGAGCAGGAGTGCATGTGTGGAAAGGATGGATACACGGAAGAGGTAACTAGTGGGAGGAAATGGGAAGAGAGCTGTTGCATGTGGGGAATTGCAATCAATGCCACAAAACAAAACGTGTATGAACTACTGCATGGAAAACGAATTTGTTCTGTAAACTTTAACCAAAATCACAATAAAAAATAAAAAAGTTCACTCAAATGTTGGTTTTCTGGGAGCAGTGACTGCATTTCTACTGTTCACAGTTGTATCACAGGCCTCAATACACATGACCTGGTATATATTGAGCTTTCACTCTTACAAGCTTTTTGTGTCATTTTTATGACTTTTTTTTTTTAATGGTGATAAATATGTAAGTAACAAATCATTTGCCATTTCAGCATTCTTCACAGGTACCATTCTGTGACATTGTGTTCAACATGTTGTGCAACTATCACCATTGCTCATTTCCAGATTTTTCCATCGCCCTTAATAGAAGCTCAGAGACAAGTGTATACAAACCTAAGTTTATTAGTGGTTATCAGGGACAGATGGATGAGAGAGGAAAAGGAGTACTCCTTGCTTAGGAGCACTGAGATTTTTTTTCAAGGTGATGAAAAAATTTGGAAAGAGATAATGAAATATTTTTTAGGAAATGGATGAGGGACTTAGTTTACATGCACTGATGGTTTAATCTAAGTTTAATATTAAAGAATCCAAAGTAGCAGGGTTTTCAATAAAAAAATAGACTGGCCAACAATGTTTGAGGAAGGAAGGAAGGGAGAAGATATAATAACCATAAAGCCAAACAAAAACCCCAAACCAGTTGCTGTTGAGTTGATTTCGTCTCACGATGACCTCATATGTACCAGAGTGGTAGTGTGTTGTTAGGTGCCCTCCAACTTATAGCAACCCTATGTGCAACAGAACAGAACACTGCTGGGTTCTGTACCATCCTCAAAATTGTTGCTATGTTACAGCCACTGTGTCAATCCATCTCATTGGAAATTTCTTCTTTTTCTCTGACCCTCCACCAAGAATGATCTTTCTCCAGTGACTGGTCCCTCCTGATAACATGTCCAAAGTATGTGAGACAAAATCTTGCCATTCTCCTTTCTAAGTGAGTAGAACTGCACAACATACATTTTCATGACTGTGACCTTTCAGAAGCAGATTGCCAGGTCTTTTTTCCAAGGTGCCTCTGGGTGCTTTCAAACTGGCAATCTTTAGGTTAGTGGGCAATCTACTTCCATAGTGATACTGCCTTGGAAACCCAAGGAGGGGTCTCTATGAGTCAGAATTGACACGACAGCAATGAGTTTGGTTTTTTTGGTTTATAGTAAGGAAAATATTGGGCAATTTAGAGGCTGGTTTGCTGACCTTTGCCAGTGATGTATAAACAGTGGAGTAAGAACAGAGGTAACACTTACTGGAGTTGAGAAAAAAAAGAAAAGCAAGAAATCTGGTAAAAAATGGTCCTTGGTAAAAGCTAGGTGGGTGGTGGGGAATAAAGAGCTAGATAGGAGAGGGACACAGGGAAAGTTACCACTTAATGTGAATTCATGGTACTGAGAAAATAATAAAGCCAAAGAAAAACTGGCATCAACTTTGAATTACTGGGAAGAAAAAAAAATAAAGCCCAGAAATCAGCTTCCTTATTGGTCTGATAGAGACTGGTGGAACCCCCAGTGGGTGGCCCTTAGTCACCCTTCAAGCCTAGAAATGAATTCACTGCTCTGGCTCAACTTGCAGCCAAGCAATAGGCCAAAAAGTGAACAGTAACACTAGAGGGGTACACTTTCTTTAGAACAATTGGTCACAAGAGATCAAGAAAGCCTATTTGCCCAGGGATAAAGCTCAGAAGGTGGGGAGGAATAGGAAAGAAGGATGAAGTAAACACAGGCAAGATGATGGTAACCACAGGGAGGAAGTGGGAAGTGTGCTGTTAAATTGTGGGGATTGCAATCAATGTCATGAAACAAAAATGTATAAATTGTTGAATGGAAAACCAATTTGCTCTGTAAACTTTCATTCAAATCACAATAAAAAGATAATTAAAAAAAAAGTAGAAATGAAAAAGAAAGGTTGATGATTTGAACTCATCAGCCCCTCCATGGGAGAAAGATGTGGCAGTCTGCTTCCATACAGATTACAACCTAGAAACTCTATGGAGTAGTTCTCCTCTGTCCTATAGGATCAGTATGAGTCGAAATAAACTCGATGGCAATAGGTTTTCTCAGTCTCCAGTCTCCTAAGACATTTCTACTTCCCAAAATATTCCCCCAACTACTCCAAAGCACCTGGTTTCTGCCTAAAGGCTCAGCTGAGCTATCAATGCCTCTGATTCCACCTAGACAGCAAAGGACTCATCTACAATTATAACTCATTTGCATGACATCTTTGTTTCATCTGTCTGCCAAGACCATTCCTCATGTTTGTTTTTTGGTTTTTCCTTTCCATTTTGTTGGTGAGGCCATGATCTCTCCTGGAATCAACTCAGAAACTGGGTTCATCCTGGGCTTTTGTACCTCTGCCATTAACTTGCCCATTTAAAAACCTTATTTTGACTTGCCTTATATCCCTATATTCTCCTTTTAGTTTGTCCTTGTACAAATTAGTTAATCTCTGTATATTTAGGTGTCCTCATACCCAAACCCACTGCCATTGAGTCTATTCCAACTCAGCCCCTGCTGGGTTTCCAAGGCTGTAAATCTTTAAAGAAGTATATTGCCCCATCTTCCTTCTGTGAGCAGCTGGAGTTTGAACTGCCAGTCTTCATGTTAGCAGCCAAATGCCTTAGGCACTATGCCTCCAGAGCTCCTTAGTGGATATAAATAATATATATCCTCATAGAGTGACTACAAGATTTAAATAAGATCTATTAAAAAACTGTTCTTTGGGCCTGCCACATAGTCAGTCTCCCCATAAATTGGCAGCAATTTGTTTAAATAGAAAGAGGGACTCAACTCGCAGATGGTTGTTAATTTAGATGAATTCACCTGAAATAGCTGTCAAGCATGTGTTAATGTTTTCTACACATGGAATATATATATATGAAAACCCCACCAGCCACTCCTTGGAAGGAAGATTGGGCATGACCTCAGAAACCCAAGTAGGGGTCGCTATGAATCAGAAAAACAACTCGTCAGCAGTGAGTTTAGTTTTCTCTTTTTTTCCCCTTTGGTTTTATATATGAAAAAATAAAGCTTCAAAGTACTATTACCTTCTCCCACACATTTGGGAAGGTACAGTCTCACAGTTGTAAAGAAGAGAAAAATCAACTCAGAGGCCTACAATTTCCTTTTCCCGTAAAATTGAGGTTTCAGTTATCTCACAGGACTGTTTTAAGGACAAAATGAATCAGCAAAAACTCTAACCCTTTAATCCTTATTCTCTAATCTCGCTGCCTCTCAACTCCGCATTCTTTAGTCACTAATGATGCTCCCTTAGATTCAATGACGTGGATCATCTGTGGGCCTAACAAAGCTTCCATCCTCATAGAGGGTGCTGCTATAAAATAGTGTGATGGAGAAAAGCATGAGTTAGGTCAGACTGCCTGAGTCAGAGGCTCACTCTATGTTCTAAACCCTTCTGTCCCCTTTGTCCTCTAAAAAACCCCAAAACCAAACCAGTTGCTGTGAAATAGATTCAGACTCATGGTGACTCTATGCATGTCAGAGTCAAACTGTGCTCCATAGGTATTTTTTTTTTTTTTGACCATTAATACTTTTTCTATTTATCAAAACATTAAAGAATTTTCCAAGGTATTTAATCTTCTTCATCTGGGATCATTCACTCCCACCATTTCATATCTTAAATCCCAGGGTTCTCGGGCATGCCTTGTGGGCCTCAATTAGGTGTCCACAGTGCTCTTCCTTTCTCATGGTGCATGATGATGCATGCATCACACACCTTCTTGGTCTCTGGCCAGGTGGAGCAAGGCTTCAGCAGCTTTTCCTGGGACTCAAATGGGACAGGCCTTGTGGCTGTCACCCCCAGCATCTTTCACACCAAAAGCAGCTATAAGTACAAACCAAAAACCACCCTCAACTGTCCAAGCCTCGGCAAACACCATCACTTCCCTCCATAGGGTTTTCGGTGTCTGATTTTTCAGAAGTAGGTTGTCGGGCATTTCTTCCAAGGCATCTCTGGTGGACTAGAACCCACAACTTTTAAATTAACAGCCAAACCCATTAACTCTTTGCATCACCCAAGGACTCCAAACCAGGTACTATTGAGTCAATTCCAAATCATGGCGACCCCATGTGTGCAGAGTAGAACCACCCTCCATAGGGTTTCAAGGCTGTGAAATTTCAGGAGCAGATTGCCAGTCTTTCTTGTGAGGGCCCTCTGGATGGCTTCAAGCCACCAATGTTTTGGTTAATCATCTACCTTTTAACCATTTTTACCACACAGGGTCCTCCCAAACAAAAACAAAAAACAACCTCACTGCCATCAAGTCTGATTTATAGCCACCCCCCCCATTGGGTTTCCAAGGCAGTAAATCTTTATGGAAGTAGATTGCCCTATCTTCTTTCTGCAAAGCGGCTGTTGGTTTGAACCACCAACCTTCTGGTTAGCAGTCAAATGCCTTAGGCACTGCACCACCAGAGCTCCTTCCAAGGTCCTCTGTTGTTGTTGTTGTTATGTGCCGTCGAGTGGGCCGGCCCCGACTCATAGCGACCCCTCCTTGGGTTTCCGAGGCAGTATCACTACGGAAGTAGGATTGCCCAACCTTCCTTCCGAGGAGTGGCTGGTGGGTTTGAACCGCCAGCCGTCTGGTTAGCAGGCAAGTGTCTTAGCCACTATGCTACCAGAGCTAGTGGGGATAAAATAGTAACTGCTTTACAATGGGATTATGAGGATTAAACAAGAATTTTCATCTCAGTGTGGCCTCAGTGATTGGTTGGAAGTTAGGTTTTGAAAGGTGTATTCTTTTCAAAAAAAAAAAAGATCAGGAGGGATGTCTGGGGCGGAGCTATTTAGGAATAAGGTGTGACTAGGGTGGGCACCTTAGGGGCTATATAATTAATGCTGCAGCAGAATCTAACACCTTTCACCTGGAAAGACCCTGGACTAGAGATCGACATGGCTTCCAGTGGTGAGTTCGTTTTGTGGGAACCAGTTTGCCTGGCTTACTAGCTTTCAGGAGAGGGTGAGGGGGTGCACTTTCATCTTTTAAAAGTGTAGGCTGTTTGTCTGGGGATGGCTAGTGTCACTAATAATTGTCTGTGGTTAGCACTTTTCAAGAGGGCTAAGATATTTAAAACTGAACCAACCTATGGTTATTATGTTCAAAGGAGTTTCTTGTATTTTAGAAATACATAGGGAAATATTTTCAGACGAGATGATTGTCCGAGATTCACTTAAATAATAAGGGAGTCCATTATACTATTGCTTCTATTATATTCCTTAATATACTATTTCGTATATGCGTAGTGCCTAAGGCACTTGACTGCTAACCAGAAGGCTGGCGGTTCAAACCCACCAGCCACTCCTCGGAAGGAAGGTTGGGCAATCTACTTCCGTAGTGATACTGCCTCGGAAACCCAAGGAGGGGTCGCTATGAGTCGGGGGCGACTCGACGGCACATAACAACAACATATGTTTAAAAATTAGTATGATAAAACCTTTTAAAGAAAGAAAGAAAATCTAAGGAGGAACTATAGACAGAGAAGTGGCTCTGGGGATTTTTTCCCTCTAGTTTATGGCAGTTTGAAGTTTAGAAATGCTGTGGCAGTTTTCAGACCTGGAATGTGGAACAGCGTTGACATTCCTGTTCACTGAGGAAGCAGACTCTAAAAGTGCGGAGGTTCTGCCTTTGATTTCGCTTGCTAGCCAAGCGCTAGCTGAGGCCGGAAGGATCTGCAGTGAGTTCCAGACGCTTGTATTTTACGCGTGGTTCTCTAACCAGCGATATGCTAATCATCCACCAGAGGCTCCCAGCTTCTTATAGTGGAAACGAGATAACTGTTTCCATTACCATCTCTGTCTCGGACAAAAATACGCAGCAAAGAGCCCCTAAAACAAAGGAGGCTAAACCACTGTAGATTTGGAATATGAGGTCCTCCACGAATCTGCTGTGGAAAGGGCCCTCATTGCAAGGCCTAGGAGGAGCTCTGGTGGGGCAGTGCCTAAGGCACTTGATTGCTAACCAGAAGGTTAGCGGTTTAAATCCATCATCAGCTGCTCCGCGGAAGACAGATGAGGCCATCCCGTATTTACTGCCTCGGAAACCTAATGGGGGTCGCTATGAGCAGTGGGTTTGGTTTGGTTTTTGGCTAAGGCTGGGAGACTACTGTAGAGGTGGATCAAGGTGGATGGAGCCTGGGAGGGCGGAAGCAGTCAGCCTTGCCTCACAACTGATCAGCCACTTCAGAGCTAGACTTTGAACCCAGGCAGGTCGGCTCTAAACCTTGGGACTATAGCTAAACAAAGAAGCTCTCGTAGCGTAGTGCCTAAGGCACTTGACTGCTAACCAGAAAACTGGCGGTTCAAACCCACCAGCCACTCCTCGGAAGGAAGGTTGGGCAATCTACTTTCCTAGTGATACCGCTTTGGAAACCCAAGGAGGGCTCGTTATGAGCCGGTCTGACTCGATGGCGCATAACAAACAACAGTATAGCTAAACAAAAGGTTGCCTGCTGGGTTGCTGCCTTTATTGTTGAGTTTTTATCTTTAATAAATGCTTTTCATTAATGCTGAGAACTTTTTATATTGAGTTATGGGCAGTGGTTGGGGAGGGATGAAACTCAGACCAGAGTCAGCTATGCTCAGCTTGCATCACTGAATATAATTTTGCTGTGAATGGGAGCCTCTGTTATTCCCTAGTGAGTGTTGTATGTTGCCAAACTGGGGAACCTGGAGTCTAGCAGTTAGTAGTATCACACACTAAGATCTTTGACAGTTCTCAGGGGCAACAGGTGGGAAAGTGGTAAATTGAATTTTTTTTTTCTAATTTTCTGCTAAGAGATTTCTTAAAATATTGTTTCTTTTTTCCTTCACTCCTTTCTCTTAGTTCTAGCCAAGGATCGCAGACTTGAATACACCTTCCAAAGCTCATTGTGATTAATTACTGTATCTTCCCCACCACCACCACCACCACCACCAGAAGAAATTGGCCTCAGGGCCGTAAAACACAATTCAATTTGCCTGTGTTTCAGGGAGAGTTGGTGTGGGAGCTTTTCATTTAATTTTAAATAATGTCTGAGTGGATGGAATTTGGCTGATTGAGTAGATGGAATTTGGCTGATTATTTATTTGCTGTGTCTTCCTGTATTTCTCATTAAAAACGTAAGTCAAAAAACAATGACAAGAGTTGACAGTTGAGTAAGATAGCCGTGGGCCTAGGTGACAGACTGCAATGGGGTCAATTGGAATGGTGAGGGGCTTGGCCTCCCTCTCCATCTTCTGCTGTCCCTGACAGGTGCAGGGCAGAGCAGGGCAGCTCTGGTCTGAAGGTTTGACTTAACCTTGGGCAAGGAAGGCACTTACTGTCTTCCAACTTCTGTTTCTCCCTCAAGTTAAAGAGTTAATAATAACATCTCTACCTGAAAAACTCAACTCACTGCCATGAGTCACTTCTACCTGATAGCGACCCCACTAGGGTTTGCAAAGCTGTAAATTTTTACGGAAGTAAAGCAGAGCCACTGGTGGGTTTGAGTCACTCACCTTCTGAGTGACTCTACTACTCCTGTATTGGAATTGAGACTCCTCTGTCCCTGAGAAGTGAAATGACATGCCCATGGTCATAAGCAAACCAGAAAGGTTTGTCCCAGAGGCATGGATTTTACAAAAATCGGGGCTTCTTTCCCTGGCTACATCCTGGCCCTTTCTGTTTGTGAGTTTGGGCTCAGACAGATGAGATTTATAACATCATTGAGAGTTAATTAGCCTCTAATATTTGCAAGGCTCACGTCACAAAGTCCTGACCGCCGGACGTAATCATAATCAGGAAACATTTATTGAGGACAGGGGTAAAACATCTGGTAGTCTCCTTAAGCAATACTTAAGCAATCCTTTATCAATTGCCTTGGGTTTATTTCTAACTAGCTTGTTGTTGTTATGTGCCGTCGAGTCAAACCCGACTCATAGCGACCCCTCCTTGGGTTTCTGAGGCAGTATCACTATGGAAGTAGGATTGCCCAACCTTCCTTTCTGAGGAGTGGCTGGTGGGTTTGAACCGCCAGCCATCTGGTAAGGAGACTGTTCCCCCCACACACACATTATTGAACTGATCTGGATAAAGACCCAGGAGAGACAGGAAATAGCCTCTATGCTCTATTGTGGCCAGACTTCCTTCCTCTCTCAGATCCAATTAGCACTCACCTCTGGGCTCTGGGTTAGAGATTATCTGAAACACAAAATGGTGGTTGTCTATGAGCTTCTAGAAGCTTTCTAGAAGGAAAGCAATAAGATCCAACATTTCCAGTGTTCTTGATAAGTGTTCTTTGTGGGCATAGTGCCTAAGGCCTTTGACTGCTAACCAGAAGGCTGGCAGTTCAAACCCTCCAACTACTCCTCAGAAGGAAGGTTGGGCAATCTACTTCTACAGTGATGTTGTTATGTGCCATGGAGTCAGACCCGGCTCATAGCAACCCCTCCTTGGGTTCCCGAGGCTGTATCACTATATAACAACATCACTACAGAAGTAGATTGCCCAACCTTCCTTCAGAGGAGTGGCTGGTGGGTTTGAACCGCCAGCCTTCTGGTTAGTAGTCAAGTGCCTTAGGCATTACGCTACCTGTCTTAGAAACCCAAGGAAGGGTCATAGCAACTCAACATCAGTGGGCTTCGCTTCTTGGGCTTCATATGTGTTCTCAGATTTATTCACAATACTTTATTCAGAATACTTTACATTAAGTAATAATAATAAAATAAATAATTTATCTAATCTTTTTAATAGCTCAATACTTTAGTCAATACTTGTAGACCCTTTCATCATATGGAGAAATAGAAACTTGAAGTTCAGTAACTCAAACTGGTAGCAGCTAGGAAGCCAATCTTAAATAAGCCAATCTTAAGTAAAATGAAGCCAGTCTTGGGAAATGTATGGGGACAGTTTTTGGTTACTACCATGGCACTTAGTAGGTGGGATCCAGGGGTGCCATATGCATGGGACAGTCTTTCACAAGGAATTGTCTGACTCAAAATGCTGAGATGGTGTCCTTATTAAGAAGCACTAGGAATTAGCCCTTTCTCTTAGCCTGTGTGCCAAAAGGAGAAATGAAAACGTGAGATGGAAGAAAAAAGGAAATACTTGGCTAGTTCAGAAGTTCACATCACAAGAGCCAAAACAGAGACCTGGCGGGGATAGAAAGAAGAGATGCTGAGAAATTTAATGTGTATGTTGTTTTTGATAAATCTGATATCTGGTCTAGTTCTCTCGACCTTGTAAGTTATTTTTTCTTTTTGCCTGGAGGCATTAAGGTATTTTCTTTATCTTTAAATTGGAATAGTTTTATTAGGGCATGTTTTGGAGTTAATCATTCTGAGTCAGTTTCCTCCAGTGCCCTGTGGAATCTTTCAACAGATACATTCAGATCTTCTTTTATTTCTGGGGTGTTTTCTTAGATTATTAAGATTTTTAAATATCTTTTTAGAGCAGTTTTAGCTTTACAGAAAAACTGTGCAGAAAATACAGTGAGTTCCATATACCCCCTCCTCCTACACATTGTTTCTCCTATTAACATTCCTGTGGAACATTTGTTATAATTGATGAACCAGTATTTGTTACAATTGATGAACCAATATTGATGAATCAATATTGATGTACTTTAGTACTAACTAAAGTCCACAAAGTTGATGTTAGAGTTCACTCTTTATGTTGCACAATCCTATGAGTTTTGACAAATGCTTAATTTCATGTGTCCATCATTATGGTAGCATATAGAATGGTTTCACTGCCGTAAATACATTCTTTGCTCCACTTATTCATCATTTCCTACTCCCCTTCTCCACTCTCTGACAATCACTGATCTTTCCACTTTCTGTAGTTTTGCCTTTCCCAGAATGTCGTGTAGTTGGAATAATATAGTATGTAGGTTTTTAGGATTCAATTCTTTTATGGCAGTATGCATATAAGCTTTTTCCATGTCTTTTTGTGGCTTGATATATAGTTCATTTCTTTTTTATAGCAGAACAATATTTCATTGTATGGATGTGCCAGTTTGTTTATCCAATCACCTATTGAAGGACATCTTGGTTGCTTCTAGTTTGTGGCAGTTGTGAATAAACATGCTAGAAACATTCATGTGCAGGTTTTTATGTAGACATATGTCTTCATCTCATTTGGGTAAATACTTAGAAGTGCAATTCCTGGACTGAATGCTCAACCTATAACATTCAATTTAGCTTTATAAGAAACTGCCAGACTGTTTTCCAAAATGGCTTATCAAGTTTTTTTATTCTATGGCTATTGTTTTTGGTGTTGTACATAAAAGTCATTGACAAACCAATAGTCATTTACGTTTTGCGTGTTATAGTCTAGAAGTTCTTATTTGCATAGTTCATCATTGGTTGAATGTTGGTATCTATTATTAAAGAGAAATTTCATTTCTGTTTGCATTTTTGTCTATCTGCTAAGAGAAATGCAGCTTCTTTTTGTTTTTATCCAAACAGCAGAAGGCCCAACAACTGATTATAGGCTTACATGCTGTTTTATAAACATTTACATTTTCTCCACCTTTTTAAAGGAGCTCTGGTAGCATAGTGCCTAAGGCACTTGACTGCTAACCAGTAGGCTGGCGGTTCAAACCCACCAGCCAGTCCTTATAAGGAAGATTGGGCAATCTACTTCTGCAGTGATACCGCCTCAGAAAGTCGGGCCGACTCGACAGCACATAACAACAACCACCTTTTTAAATATATATATCATCAATAATTCACCCTGCTTTCATATTTCCTCCTAGACATATGTTAGAGTTTCTTTGCATTATGTGCTTGAGAATATTTGATGGCTGTGTTGAAGGACACCATTTCAATTTGACTATATTTAAAAATTGTTTTCTAAAGTGGTCTTAACAATTGATTTTGATGATGATTTTCTATATTCCTTGATTCTGTGATAGACAAAAGGACCCTAGATTCAAAAAAGTTCTTTAAACACCATTTTATTAAACCTGAAACAGGACGGAAGCGAAGACAATCCTGGATGAGGGAAACCATCGGCATATAAACAGAACAGAGGCTGATGGATCCACTCCTCTTATATATAATAGAGAACAGAGGAAATCATCACAAGATTATGATTTGTGGCAGGTCAATTAAGTCATCACTGTTGCAGGTGGGCCGACAGAAGTGGGGAAAGGACTATGATTGGAATACATACATAATTGCAGCTTTAAAAAGGTTACAGGATTGGCAACTTTCGGTAAATCATTAAGGACATGCCCAAGGAAGTTCTGTGCATTAGAAGGAAATGCCCAGACAAGTTCTACAGTTCTCTGTGTGAGCACCTTTCTGTATACTGTTACTGTTGTTAGGTGCCATCGAGTCAGCTCTGACTCATAGTGGCCCTACGTACAACAGAACAACACACTGCCCGCTCCTGCACCATCCTCACAATCCCTGCTATACTTGAGCGTATCTTTGCAGCCACTGTGTCAATCCATCTTGCTGAGGGTCTTCCCCATTTTCACTGACCCTCCACTTTACCAAGCATGATGTCCTTCTCCAGGGAATGGGCCCTTCTGACAACATGACCAAAGTAGGTGACACGAAGTCTGGCCATTCTTACTTCCAAGGAACATTCCAGCTGTACTTCTTCCAGGACAGATTAGTCCATTCTTCTGGTAGCCCATGGTACTTTCAGTATTCTTCCCCAGCATCACAACTCAAATGCATCAACTCTTCTTTATTCATTGTCCATCTTTCACATTCATATGAGGCAAATTGAAAATACCACAAATCAGCTTTTTAGGCATTGGTGTTTAATGTGCCAAATCTATCTTCAGATAGTTTCTAAATTCAGGTGGGATATAATCAAGGTCATATTTTGGTTCTCATGGACTTGTTTTAATTTTCTTCAGCTTCAGCTTGAACTTGCATATGAGCAGTTGATGGTCTGTTGGGCAGTCAGCTCCTGGCCTTGTTTTGGCTGAAAATACTGAGCTTTTCCATCACCTCTTTCCATAAATATAGTGGATCTGATTCCTGAGTATTCCATCTGGTGAGGTCCATGTATGTAGCTGTCATTTATGTTGTTGGAAAAAAAGTATTCGCAATGAGCAAGTCGTTGGTCTTGCAAAATTCTATCATGGAATTTCTGGCATCATTTCTATCACCAAGGCCAGATTTTCCAACTACTGATGATTCTTCTTTGTTTCCAGCTTTTGTATTCCAATCACCAAAAATCATCAATATATCTGATTGCATGTTTGGTCAATTTCAGACTGCAGAAGTTGGTAAATTCTTCAATTTCTTCATTTATGGCTTTAGTGATTGGTGCATAAATTTGAATAATAGTAGTGTTAACTGGTCTTCTGCATACTAATTAATCTATATTGAACTGCATTTTTCCTGGGCAAACTGCCTCTCCCGGAATTTGTTTAAGCATAGCCACATTGTTGGTTTAATGGCCAGCAAGTGTTGGGGAAGTAACATAAAGAACTCAGATGACATCTGAACTTACTTTAAGACTCAAAATGGAGTTAGGACAGCTGCCTTCTACAAACCAAGTGCTTTCGAAGTTAACTCTCATAAAATTCTTACCATTCTTCCTCCATACCCAGTGTAATTAAATTGTTGGTTTTTGTATGAATGTGAAGTAAGTTAAGTAAGTCTCCAATTCCTTTTATCTTATTTTATGAATCAGTTGTCAATTGTGCTATATTGTTATTGAGAAGTCTTTTCTTTGTATGCTACCAGTATTCTCCAATGCTTTTCTCTCTCAATTTGTACTTTATGCAGACTCTCCAACCAAAGAGGGTGGTCATGACAAAGCAATAGGCGTAGAACGGAAACGAGGAAAAGGAAAACGACGACATATATTTACTATGGAAGAACTGCTTTTACTTAATAACAAATTTTCAGAGAATCCTTATCCTGATTTCACAACAAGAAAAGAACTGTCCAACCTGATCCATTGTTCTATCAGTATAATTGATGTAAGTCAAATGCTCAAAGCTTTGTATTTATGTGTCTGTTTGTAGGCAATATGAATGTAAAGAACTGTGAGAAAGTTTCAAAACATTTGATCACTTCGGAAAGTGTTCACATTTTGTCATATTCATCTCATTGTGGGTATGAATATATTTACGTCTATGTTTTAAGAGAAAATTGACTATTATAAGGTAATTTTGGAAGCAGGGACCAGTTAAGAAGCTGTAGTAATACAGATACGGATGATGATGGTTTGGGTGCTGGCTAGGCAGCAAGGAGAGCCGGGAAGACTCTGTGTTTTGAAGAAGGCGCTTACAGAGTTTGCTGAGATATTGGATATGCAGTGAGAAAGAAGGTAGAATGAGGGTGATTCTAAAGTTTTGGCTTAAGCAAATGGCACACTAGAGTTGTCTGTTTAACTAAGGTAGAGAGGCCAGGGAGAGGAGCTAGAGACATTAGGAGTTTTACTTCGGACATGTTAAGTTTGGCACGCCTATTAAACATCCAAGAGGAGATCCTAACTAAACAGTTGGATCTACAAATCTGAAGGGCAAGAGAAAGGATTTAGCTTGAGATATAAATTATTGATATTGTCCCTAGCACCTATCTTAGTTCCTTATGCATTAGTAGGTATTTCATAACATTTGTGGCATGAACCAATATTTTGTTTGGAGAATTTCCTGACATAATAATTTTTGGAAATGACTGTTAACTACAAATCATTTCATTGTGTTAGAGTTATGCTGTTTTACACACATATTAAGGCAATGTCTATACTTTGTTCTGTAATTGAATTTATTGGTTGCTTGACAATAGGAACAGATTGTCTTAGTAGAAATTATCTTGGGGGATGTAAGAGCAGCTTTGGGAGATGAAAGAAAGGGATAGGCAAATATGTAATACATTTCTGAATTTCTGACCATTGAATTCCTCAAGGTCAGAACTGCTTTTTAATCAATTTTTATCCTCTACACCTGTAAGAGAGATAGATTTGTAAAAGAAAGTTCACCGATGCTGGCTGATCAAATTGCTCAGAACTGACCTGGGCTGCATTTGCATAAAAAAAGGCTACCCTAGATGTGATCAGGAAGCAGGCACAATGAGGGGAAAGATTATAGAAAGCAGTTTGACAGGAGCACTTATTTTTTGGTAGGCTGCTTCATGAGATCTGCCCCCTACTGGCTTCACAAATAATATATTGACATTTGAACTCAGCTTTCTCTAAAATATGTCTGCCTTTCTATGAGATGGAACTTTTGAGGAAGAAACGAGTGTGTTTATAAATACTGGGCTCATTGTGCACAGAATTTTGTTTAAAACAGTCATTGAGTCTGTGGATGGGAAGTCTTGCAACTTCAGTGATTCTAACAGCCTAAAGCAATTCTGAACTTGGAGACACAGAGAGAAGTTCCAGGGCTGAGAAAATGGCACAAAAGCCCCCAGATATACTGCCTGTGCTGCATGACTCTGTCCTACCACAGCTGCAGCTTACGAGGATTAATAGTCTAAAAACACATTTCATCATTTCCATCACCCCCAGGCAGTTGGCATTATGGTTGGTTTATGTAATTATCCTGATTTTTATGGAGGAGGAAAAAGAAAATGAAGATTAGAGGGGATAAATGAAATGCTTAGTGTCACATATTGAATATACAGTTAAGTGACAACTCAAATTCTTGCTTTAATTTATTGAAAGCAAGAAATTGAAGAATACGTTGAGTCATGAACTTATCCTGGTGAGGCAGCTTGAATAAAATAAAGAAGTTATGGGAACAATGCAGTGTGTTCAGGGGACATGTAGGAGTCTATTTTGTCTCTAAATGTGGAGGATTGCAAATAGGTGACAAATAGTTTGGGGGAGATTGGGAAAGATGTAAGTTTGCATGTGCAGTAGGGCCACTGCTCATTATGGAGGCCGGGATTTTGGAATTGTGCACGGCACCCTCCATGATTGCTTGTGCAGCTCTGAAAAGGAGTGTCTTCATATTTTTGTGTCTTACTCAAGGTCAGAGACAAGTCAGCAATAATGCAGAGCTGACTTAAATATGAAATCTTCCTACATTATAGAAATGAATTGTGAAATATGCCTCCCTTACAATATAACCAGATATACAGACCTGATAGAATAATACTCTCTTTTCTGTTTAGAACTGGTTCCAGAACAAAAGAGCTCGACTACCAGCTAAAGAAAGATGCAGAATATTTGCGGCTAGGAAACAAAAAGAGTTCCCTGTCGAAGGCCACTCACTTTTAAGCCTTCAGTACACCAAGTATGAAGCTCCCAACTATGTCCCTGAGCATAGCTTCTCTTACACCCAGGAGACTCTGCCTGGTAGAGCTGGCTGCTCCTCTTTGTACACACAGGGGGTTTTCAGTCAACAGGTTGGCTTAGACCACACTGGAGTTCCAAAGATAGAAAAGGAACAAGGCTATGTTTTGGAGTATCAAAGTAACACAGGAAATGGACTGTTTCCTGGCTCTCTGTGTTCCAACTACAGATCAACAACTGGCCTTCATCCTCCTACATCTCCTGTGGACTATTTTGACAAGACCAGGACTGAGGGAGGGGAAAAGCAGCATGCAAACCCCTACATTCTGCACTGTGTTTATACTATGCATGGAAGGAGGCAGCAGCAGGAGGAACAGAAGAATAGGCCTTATTCACTATTGCAAGGATGGCAGCAGAATGGTTCACAGTATCATCTACAGCAGCCCCAACAGCCTCAGAATTGTCAAGAGAAGATGCGATTCCAGGAGCAGCTTCTAATGTACCCAAGTCATGAGGATCTAGGGCAGCAATTCCCCTACCTTCAGTCACAGGAGCAGGGTTGGGATCCTCAAAAAAATGGAGAGTCATTATGCTCTCAGCTACAGCAGGCATCTCCTAAATAATGGACAGGTCATTATCATTGCCTCTGGGGCAAGATGTGTAGTGTGGACCTGCAGAGAAACCAAGCACTCAGCTGCCCTGGTTTTGGGATTAGTGGTCTGCTAGGACAACACATAACAACCTCAGGGCCCATGACTGGGACTAGGGATGTTTGTTTTATATTTTATCCCAATTGTATCATACTAAATAATTTGAAGAATAAAGCATACCATTTACAACCTTGGAAACCCTATGCAGCAGTTCTCCTCTGTTCTATAGGGTGCTATGAATTGGAATTGACTCAATGGCAGTTGGTTTGGTTTGGTTTATGCATCTTTTCAAAGCAGTATTACATACAGATCTACTTTGTTTTGCAAGTATTTTCCATCTGCTACTATCATAAGACTGAGAGGAGGTGAAGAAATAGCTGTCAACTACAGATGACAAGAGTGTTGGCACAATCACTTTGGAGAGCCACTTGGAAGATTTATTAAAGCTGAAAATGCCCCCAAATTCTACTACTGGATAGAAACTCTTGCAGGTGCACACCAGAATATAGTGCCACGAACATCCTGTAAAGTAATAACCCAGCACAGTTGAAAAGACGATTAGATCAGACCTATAGATATTATGAGAGAGTTATGGGACACAATGTTCAGTAAAACAAAGTTACCTAATCAATTTTGTAGTATGATAATATGAAAATGAGATGAGATAAAGTAATATTATGGTTTATTTTTGGATACACATAGATGTATACACACACAGAACTAATACAAAAATATGGCTGGGTTGATAATCACTAAATTACTGGGAGTTGCATTTGGACAAAGAATATAACTATAAAAAATAACAAATGAAACCTGTGGATTCATTTGATTTCATAAGCATACAATCACATCATCTGCCAATAATAACATCTTTATTTCCATACAATCCTCCTGCCTTTTTTCTTAATTTACTACATTGGCTGCAGCCATTTTGGATTTTAAAGTGATAGCATTACTCATTTGGATTCCAGGGACCTAAGAATAGGCAGTGAGACGAGAAGTGGGGAGAGGACAGAAAAGGCAAAGGGAACCGAAACAGATTGAGGAGTCAGCCACAGGGACCCTGGTGAAGAGAGGGAACCCAGGCCACGCCCCACAAGCAGCAAGGCAGGAAGCAGGGAGAGGACAGAAAAGGCAAAGGGCACTGGAACAGATCGAGGAGTTAGCCGCAGGGATACAGGTAAGGGTGGTTGGAGGGGTTTCCAACAGCTAAGGGAGACAAACTTGTCTGTCGGTTTGTCCTACTGTGGTGATGGGTTGCTGTGAGACTTGAGGCTGTGCCATTGGTGTTTCAAACCCAGTGTGGTGCACCTGTTGCACAGGTATCAGCCCAGCTTGCTAACAACAACAACATACTAGATTATATGGGAATAAGTGAAGAAAGAAAACAAAACAATTTTGTTACCACACATAAAACATTTAACAAAATTCTCATCACTGTTACTGTTTTCATTTCTCCATCTGATCATGTGGTCATAGCAGGTATTTATAACTACCTTCTTTCACTACACATTCCATGTTCCCTTTACTCTCAACAAGTACCTCATTTGGTTGTGATACTTTGCTTGCTGATGACAACCTAAACTTTTGTTCCTGAAAGCCATTGGTGAAACTGAATTGTTGTCATTTTCCAATGACTTTAATCATAGGACATGGTAGTACTAAGATCTCCTAAGGGCTGTTCTGTATTCCAGATATGCTCTTCCTTACTTTTATTTTGTACTAGTATCCCAATTTCCCCTTATTAATCAGAGTCAATTATTCTATGCAGCATAATAACTCTAGTTTCTGCATGCATATCAGGTGATTGAAGATGCCATGACTTTATCACTGGGGAGATTAAGCTCAATTGGCATAACACTACACAAAAATATTGTTCTACTACTTTGGTGAGCAGTGACTGGGGTCTTAAAAGCTTGCAATTGGCCATCTAAGATAAAACAATTGGTCTCCTTATCTGGAGCAAAGAATAAAGAAAACCAAAGACACGTGGAAGCAATTAGTCCAAGGACTAGTGGACCTTGCAAACCTCAACCTATATGACCATGAGACCCGAAGAATTAGATGGTGCCCAGCTACCACTGTCAACCACTCATAAAATAATCAGAGTAGGAGATCCTGGATAGAGTAGAAGGAAAATGTGGAACAAAACTCAAGGTCATAAAAAAAAATCAGGCTTTGATGGAACAACTGAGACTATGGCCCCTCATTGCCCTTTAGGTCTGGAATTGAACCCACTCCTGTGGCTTCCAGCCAAACAAAAGACAAGCATATGATGCACACCCATGTTCATCGCAGCACTATTTACAACAGACAAAAGATGGAAACAAACAAGGTGTCCATCAACTGAGGAATGGATAACCAAACTATGGTACATACACACAATGGAATACTGTGCAACGCTAAAGAATAATGTAGAATCTGCAAA
>NW_006921639.1:9989701-9994931 GCF_000298275.1 Orycteropus afer afer | reverse complement strand
TATGAGTTGGACTTTTACCTCAAGTAGATACACTCCTTGGAGAGAACAATCATGGGAGAAAGAAGGGCTGCTTATGCACAGGGAGACAGCTCAGAGGGCAGGAGTGTATGGAGGGATGGACACTGGGAAGAGGTAACTATGGGGAGGAAGTGGGAAGGGAGCTGTTGCATTGTGGTAAACCGTGGTCAATGACATGAGACAAAGTACATGTGAACTGCTGTATGGAAAGTGAATTTTCTCTGTAAATCTTCACCCAAATCACAATAAATAATAATAATAATAAAAGACAAGCATATGAGCTGAACATTTACAATAGGTAGCTACACTTCTTGGAGAGATCAATCACGGGAGAATAGAAGTGCTGTGTATGCAAAGGGAGACAGCTGGGGGGCAGGGGTGCATGGGAGGGGACACAGGGAAGAGGTAACTATGGGGAGAAAGTGGAAGGGGAGCTGTTGCATTGTGGGAGATTGTAGTCAATGTAATGAGACAAAGTATATGTGAGCTGCTGTATGGAAAGTGAATTTGTTCTGTAAACTTTCACCCAAATCAAAATAAAAATTTAAAAAAAAGATCAGGCTTACTGGTCTGATAGAGACTGGTGAAACATCTGACAGCATGGCCCCTAATCACCCTTCAGGCCTGGAATGGAACTCACTTCCTTGGCTTCCAGCCAAACAATAGACAGGCACATAGGGTGAACATTTTATACCAGGTAGGTGCACTCTTTAGCTCAGAGGGCAGGAATGCATGTGAAAGAAGGACACAGGGAAAAGGTAAGTCACAGGCAGGAAGTGGGAAGAGGGTCATTACATTGTGGGGATTGCAATCAATATCATGAAACAAAATGTATATGAACTGCTGTATGGAAAATAAATTTGCTCTGTAAACGTTCACTCAATTCACAATAAAAATAATAAAAAAGAAAGTACCATGGCTTGGGTAGGGCACACCTTAGCCCTGAAAGTGACATCTCTGTTTTTAACACTTTAAAGAGGTATTTTGCAGTGGATTACCCGATGTAAAACATCATTTTATTTCTCTACTGTTGCTTCCATGGGCGTTGATTTTGATCCAAGTGAAATGAAATTCTGGACAGCTTATATATTTTCCCTATTTATCATGATGTTGCTTATTGGTCCAGTTGTGAGGATTTTGTTTTTATTATGTTGAGGTGTAATCCGTACTGAAGACTGCAGTCTTTGATCTTCATCAGTTAATGCTTCAAGTCCTCTTAATTTTCAGCAAGCAAAGTTTTGTTGTCTGCACATTTCAGGTTGTTAATGAGTCTTCTCCAATCCTGATGCATTCTTCATATGTATAGTCCAGCTTTCTGGACTATACATACAGCATACAGACTGAATAAGTATAGTTAAGGATATAACCCTGACACACACCTTTGCTGATTTTTAATAGCAGTATATCACCTTATTCTGTTTGAATGACTAACTCTTGGTCTATGTTCAGGTTCCTCATGAGCACAATTAAATATTCTGGAATTCCTGTTCTTCACAATGTTATCCATTATTTATTATGATCCATATACTCAATGCATTTGTATAATCAATCAAACACAGGAAACATCTTTCTGGTATTTTCTGTGTTCAGGCAAGATCCCTCTGACATCAGCAGTGATATCCCTTGTTCCACACCTTTTCCTGAATCTGGCTTGAATTTCTGGCATTTCCCTATCAGTAACTGCTGAAACCACTTTTGAACTATCTTTAGCAAAATTTTATTTACATGTGGTATTAATGATATTCTTTGATAATTTCCGCATTCTTGGATCACCTTTCTTTGGAATGGGCAAAAATTTGGATCTCTTCCTGTTGATTGGCTAGGTAGCTGCCTTCCAAATCTCTTGGTGTAAATGAGTGAGCACTTCCTGTGTTGCATCCATTTGTTAAAACATCTCAATGGGTATCCCAACAATTCCTGGAGGCTTGTTTTGCAAATTCCTTCCTTGCAGCTTGGACTTCTTCCTTCAATACCATTGGTTCTTGATAATTGCTACCTTCTGAAATAGTTGAATGTCAACCAATTCTTTTTGTTAAAGTGATTCTCCATATTCCTTCCATCTTCTTTTGATGCTTTCCACATCATTCAATATTTTGCCCATAGAATCCTTCAATATTGAAACTTAAGGCTTGAATTTTTCCTCAGTACTTTCAGCTTGAGAAATGCTTAGCAAGTTCTTCCCTTTTGATTTTCTAATTCCAGGTCTTTGCATATTTCATTATAATACCTTACTTTTTCTTATCAAGTTGCCCTATGAAATCTTTTCAAATCCTTTCCTTCATCATTTAATCCATTTGCTTTAGCTACTCTCTGTTTAGGAGCAAGTTTGAGAGTTTTGTTTGACATCCATTTTCATCCTTTCCTGTCTTTTCAATGACTTTTTGCTTTATTCATGGATGATGTTCATGATATCATCCCACAACTTGTTTGTTTGGTCATTGGTGTTCAATGAATCAAATCTATTCTTCAGATAGTGTCTAAAGCCAGGTGGGATATACTCAATGTCATATTTTGGCTCTTGTGGACTTGTTTTCGTTTTATTCAGCCTCATCTTGAATTTGCATAGGAGCAATTGATAGTCCACAGTGAGTTCCTTGCCTCATTTTGACTGATGATACTGAACTTCATCATTTTTTTTTCCCACAGATGTAGTTGATTTGATTTCTGTTTATTCCATCTGGTGAGGCCCACATGTATAGTCACTGTTTGTGTTGCTGAAAAAATGGTATTTGCAATGAATAAGTCCATGGTCTTATAAAATTCTATCATGTGATCTCCAGTGTCATTTCTATCACCAAGGCCATATTTTCCAATTACTGAGGCTGTTTCTTTGTTTCCAACTTTCATATTCCAATCACCAGTAGTTATCAATACATCTCGATTGCATATTTGGTCCATTTCAGACCATAGAAGTTGGTAAAAATCTTCAATGTTATCTTTCACTTTGGTGGTTGGTGCATAAATTTGAATAATAACAGTAGAAGTGTGGATATTATCTATCACTGAGAACATTGTACTTCAGGATAGATCTTGAAATGTTCTTTTTCATTTGTTGAATGTAGTGCCATTCCTCTTCAATTTGTTACTCCTGGCATAGTAGACCATATGATTTTCTGATTCAAAATGGCTAATACCAGTCCATTTCAGCTCACCAATACCTAGGATATCGATCTTTATGCATTCTATTTCATTTTTACAACTTCCAGTTTTCCTAGTTTCAAACTTTGCAGATTCCGCATTCCAAGTATTAATGGATGTTTGCAGCTGTTTCTCCTCATTTTGAGTCATGCCCCATCAACTAATGAGGTCCTCAAAGCTTTACTCCATCCATGTCTTGAAGGTCACCTCCACTTTAAGGAGGCAGCTCTTCCCCAGTTGTATTTTGAGTGCCTTCCAACCTGAGGGGCTTGTCTTCTGACACTGTATCCAATAATGTTTCATTGCTATTCATAAGCTTTTCAGTGGCTAATTTTTGCAGAAATGGACTGTCTTTTCCTCCTTCCTAGTCTGTCTTAGTCTGGAAACTCCTCTGAACCAGTCCACCATGGATGATATTGCTGATATTTGAAATACTGGTAGCATAGCTTCCAGCATCACAGCAACACACAAGCCATTACAGTAAGACAAACTGACAGATGACTGGTGGACCAGAGTCATTAGTACCTTTAAGTCCCCTGAAGTTATCTTTAAACAAAACAATATTTTACCTCAATTAGCAAAGAATTCCTGCATTAAACTTAATTATCTAGTACTTTTAAAATAGAAATATCACAGGTGGGTGGTTTTAAAAAAACAGAAATTTATTTTCTCATAGTTTATCAGGTTGGAAGTTCAAATTCAAGACACTGGCTCTAGAGGAAGATTTCTCTCTCTGTCAGCTCTGAGGGAAGGCCCATATTTCTTTTCAGCTTCTGTTCAATGGTTCCTTGGTGATGAGCATGTGGCATGGCATCTATCTTTCCCCATCTCTGCTTCCTTGATCTGTTTCTTTTATATCTCAAAAGAGACTGACTTCACACCCATGTTCATTGGAGCATTATTCACAATAGCAGAAAAAAAATGGAAACAATTTAAATGCCATCAACGAAGGAATGGATAAAGAAACTATGGTACATATACACAATGGGGTACTACATAATATTAAAGAATAACAACAAATTTGTGAAACACCTCACAACATGGATGAACCTGGAGAACATTATGCTGAGTGAAATTTGTCAATCACCAAAGGACAAATATTGTATGAGATCACTATTATAAAAAGTCAAGAGAAAATTTTCACACAGGAAGAAACATTCTTTGATGGTTATCAGAAGTAGAGGGTAAGAAAGAAGAAATCCCTAACTTGAGGGTAGACATATATTAACTTGGGTGAAGGGGAAGGCAATATACAATAAGGAGGAGGTGAGCACCAAATAATCAAAGTGAAAAAAATGCTGAGAGGAGCACAAGAGTTAAAGGCAACAGAGATAAATATTACATACACATTCCTACTACAACAGTAATAATAATCTATGAGTGAATACATAGATGGACATACAAGCTGAACAGGTGTGGGGAGGTGAATGGGACTAAACCCATGAAGAATCATAGAGTTGACAGAAAATATTTCTACCTATATATTTATATATGCTGCAAATATATCCATGAATATAGTAGAGCATACAGAGAGCAAATTTATGAAAACTTCTTAGCCATGACCAAACACCTTGATGGAATGAGTTACTGGACATGGGGCTGAGGACCACAGTCTTAGGGGACATCAAGGTCAATTGGCACAATATAGTCCACAAAGACAATATTCTACATCTTAGTTTGGTGAGTAGTGACTGGGGTCTTAAAAGCTTGTGAGCGACCACCTAAGGTACAATCATTAGTGTCTCCCCATCCTGAGCAAAGAAGAGTGAAGAAAATCAAAGATGCATGGAAAAATTAGTCCAAAGGACTAATAGACCACACAAATCTCAGCTTCCATGGCCCTGAGACCAGAAGAACTAGATGGTGCCCAGCTACCGGTGCTGACCACTCAGGGAGGGATCACATTAAAAGGTCCTGGATAGAGTGGGAGACTTTCTTTGTACTCAAGAAAGCACAAAGAAAGTCCTTGAGATGTTAAAAAGAGTGAGAGAAAGCTTTAGTATCTCTTAAATAGAAGAATAAGAGCTCTGGTAGCATAGTGCCTAAAGCGCTTGACTGCTAACCAGAAAGCTGG
>NW_006921639.1:9973742-9988851 GCF_000298275.1 Orycteropus afer afer | reverse complement strand
CCAACCTTCCTTCCCAGGAGTGGCTGGTGGGTTTGAACCGCCAGCCTTCTGGTTAGCAGTCAAGTGCCTTAGGCACTATGCTACCAGAGCTCCTTTAACAGACTAGCAGACATGATTAAAGTAGACATTCCTCACAGTGACTAACTTGCTATTTTTCCCTCCTTTTGGCTTTCTTAAATAAATAGAATAGCCAACCTTTTTACGGATGCTGAGTTCTTTAGATTTGTTATTTTTAATTATGTATTCTTCTAAGCATAACCCTCTCCCACAACTGATTTCGTCTGAGAATCATAACCTTTGAAGCAAGACAACCCTGGGAAGAGGGACTCAGAGTCTGGAGTAATCAAGGAAGAGAAGAACAAAGACATTCCTGGCAGTTCAAGGGATCTTCAACCTACTTCCCATATCCCTATATAACCATGTTTACCCCTTTGCTCAGGGAGACAGACATTTTAGAGAAATGATTCTGTCTCCTTGGGTATCGATATTCAACAAATCTTTTGCTTTCCCTCTTCAGCCTGTTCTATCATTGGCTCTTTGCAACAGGGGATGTTGTTGTTGTTGTTGTTATGTGCCGTCGAGTCAGCCCTGACTCATAGCGACCCCTCCTTGGGTTTCCGAGGCAGTATCACTACGGAAGTAGGATTGCCCAACCTTCCTTCCGAGGAGTGGCTGGTGGGTTTGAACCGCCAGCCTTCTGGTTAGCAGTCAAGTGCCTTAGCCACTATGCTACCAGAGCTCCCGCAACAGGGGATAAGGACCTGTTTTCCTACAACAATTAGTCACCACTCAAGCCTGGAACTGAACTCTCCTCTGTGGCTCAATTTTCAGCCAAACAATAGACAGTCTATAAGGTGAACAATGTACCTGGGAGGTACGCACTTCTTAGGGCAATCAACCATTTAAGATCAAAAAGGCAGCATATGCCCAGGGTCAAAGTTTAGAAGGCAGGAAGGGAAAAGAAAGGAGGAGGAATGGAAATGGGAAATAGAGGAAGTGAGATGAGTGTTGTTACACTGTGGGGATTGCAAGCAATGGCATGAAACAAAATGTTTATGAATTATTGAATGGAAAACTGATTTGCTCTAAACTTCACGCAAATCAGAATAAAAAGTTAAAAAAAAAAAAAGAATAAACACGTATTACAGTTGAAAAGAAAAGTGACAGTCAAACAAATATTCCTCTTTAGAAGGTGGAAAGTTGAGTGCTAGATTTTCTCCAGGGAAACACTGATGCTCTGTAATTGAGCAATACCTAGTAACTGTTTCATTTACCTAGTGCCACTCTGACAAGAATATACCACCAATGGGATGGCTTGAACAAACAGGAGTTTATTCTCTAACAGTTTGGAGGCTTTAAGTCTGAGTTCAAAATGCCAGGCTCTGGGGGCTGGGTGAAAGCCTCACAACCCTGTGCTTCAGCTCTGCCTCCCGCTTCCAGTCCACTGAAGCTGGAGGCTTTTTTTCACCCAGCTGTGAGGCTGACAAGCCCAAGGTTGACAAGTAATAAGGCACAGTCCCGGTATTACCAAACCACACAGCAGGCCATTAATTCAAGTCCATTGACAGTCTCAAGATCAGCAGAACACGGCAGGCTACTGAACACCAACTCGGCTACATACAGGTTTCAAGCGTGAGATAAACTAGAGACCATTCACAAGGCTGTTTCTTATATACGGGAAGTAGACCACATACTCAAAGCAGCTACTCAGCTGCTCCAATAGATTCCACCATGGAGTTAGTTACCAGTTTCACCATGGGGAGTAGCTACATTCATCTGCCGAGCCACTTAACCAGGGCTAGCCAAGTTGACACACAAACTTCACCACCACAGTAACACACAAAAAATGTATTAAAGTGGCACTATCTGAATCAAACAGATACCTTAACCACACTGTTCATATTCAGAAGCAACTGGATAATCTAGCCAATTAATTCTGCAGACCCTAGAAATATTCTTTCTTAAAAAAAGATAAAGATATTAATGGGGGAGGTACAATTTGGGAAAGGAGGATGAGAACAGTTACACAATTTGAAAAAGGTGATCAATGTCACTGAATTGTGCACGTAGAAATTGTCAATTTGGTTTATGTTCTGCCATGTATTTCTCAAGAACAACAATAAAAAATAAAATATTTTCTTAAAAAAGTAAAAAAAAAAAAAGATTGATTTAAGATACACTCTGATGCAGGAACAATGAGGTTCTTACTACCTGTCTCAAGTACAGCCAGTCACTTCACAACGGGTTGAAGTAGAAAAGCAAAAGATTTATTGAATATCAATTTATTGAGTATCGATACCCAAGGAGAATTGCTTCTCTAAAAAATCTGTCTCCCTGAGCAAAGGGGTAAATATGATTACATAGGGAAATGGAGAGGGAGTTGGGGACCTCTTGGACTACCAAGAATGTCTTGTTCCTCTTTACCTTGATTACTCCAAACTTGGTGCCCCTCTTCCCAGGATCATCTTGCCTCATAAACTGTGGTCCTTGGCTGAAATTCAAAAGAATATATAAGCAAAATAATAATCTAAAGAAATCAGCATCCATGAAGAGGTCACCTATTCTATTTACTTAAAAGGAAGGAGAAAGAAGGAAAAAATATCAAGTTAGTCATTGTAATGTCTGCTCTAATCCTGCATGCTAGTTTGTTCAAAGTTTTGCAGGTTTCAGCAAGGGGCCTCTTTGGCCTTCAACAACCCTACACTAATACTTCCTCATTAACATAACAAAGAAAACCCAATCCCAAATGGGATTACAACCATAGATATAAGGTTAGGAATTACAACACATGTTGAACATCTGTAATGGTGCTCCTTTAAAGAATCCTCTATAAGTAATCAGATTGACAACAGCAACTCGAAAGGTTAAATGAAAAGCTTAGTAGGGCAGTGAGTTTATGTTAATAGCAGTGGAATAATTTAGAATAATTTAGGATAGTGAGAATGTTTGCACAATGTGAAGAATGTGATCAGTGTCACTGAACTGTTCATGTAGAAATTGTTGGATTGGTATGTTTCACTGTGCATATTTTTACCAGAGTTGCTTTTTTTTTTTTTTTCCAAAAAAAAAAAAAAAAAACCTTTCATCAGGTCTCCAGTTAATTTTAGCCATCTGTTCATACTTAAGGCGCCCTGGTGGCGTAGTCCCTAAGGCATTTGACTGCTAACCAGAAAGCTGGCAGTTCAAACCTACCAGCCACTCCTCGGAAGGAAAGTTGGGCAATCTACTTCTGTAGTGATACCACCTCAGAAACCCAAGGAAGGGTTACTATGAGTCAGATCCGACTCAACGGCAGTGAGTTTGGTTGTTTTTTGTTGTTGTTGTTGTTCATACTTAAGGATGAATCATCCAAAAATGATCAGAAGTCATGAATTTGATTATGTATATATATTTTTGTCATGTAATTTTTTTTGAAGAGTAATAGCTGAGTCAGAGACAATGTATTTGAATATTTTGACATGTATTTATAATTTTTTCTTCCATATGGTTATTCCAACTAACTTGTAAGAACAGAGTGCATGATGATATTTTTTTCCCCCTTATACCTTCTCTAGCACTAAGAGTTAATTATATTAACCAATTTGTTGTCAACAAAGCATATTTTTCCTTTCCGGAAAAAAAGATTCTGTTATAGACTCACTTTCAGTACCACCAACATCTGTATCAGTCAGGAATCAAGTGGAGGAACAGAATCAATAGGCTACATCTATCAAGAAATTGGGTTGGGTAGTTGTAGGGGTTGCCCAGGCAAGAACCAAATCTGTAGGGAAGACTCCCTGGAAAGTTAAACAGAAGCCCTCAGGCATGACTTAAAGCTACTGTCAACAGGTGGAGTTTCTTCTTCAGGAAGTGTCAGCTTCACTCTTAAATCTATCACCAACTGAATCAGGCCCACCCATGTCAAGGGCTTTCCAGATTATTATCTAGGATAATCTGTTTTCCAGTTGACTTTAATCACCTGTGAAAAACAACTTCACCGTAATGCTAGAGCAGTGTTTGACTGAGTAACTGAGAAGCTTGACTTAGTCAAATTGGCACATAAACCAGACCAACACAATGATGGGATGAATTATATTTCAGGTAAAGCTGAGTGAAATATGAAAAGTACAAAGTGAGAGGAGGCTCTCCATACATTAAACAGTACGGCCAAGCCAAATTAATTAACAAAACCACTAACTAGAGGACAGACTCATATTAACTCGGGTGAAGGGAATAAAATAGAAAAAAAATTTTTAAAATCTGGTTGCCCACTGAGACTATGGCCCCTAGCTGCCCTTCAGGTCTGGAATTGAACCCACATCCGTGGTTTTCAGCCAAACAAAAGACAAAAATATGAGTTGAACATTTACCTCAGGTAGATACACTCCTTGGAGAGAACAATCATGGGAGAAAGAAGTGCTGCTTATCACAGGGAGACAGCTCAGGGGGCAGGAATGCATGGAGAGATGGACACTGGGAAGAGATAACTATGGGGAGGAAGTGGGAAGGAGCTGTTGCATTGTGGTAAACTGTGGTCAATGTCATGAGACAAAGTGTATGTGAACTGCTGTATGGAAAGTGAGTGAAAAAATCCAATGAGTTGATTCTGACTCATGGTGAGCCCATGTGTTATAGAATGAAAAAAATAAATAAATAAGAAACAACAGAATTTATACATAAGAGAACAAAATGTTTACATATGTATAAAATAGAAAGCACAGAACTAAAGTCTTATTTGGAAAAGTAGTAAGATAAAGGCAAAACTACCTAGTAGAATCTGTACTTTCACTTAAATTAAATTTCCCCTTAATCTTATTGTTTAAAGATTCTTTCTGAAGGTGTTAAAGATGACGAGATTAAATGGAAACCTATTAAAGAAATGAGTGCCCCACCCTTTGTCTTGATAAAGTCCCGAGTCTCTAGGAGCTGCTCAGTTGTCTGCTCACCTCCGTGGAATCCAGGTGACTCTTCCCAAACCCAAAGGTGATTCTTCCTAATATGGATTTGACCAGCACTTCAAGGGGTAAGTTCCCATTACTATCTTTGCTCTCTGTGTTACAATGCCAAATGCCTTACTCATTTTCCAGAGTGTATGAAAGTTTAACCCACTACCATGATTGGAGGGACAGATTCTCCACCCCACACTCCCATACCCCCACACACACCCCATGGAGCTATTTCTCAGTGATAAATAGGGTTAGGGGATTAATGGATGCTTTGAAATTTAATAGTTGAATTTTGAATTTGACAGTCAAGGATCTCATACATAGGTTGAATACCTAAAGTATTTAAGTTAACAATTTAGGTGGTGGGGAAAAAAATAAATATCTACTTTTTATATTTAATTATATTAAAATAAATGATTACATATTACAAAATACTATGTATTTTGTTTAGCCTTTTTATTGTTTCAGGGAGGTCTGGTGGTGCAGTGTCTAAGGCATTTGACTGCTAACCACAAAGTTGGCGGTTCAAACCCACCAGCCACTCTGCAGAAGGAAGACTGGGTTTGGTTTTTTTGGTTTAGTGGTTTCAAGTATTTTCATTAATTTTCCTCTTTTGCGTTTCTCCCTTTGCATGTAATTTCGTGTGTTTTGTATAAGTTTTTACTTTGGTTTCTTAGTTTAATGATTGTCATTCTTACTAACATAGGTGTTTACATTTATGTAAGGAGATCTGGTGGCATAGTGCCTAAGGCATTGGACTGCTAACCAGAAGATTGGAGGTTCAAACCCACCAGCCACTGTGCAGAAGAAAGACTGAGCAATCTACTTCAGTAAAGATTTACCACCTTGGAAATCCAAAGGGGGTCACTATGAGTCAGAATAGACTCAATGGCAGTGAGTTTGGTTTTTGGTTTTTGGTTTAACTTAGCATGGCATCATATGAATGCCAAAGTAAAATTTACAGTAATCATTGAACTTAGAGGCTTTTATTGCTGGAATAAACATACTATCATTGAGTTGGATCCCACTCATAGCGACCCCTCCTTGTGTTTCCGAGATGGTATCACTACGGAAGTAGATTGTCCAACCTTCCTTCTGAGGAGTGGCTGGTGGCTTTGAACCTCCACCCTTCTGGTTAGCAGTCAAATGCCTTAGGCACTACACCACCAGAACTCCCATAATAAAAATAAGGTATGTACTAACACTACTGTCTTCAATCCACAAGCATACCCTTTATTCTCTCTTTCTCATCTTCTCTTCATCAGGCACACTACAGAGACAAGCAAGAAGAAAGAGGCTTGTTTTAAGCCAGAGTCAAAAGAATACCCTGCACGCATCATTTGAACAGAATCCTTACCCTGGTATGGCTTCCAGAGAACAATTGGCCAAAGAAACTGGCATTCTGGAGTATAAAATTCAGGTTGGTATTAGGCTTCCATTTCATTTTACTTCAGAGAAAACTTGGTAAAGAGAAAAGGAGGGAGAAGCTGTTTCTAGTAATTCTCTTATATAAGGTATTTTGCTTAGAAGGGTTTTCCTAGTAGATAATGTTAAAAACAAAATAAAAGCAAGAATAGTGTTTTCACCTTCTGGAAATATTGAATGGATATATTAATGGATGGCAATAGGATAATGTTCAGTATGTCCAGATAGGTGATAATTAAATCATATTGGAGACCTTATAGAATTTAGGAAATGGGATCACTATAAGTTATGATGTCACTGAAATAGGAGCTCTGGTGGCATAGTTCCTAAGGCATTTGACTGCTAACCGGAAGGCTGGTGGTTCAAACCTCAGAAGGAGGGTTGGGCAATCTACTTCCGTAGAGATACCCCCTTGGAAACCCAAGGAGGGGTTGCTATGAGTTGGATCCAACTTGACGGCAGTGCATTTATTTATTTATTTATTTTGGTTTACAACAGAATAATGGAAAATTTATAATTATTTGGAAACTCTGGGGTAAGAATTCACATAATTTATCAATTCTCAGGCTAGTTTTTCTTTTTATTTAAATGTTTCATATTTGACCCATACACAAGAGTATTTGAAGCCAAACACCTTACTCAAATTACTTTGAATAGTATCATGGTGTAAAAATAAAACCAATCTGAGTTTCTCCGGTTACCAAAGAGATCATTTTACCAGAACAAGCAGTATTCCAGAGAATAGTAAAATTACTTTTTTGAGGAAAATAATCAGTTCAAGGTTTTGCATTAAAAATAATCTCCAATAAACCATTGGATATAAGGGTTTCAGTGAGGGGCAGATTACTTAACAAGCGAGGTAAGCACACTTGTGCTGATTTACTAGTCTGCAGTTAACAGTTTCACATCTTCTCATCACATCAAAGATTCTACTACTAGGAATGGCTGGCATCTATCTTTCCCAAGCTCACAGCACCTTCCTACAGATCAAAACTTCTTTTCAAATTCACAATCCCTGACAGCCTCAGAGTACCCAGTAAGCAAAGTAAGCACAGCTTATTGGTGCTTACTACTAAATTTACTAATCTGTAGTGAACAATTGTGATGGTTGGAGCTGTGTGTCAATTTGGCTGGATCGCAATTCTGTATGGTTTAAGCAATTGTGATGTGGATTGTTCCCATGATGGGATCAGATGTGCATGTTTTGAGCAGCCAATCCGTTGAAGGGGAGTTTCCCTTGGTGTGTGGCCTGCTTCCATTATATTTGTGGACATCCTGGGAAAAGAGACTCTTTTCTTCTGTGGATCGGGATTCTGTTGTGCTGCCTACAACTGTCCATGAGCGAACAATCCACATTCGGCCTGAAAATCTTGGATTTGTCATGTCTGTCAACCTTGAGCTCGTTAGCCCCTGCAGCTGTGTGTGGGGGGAAAAAGCCTCCAGTTTGACATTTAATCCAAGAACCTGGGACTTGCCAGCTTCTGTAAGTGTGTGAGCCATTTCCCTAAGAAAAATTTATCTCTCTCTCTCTCTCTCTCTCTCTCTATATATATATATAAGTTTTACTGGTTTTGATTCTCCAGAGATCCCACCTAACACAACACTTTCACATTTTCTCACCACAGATGTGGTGAAACTCATGTGAAATTATTCACTACAGATTAGGAAGTAAACACAAGTAAACCTGTGTGCTTACCTTGCTCATTGTGTAATCCACCCCTGGTTTTTGTCTAAATCTGTAAAGTCTGAGGGAATGCTGGACAGAACTTTGTTCTCTTAACTTTGCTAAGAGGAACTTTTGTTATCTCTTCATTCCTCAGTTCTGGGTGGGGGAGATGGGATTTACTCAAATTCCATTTGTTGAAAGTGCTTGCTGTGCTTGGTGATTGGCTCACTAATAGGTATTGGGCCCATTTGAACTAATGGTGAGGAAGGAAAGTCCAGGAAACTATATAGAATGAGAGTGGCTCTCCTATGCTGTTCAGTAATTTATTCGTTAGTTTCCACCTGTTTTTAAGTCTTATCTGAAAATATTTTCACTAATTGATATAGAGAATAGATACAATATTTTAACAAAATATTTGGAATAGAAGAGTGGTTTATCACCTATGTCTTCAGGTTATAAGTCTTGCATGGATTATCAAATTAGCACCAAAACAAACAAACAAACAAACAAAAACCTCAGAAATGATTAGACAATACAGTGATAAACTTTCTCCATTAATGATAAACCAAGCACAGAGTTCATTTAGTTATTTAGTGACAATAGTTTCAAAGCTAGATATTTGGGTTTCTTGCAATATCTTTATTGACAATGGATTCTGGGATGCAGTAAGAGGTAAATGGATGCTTGTTAGCCCAGCAGTTTGTGATGGCCAACTCCACTTTTCTGTTTAAAGGTATTCTTACCGTGTCTGCAAGTATTGAGTGTTATAAAATGATGTTGGTTTGAGGAGATAACAGGGGCCAAGAAAAGCCTGTTCCTTTGCACGACCAAACAGTGTCTCCTAAATCAGAGAAATTTACTCTGGATACCATAAGGATGAGGAAAGAGAAATGCTGATTTAAGTTGATGCAGATTGTATCTTATCCTGAATTTTATCCTGATATGTTGAGATAATAACCTCATTCCTAGCATAATACATTGGCTTTATCCTATGAGTATTTCACCCCAAAGACAAATTGTTAAATTCATTTTTTTAAAATTGGACTTGATGTTTGATATGGTGTGGACTGAAATGTGTGATTCTCGCATCCTTTTTGCCTTTAGTTATGGTTTCAAAACCATAGACGAAGACAAAGGCAGAGACAAATGGGATCTGGATGCTCCTTTGGGGAAGATAAGGGACAGGATAGGCCTCAGCCTAGAGTTCAAGGTAAGGACCCACCAGTCTCAATGCAAATCCTTAATAGATTCCATTGACAGTAGAAACAACTCTACATGTTGTACCCAAATTCTCCATACGAATACTTATGATAAGAACAAAATATGGCTTCTTCTGGACATTCTAATGTCAGAAACATAAACATCATCCAACTAAATGGCTCTGACGTCCACTTCACGGTAAAGAAGACTTTGGATTTCAGGTCCTGTAGCTGCTAGGAAGAGAAGCCTCATCTCTGTCAATCTGAGGTTTTATTCCAAGGGTAGAACAGGTTGAGCTCCTCGACTAGTTTAGAAGGAGTAAAGGTGGTTAGAATGATATTCAAAAACTTGTGTTTAAGGTTTGAACGTGAAAAGCTCTCTTTTGTACCTGTGTTCTCCTTTAGAAAACTTAACAAAAGAACCCAGACGTAACCGAACATACTTCCTGAAATCTCAAATCAGCATCCTAGTTCAAGCCTTTGAGAGAAATCGATATCCAGACATTGCTATCAGGGAAGAACTGGCTGAACAATTAGGGATTCCAGAGTCAAGAATTCAAGTAAGTTCTATGGTGTGGCACCACAATTGTCCCTCCTGGAAGTGGCACCTTTTTTGTGCCTCCTGAGATGTTGCATGGTGTATTTGGTCTCTGTTGGGTTATCACAGTCATCTAAGGCAAAAGTAGGGGGTGGTAAACACCTGGGACAGCAAGTTACAGTGCTGCAAAAGGAAACATTTTAAAGCTCACCAGCCAATAGTGCATGCACTTAGAAACAATGCAAAGAAAAAAATGGAAAAATATGAAAGTTCATCTCTATTTCTGAAACACCCCCTATGTCAAGATTTCTAAACCTTGGCAGTGCTGTCATTTTGGGTTGAATAGTTCTTTGTTTTGAGTAGGTGTCCTATGCATGGTAGGAAATTTTTCAGCATCACAGATGCCAGTAGAGCCCCCATCTCCATTATCTCAGCTTTGATAACTGAAAACACCTACAGACATTGCCAGGTGACCTCGGATTGAGGAGTGAAAGTTGCCCATCGAGTACCTTGTCTCCCTTTGTTAAATGTTACTGAATTACTAAGCACACTCATAGGATAATCTACACAGAAACTTGCAGTCTTAATTGTGTTGATAAAACTATGAACATATTTATACACGCGCTTAAGACATGTATTGTCTTAAACACATCAGCAAAGAGGAAAAATGCCAACTTTGTCAAGGCAGCTTGTTTGCATATGAAGTGTTGACATTAAAGGGTGTATACTGGAGACTACACCTTCTCAACCAACCAGTTTCCCATTCACCTGTAGTTGATATTTGGTTGTATCATGATCACATTTATGTGTTTATATTTCTATAAACTGACTATATGGACCAAATTTATTAATTGCAGCTACAGATAAGAACATTTGTGGCAGAATAGATGATATTCATATGGATCGCATGAATTACCAAGAGGAGAAAAAGGGATGTTGTTTTTAATAATTTATTTATTTTTGTTGTTATTGAGAATATGCGCAACAGCATATACATCAATTCAGCAGTTTCTACATGTACAATTCAAGTGACATTGATTACATTCTTCCTGTTGTGTAACCATTCTCCTCCTTTTCTGAGTTGTTTCTCTCCCACTAACGTAAACTCACTACCTACTAAGATTTTTATCTAATGTTTTGGGTTGCTGTTGTTAATTTGATCCCTATAGATAGATATTAAAAACCATAATGCTCAAGGCAGACATTCGTTACTAGTTAAGGGGCTCTGGTGGCAAAGTGGGTAAGGCATTCGGCTGCTACCCGAAACCCACCAGTCGCCCTGCTAGAGAAAGCTGAGGCTGTCTGCTTCCCTAAAGATTTACAGCCCTTGAAACTCTAAAGGGCAGTTCTACTCTCTTCTGTATGGTCACCATAAGTCAGAATCAACTTGATGTCAGTGGGTTTTTGTATTGTTTGGTTTCAAAAAGGCTTCAGGGGACATAGAGAGGTGCATGGGAGGTACAGACAACAAAGATGAACCCTTTTGCACATACAGTACTGTGTTGTCAGTGAATGCAAACATGGGTATATGGGTGGATAGATAGGTGGACGAGCTGAACTATTAGGTATGTCTGTGCAGGGGGGAGTGTGCCCAAGACCATGTATAGGGTTGGGACACAATGTTTCTACAAGTGTATTGGTATGTTCTGTAAGAATTCCCAAGTGTATAGTAGAGCTGACAAGGGACAAGGTTTTAGTCATTTCTTGGCCACAACCAGCTACCCAGAGGGAGCAAGTAGTTGGAACTGTGGGCTTGGGACCATGGTCTCAGGGGACATCTAGCTCAATTGCTATAACATACTACACAAAAGCATTGTTCCATATCCTACTTTGGCAAGTAGCGACTCAGATCTTAAAAGCTTGCTAGTGGCCATCTAGATGCAACGATGGGTCTCTCTTTGTCCAGAGCAAAGAAGAATAAAGAGAACCAAAAATTCATGGAAACAATTAGTCCAAGTGACTTGTACATCATGCAGTCCTCAGCCTATATGACCATGAGACCAGAAGAACTAGATGGTGCCAGGTTACCACTGTCAACCACTTGGAGGGGGATCTATGTAGGAGATCCTGGATAGAGTGGGAGAACAATGTGGAACAAAACTCAAAATCATTTGGAAAAAAAAGGTGGGAGGACCAGATTTGCTGGTCTAATAGAGCCTGGTGGAACCACTGAGACTATGGCCCCCACCTGCTCTTCAGGTCTGGAATTGAACCCATTCCTGTGGCTTCCAGCCAAACAGAAGGCATATGAGTTGAACATTTACCAGAGGTAGATAACACTCCTTGGAGAGAACAATTATGGGAGAATAGAAGGACTGTATGCACAGGGAGACAGCTCAGGGGGCAGGAATGCACAGGAGGGAAGGACACAGGGAAGAGGTAACTATGGGGAGGAAGTGGGAGAGGAGATGTTGCATTGTGGTAAATTGTAGTCAATGTCATGAGATAAAGTATATGTGAACTGCTGTATAGAAAGTGAATTTACTCTGTAAACTTTCAGCCAAATCACATTTAAAAAAGAAAAAAAAAAAGAAGAAAGAAAGAAAAGAAAGTTTTAGAGGATATTTTTGGTTTAAGATTTAAAAATTATTTCAGGGCAGTAATTTCAGGGATTCATCCAGCCTCCATGGTTCCAGAAAGCCTGGAGTCCATGAGACTTTGAAATCCTGTTCTGAATTTTGATCAAGATTCTTCTATAAAATTTTTGATCAAAATGTTCAGTAAATGGGAGCCAGGCACCATTTAGTTCTTCTGGTCAGGCAATGGAGACAGGTTGCTGATGAAGACAATTAGCCACACCTTCCATTTCAAGGTTGGATCTGACTCATAGCGACCCCACCTTGGGTTTCCTAGGCAGTATCACTAGGGAAGTAGATTGCCAATCTTCCTTCCAAAGAGTGGCTGGTGGGTTTGAACCATCAGCCTTCTAGTTAGCAGTCAAATGCCTTAGTCACTATGCCACCAGAGCTCCCTGTTTGAGTTTTGAGTTTTCCATTTCAAGAGAGGAAATTTTATTTTTTAATTTGAATTATTTGCTTTATTTATTGTGATTTGGGTGAAAGTTTACAGAGCAAATTCATTTTCCATACAGCAGCTCACATACACTTTGTCTTGTGACGTTGACTGGAATTTCCCACAATGCAACAGCTCCACTCCCACTTCCTCCCCATAGTTACATCTTTCCTGTGTCTTTCCCTCCCATGAACTCTCGCCACCCAAGCTGTCTCCCTGTGCATACACAGCCTTTCTGTTCTTCCATGACTGATCTCCCCAAGGACTGTATCTACCTAATGTAAATGTTCAGCATATATGCCTGTCTTTTGTTTGGATGGAAGGCACAGGAGTGGGTTCAATTCCAGACCTGAAGAGAAGCTAGGGGCCATAGTATCAGGGGTTCGACCAGGCACTATGACCAGCAAAACTGATCCCGCCCCTTTTTTTCCCCATGATTTTGAGTTTTGTTCCACATTGTTCTCCCACTCTATCCAGGATCTCCTACATAGATGCCCCTATTTGTGGTTGACAATGGTAGCCAGGCACCATCTAGTTCTTCTGGTCTCATGGTCATATAGGCTAAGGATCGCATAGTGTACCAGTCACTTGGACTAGTTGTTTCTATGAATCTTTGGTTTTCTTTATTCTTCTTTTCTCTGGATGAGGAGAGACTCATCATTGCATCTAGATGGCCACTAGCAAGCATTTAAAATCCCAGTTGCTAATTGCCAAAGTAGGATGTGGAACAATGCTTTTGTGTAGTGTGTTATAGCAATTAAGCTTGATGTCCCCTACGACCATGGTCCCAAGCCCACAGTTCCAAATACTTGCTCCCTCTGGGTAGCTGGCTGTGGCCAAAAGTGACTACAACCTTTCCCCTTGTCAGCTTTACTATGTACTTGAAAATTCTTACACAAAAATATGCTTGTAGAAACATTGTCTGCCAACCCTATACAAGGTCTTAGGCACACTCTCCCCTGCATAGACAATACCTAATCATTCAGCCTGTCCACCCATCCATTCACCCATAGATCAATGTTTGCCATCACTAACAATGAAGTACTGCATGTGCAAAAGAGTTCATCTTTGTTGTTGTATAGCACCTCTCTATGTCTTCCTCTTCCTCAGTGCCACTATGTTGATCACTCACATTTGGTACATTTCTCTTCCCTTCAACCAAATCAATATTTATCTCTACCTATTTAGCAGTGTTCCTTCCTCTCCCCTCAGACCCTTGGTAACTAACAAAGAAAATTTCCTTCCATATATAAACATTTCCTTGACTTTTTACAATAACGGACTAATACAATATTTGTCCTTCTGTGATTGACTTATTTCACTCAGCATAATGTCCTCCAAGTTCATCCATGTTATGCGGTGTTTTGCTGATTCTACATTATTCCTTAGTGTTGCATAATATTCCATTGTGTGTATGGTTATCCATTCTTCTGTTGATGGGCACCTAGGTTGTTTCCATCTTTTTGCTATTGTGAATAGTGCTGCGATGAACATGGGTGTGCATATATCTGTTCTTGTCATGGCTCTCATTTCTTTAGGATATATACTTTGTTAGACTGGGTTCTCTAGAGAAACCCAGTAAAGCTTATATATATGTATATAGAAAGAAATTTATCTTAGGAAAATGGCTCACACACTTATAGAAGCTGGCAAGTCCAAAGTTCTTGGATCAAACGTCAAGCTGGAGGCTTTTCCACATCAAGCTAGAGGCTTTTCCTGACTCTTGCAGCTGCAGGGGCTGAGAAGCTCAAGGCTGGCAGGCAGTACACCATCTGTTGACTCCAAAGAATGACGAATCCAAGATCTCCAGGCCAAATAGTGGATTGTTCACTCATGGACAGTTGTAGGTAGCACAACAGAATCCCGATCCACAGAAAATGGCTCCTCTCCCAGGATGTCCACAGCTATACTAGAAACAGGCCACACCCCTAGGGAAACTCCCTATCAATATATTGGCTGCTTAAAACACAATCATCTGATCCCATTGTGGGAACAACCACACCACAACAGCTCAAACCACACAGAATTGTGGTCTAGCCAAGTTGACACACAGCTCCAACTATCACATATACCTAGTAATGGAATGGCTGGGTCAAATAGTTTTCCTATTTCTAACTTTTTAAGGAATCACCGTACTGCTTTCCACAGTGGTTGTACCATTTTACAGTCCCACCAGCAGTGTACGAGAGTCCCAATCTTTCCACAACCTCGCCAGCATTTGTTATTTTCCATCTTGTTGAACTTTGCTACTAGTGCTGGGGCTAGATGGTATTTCATTGTGGTTTTGATTTGCCTTTCTAATGACTAATGATCCTGAGCATTTCTTCATATGTTTGTTGGCCGC
>NW_006921639.1:9972277-9973387 GCF_000298275.1 Orycteropus afer afer | reverse complement strand
TTCTGCAAATGGATATCCAGTTTTGCCAGCACCATTTATTAAACAAACATTCTCTTCCCCATTTAGTGGACTTTGGCCCTTTGTCAAAGATCAGCTGACCATAGGTGGATGGATCTATTTCTGAGTTCTCAATTCTGTTCCATTGGTCTATGTGTCTCATTGTACCAATACCAGGCAGTTTTGACTACTGTGGCTGTATCGTAGGTTTTGAGATCCAGGAATGTGAGATCTCCTACTTTGTTCTTCTTCAGTGGTGCTTTGCTTATCCCAGGTCTCTTTCCCTTCCGTATAAAGTTAGCAATTGGTATTTCCATATCCTTAAAGAATGCTGATGGGATCTGGATTGGGATTGCATTGAATGTATAGATTGCTGTAGGCAGAATTGACATTTTGACAATGTTCAATCTTCCTATCCATGATCATGGTATATTCTTCCACTTATGTAGATCTCTTATGGTTTCTTGAAGTAGTCTTTTGTAGTTCTCTTTGTACAGGTCTTTTGTGTCCCTGGTAAGATTTATTCCCAAGTATTTTGTTTTGTTGTTGTTGTTATGTGCTGTCGAGTTGGACCCGACTCATAGCGACCCCTCCTTGGGTTGCCAAGGCAGTATCACTATGGAAGTAGATTGCCCATATTCCTTCCAAGGAGTGGTTGGTGGGTTGGAACTGCCAGCCTTCTGGTTAGCAGTCAAGTGCCTTAGGCATTACACTACCAGAGCTCCCTTTATTTTTTTAGTAGTGCCAAAGTGGCAGTGAGGCCACATCTTCTGACCTCCTATAACCCCACAAAAGGAAGACAGAATCACCATCAGTAGCCAGGTGTGCTGCCTCCCTCCAGCCCTTTCACCAACCCTGACACCAACCGTTCCTCCCACAGCACCTACCACCTTTCTACTGGGTTTGATAATTCACTGCAGTGGCCAAACAGAACTCACAGGTTTATTAGGGAAGCAACAGGCTACAATTCAGGTTCAGAAATATGCTCAGTCTCTCAGCCCACTGTCTCTCAGCCAATAGTCTCTCTCAGTCTCTGTCCCAGCAGTGGGTATATCTCAGTGTCTCTCTCAACAATGTATGTCTCTTGTGTCTCTCAGCCTCAGTGAGAGATTC
>NW_006921639.1:9969952-9970527 GCF_000298275.1 Orycteropus afer afer | reverse complement strand
ACTTGCCAGTGGTTTGTCAATTTTATTAATTTATTAATAGCTGTGTGGGTTTCTGGGTTATGTCATCTTGTGTGTTAATGGTCAGTTGTTTACTGTTATTGGTTCTCTGCTCAAAGGACTTCCTTTAGTATCTCTTGTAAAATTGGTCTGGTTTTTAACAAATTCCCTTAATTTCTGCTTATCTGGAAATCTCCTGATTTCACTATCATATTTGAGGGCCAATTTTGCTAGGTATATAATTCTTAGGAGCACTAGTGGTGTAGTGTGTTAGGCATTTGACTGCTAATCAGAAGGTTGGCAGTTTAAACCCACCAGTCACTCCTGGGAAGGAGGATTGGGCAATCTACTTCCATAGAGATACCACCTCAGTAACCCAAGAAGGGTGACTATGAGTAAGGATCAACTCAAAGGCAGTGAGTATTTTGAGAATATAATTCTTGGTTGGAAATTTATATATATCATCCCATTGCCTTCTCACCTGCATGATTTCTGCTGAGAGATCAGATCTTAGTCTTATTGGTAGCCCTTTGTAGATAACGTTTCATTTTTCCCATGCTGCTTTCAGCTTTTTTTGT
>NW_006921639.1:9965831-9967058 GCF_000298275.1 Orycteropus afer afer | reverse complement strand
CCTTTCAATGTATTAGCTATTTCTGAAAATTTAGTATTAATCTTCTTGATTTCCATCTGTAGATTTTGTATAATTTCTAATTTTTCATTTATTTTGTCATTTTGTTCTTGTATCATCTTCCAAAATTATTCTTGAGTTTTGTCTACATTTTCCTTAATTTTGTCAGTGTTTTCCTTGACTTGTCTCTCAATCTGTTGAAGGTACCCAAATATAATTCTTTTGAATCCTTATCAGGGAGTTCCAATGCTGCTTCTTCCTCAGGGATGTGTTCTGGGTCTGTATCCTGGTCCTTCATCTCTCCTGCTTTATCTTGCTTCTTTGTGTGGGCTGTGATGGTCTGTTGTCTCTGAGACATCGTGACTTTGTTGTATTTATATTTAATTGGTGATTGTATGCTCACCCAAGTTTTCTTTCTTTCTTTTTTTTAATCTGAGTAAGTAGGATATTGTGCTCCTCTATTTGCTAGTTGTCAGTACTCACCACCTATCTCCTGGTGGGTGTGATATAGTATGATTGGCTGCACAAATCTCTGTTAACTGTTTGTGAAGAGCAGTTAAGGTTGAGTCAGGCTCTTATTGGTAGTCGTGTATTGTTGGCCAGTTGGTGGAGAAGGTAGTGGTGGCTCTGACTCAGTAAGTTGGAGCTGCCGGAGGTGCAGGTGTGGTTGTGTCATACGGGCAACATTGCTCTCTCTCACTCGGTTACACAAAAAAAACAATTGAAAAACTATCAAAAAAGTAAAAGCAAGTGGACAAAAAACACACAGCATAAACACACAGGAATGATCACTGTGGTGGTTAAGTTTGTGTGTCAACTTGGCTAGGCCTGATTGAGTGGCTGGGCAGCTGGATGTAGTATTCCCCATGATGAGACTGGTAATCAGCTCCCTGGTGGAATCTACTGTGAGCAGCTGAGTAGCTGTTTTTGGGTGTGTGGTCTGCTGCTTGTATATATGAAACAGCTTTTGGGCTTGTCAGTCTCAGCAGCAAGTAGCTGCCTCAGTAAAGAGATGCCTCTAGCTTCAGTGGGCCAGGATCAGGAGGCAGAGCTGAAGCCCAAAACTGAGAGGGTTTGACCCAGCCCCTAGAGCCTGGCACTTTGAACTCAGACTTAAAGCCTCCAAACTGTAAGAGAATAAACTCCTGTTTGTTCAAGCATCCCATTTGTGGTATATTCCTGTCAGAGTGGTACCAGGTAACCAGAACAATCACCAAAAAGAGAAAAAAG
>NW_006921639.1:9958183-9965111 GCF_000298275.1 Orycteropus afer afer | reverse complement strand
GGGTTTGAACTGCCAGTCTTCTGGTTAGCAGTCAAGTGCTTTAGGCACTATGCTACCAGAGCTCCCAGAGCCTATTCTTAGGTCCCTGGAATCTGAGAATGCTGTCGCTTTAAATATCCAAAATGGTCTAACTGCTCATAAGCATTCAAAATGTCTACACCCTCTGAACAGCTTGAAGTCTACAGCTCAGCCCGTCTCCCTCTTTGCTGCTTCCCCTTTTATTCACCAGCCACCAGTGCAGTCCTCCGTGTAGCCCCTGGCTAGCAGGGCTGATTTTTAGGTTAATTCTTAGATCCTAACACCAGTTGGCAATATCCAAGCTGTCCATGGCATCAGGATCGCTGACAGACCACAGCTCTGTATGTCTCCTTTGGTGTTTTCATGCAGATTCTTCTACTAGTTAGAGTGTAGTCGACTTCTGTATCCTTCCTTTCAAAGCTCAGGGCTTCAGGATTATTTTCTGTATCTGTGTTAATTGGTTCCCCTTTTCTTTGTTGAAGAGTGTCTGTGTAGTTTGTCTGCTTATTCTGCCATCTTATAAGAACTCAAGAGGAGAACTTTTGAGGAATGATGATTGTGTATGGACGTGGAGATTTCTGGGCTAGGGTGGTGGATTTACAAAGACATGCTCTATAATACAAATAAGACTGATAATAAGTTATATAAAAATGAAGAAGAAGAGAAGTGCTGTACAGAGTGATAAAGACCTGATAGTCTAATGAATCAAAGCACAATGCATCTCAAGCTAAAAAACAAAAATATAACAAACCCGTTGCTATTGAGTCTATTCCAACTCATGGTGACTCCATGTGTGAGAGGTTTATTGGCTGTAATCTTCACAGAAACATGACACCAGGCCTTTTTGTCTTCCTGTTGCATGGGTTTGAACACCTACCTTTAGTTTAGTAGTTAAGCACAAACCATGTGTCCAAGGTTCCTACATCTCAAGTTGCTCATAGTTTGGACATACTTTAAAAGACCAAACCAAAAAACCCACTGCCATCGAGTTGATTCTGACTCATAGCAACACCCATTGGGTTTCTGAGGCAGTAAATCTTTATGGAAGTAGATTGCCTAGTCTTCCTTCCATGGAGTGGCTGGTAGGTTTGAGTCACCAACCTTCTGGTTAGCAGTCAGATACCTTAGGCACTGTGCTACCAGAGCTCCTTTAAAAAGACCAAATATTATAGTATATTGAATTACCCTGAGATTAGATTTTTTATAGAAATAGCCCCTTTGCTTCACAGAATATGAGATATAGAGCTGGAATCTCTTATATCTTCAGATGTCCTTGTCCCCCTATTCCACACCCAGGTATGGTTTCAGAACCGAAGAGCACGACACCAAGAAGGGCAGAGCAGAAGGAAACATGTGAATTGCTGGAGAGACTATGCAAATTTGACTGTTCAGCCGGACCAACGTGACCATTCCACTATCCCAAGCACACATCATCATTTTCCTCTCTCTATTTCTTTCAGCAAGAACCAAGCATTTATACCTGCTCAGTTTCTCTCCCACATGCCCTTTGCTCCTTGGGATCCCAAGCACCCAAGTGTGAGCCAAGCATCAAGTGTCCAGCCTACCCAGACTGTGCAGAGAGGAGAGAATTCTCATTGCTCTCTGACGCCTCTGAATCACTTACCAAAATTGACTCTGAGAAGGGGGGTCTCAGATACTCAGACTCCTTCCTGGCCCCAATGCCAAAAACAATGCCAGGATCATAGTGAACACACTGGAGTGGCAGGATTGCACTTCCAACACTGTTCTCAGCCACAACCTGACACTAAGAAACAAAAATGGCAGGATTTAAGTCAGCAAGACCTAATGCAATGGTGGGACGAGGGATGCCAGGCTCTGATTGCCGAATGGGAACCTCCTGAAGGGACGCTGTGGCCTCCAGGATGCACAGGGATGAATCTGTGGCAGTATCAGTTTAAGAATCATGTTATCCACTTGACCAACTGCACCAATAACAGGTAGAAAACCCAAGGTTATAGATCAATATCTGTCAAATAGATATAAGACACAACAATTTGCATTTGGATCCAAGGGAGGAGTCCCCTCCATGATCCGAATCACCCCTGAGTGTAGACAATTTTCAGATTTTACTCCACATGCTGCGAAACTCACCAGGACCTCAGAGGAGAAAGATGTCATTCTAATGACCCCGATTCTGGCCTTCTTTCCTTTGATTGGAATCAGAATGATTTAAGGGATAATGAACAATGAGGATGTCATAACCAGAAACAAGATAAAAGCAGGAAAAAGAACAATCACTTGGAAACCCAAATGGAGTGTCGACACTACTTGCCTTCTGCATTCACTTCATTATGTAAATGATAATTTCAAAACATCATACTTCATCAGGAGGCACAATGGGCACCAGACAGCAGACATATTCTCTGTATCCTTGATGAACAAAAGCATTTTCTACAATCCTGGGCAGTCTGGATAACCGGTGAACTGTAACTGAACCCAAGCTAGGAAATAGGTCTAAGAGGAACACATCTGTGATGAATATGAGAACTCAAGTGGAAATTAGTTTGATGTGTAGAAAACAATAGGATGCTGTATTTCCTGATGATGTGAGTTCATAAAATCAAGTGTTTTCTTATCTCTGAAGGTTGGTGTTGGGAACTGGAGATTACCTCAGCATCCATCAATTAAAGAATGATTAAATAGATTATGATATACCCATAACACTAAGTACTCTTCATGTTTAAATGTATTTTTTCTCTTGATCATTAAAAAGTTCAGAAAATGACAAGAGCAACACCGCACCATCACTAAACAAAGTCTATTAATGTTACTATGGTGACCTCATGTGTTACAGATTAGAACTGCTCCATAGGGTTTTAGGCAATCTACTTTTGTAGTGATACCACCTCGAAAACCCAAGGAGCAGTCGCTATGAGTCGGATCCAACTCCTAGGCAGTGGGTTTTAACAAGACTCTAGCAATGTTCTTTTTTGTTGATGTTGTTTTTGAAAAACCTTTATGGAAACAGATCAGAAGTGAGTTGGGTGGGTTTCAACCACCAATTTTAGTTTTAGTAGTTGAGCACAAACTGTGCCACTCTGGGACATTTCCCACATTTTTAGTTTTTTTTTTCCCATATTTTTGTATATGCTGGCAGACCACAGGTTATGAACATCCAACTTATATATAACTCGTAGTTACGAACCAGCTCCAATAAATCCTCTTTTATTAAAAATTCGATTACATACAGTGGTTCCTAATAGCAAACGGGTGTTACATTACAATATGCATCAAAATATTATTATGTTAAAAATGTTTTAGCTTATCTAGAAATATTTCTTTAATTTTTTTATGTATAGAAAGTACACTACATACTATATACTATGACAAACATTTGACTAACTGACATTAGATATGAACCATGCCTAATTTTTCCAACTTACAAACAAATTTGACTTAAAGAAAAATTTAGGACAAAACTCATTCATAATCTGGGGACTGCCTGTATATATATGTATCCATAAAATTATCAATTTCAGCATAAATACATTATATGTATACTAAAACCTCTTGGTTATCCTTAATCTAAGACTCTACCTTTCTTTTGAAGTGGTAACTTCTAAAAATGTATTATTGTATGTCATGGATTGAATTATGTCCCCCCAAAATACGTGTCAACTTGGCTGGGCCATGATTCTCAGCGGTTTGGCACTTATGTAATGGTGTAATCATGCCCCATGATGTGATCAGCCAATCAATAGTAAGAAGATTAGGGTGGGATGCAACATCCTTATTCAGATCACAGCCCTGATCTCATGCAAGAGGAGTTTCCCTGTTATGTGGCCTACATCACCTTTTATCTTATAAGAGATCAAAAGAGAGAGAAGAGAACGGAAGAGGAGGGATACCAAGAGTTAGGGAGTAAAAAGGTAGTAGTAGCATCAAAACCTGTCTAAAGAAGATAAACAAATGGTCAACAAGGTCATGAAGAGGTACTCGACATCAGCAGTCATTGTTGTGGTTGTTGTTATGTACTGTCGAGTCAGACCTGACTCATAGCAACCCTTCCTTGGGTTTCTGAGGCAGTATCACTACAGAAGTAGATTGCCCAACCTTCCTTTGGAAGAGTGGTTGATGGGTTTGAACTGCCAGCCTTCTGGCTAGCAGTCAAGTGCCTTAGGTACTATGGTACCAGAGCTCTGTATTCAGCAGTCATTAGGGAAATGCAAATCAAAATCATACTGAGATGTCCACTAGCATAACTGCAATCGAAAGAACGGAAAATACGGAGTACTGGCAAGAATGTGAAGAAACACATACATGGATAGCTGGTGAGAATGTAAACTATTGCAGTTGCAGTGGAAAGTGCCTTGGTGCTTTCTCAAAAATTAAACATTGAATTACCACTTTGTTGTTATTGGCTGCTCTGGGTTGGCCCTGACTCATGGAAACCCTAATAGAATAAAGCACTGCCCAGTCTTATGCTATCCCCATAGTCAATTGCAGATTGACTATGTAATCCATAGTGTTTTCGTTTTCTGAATTACCAAAGTAGATTGCTAGGCTTTTCTTCCTAGCTAGTCTTAATCTGAAAGCTCCACTGACCGTTGTTCAGCAGTAACATTACATACAGTTCAGCAACATTACACAAGCCTCCACTGACAGACCCATGTGAACCACCATGACCACAATGAACCACTATTGCCCCTTTGAGATCCGGCAGTGTGAGACCTACTTTGTTCTTCTCCAACAATTCCTCTCCTAGGTATATACCCAAAAGAATTGAAAACAGTTAGTCAATGAAATACTCATACACATATCTACGTAACAGCATTATTCACAATAGCCAAACGTGTTAACAACCCTAGAGTTATCAACTGATGCATGGATAAACAACACATAGTATATCTAAACAGTGGCATGCTATTCAGCCAGAAAAAAGAGTGAAGCAGCCAAAATGATCTATAGATCCGATGCAATCTTGATTAAAATTCTAACAGCCTTCTTTAATGGAAAAAACAATCCTTAACTTTATATGGAAGGTCAAGAGGCCCCAAATAGCTAAAGTAATGTTGAAAGAGAACAAAACAGGAAGGCTCATACTTCTGACCTTAAAGCATATTATGTAGCTACAGTAATCAAAACAGCCTGGTATATACCAATGAAATAGGTATTGAGTATCCAGAAATAAATCCAAATGCATACGGTCAACTGATTGTTTTTTCTTAAATACATTTTATGGAAATATAATTTATGTACAGTGAAATACACAAAATTAAAGTAACATGGGTAAATTTTTTTTTTTTTTTTTTTTTGCAGTGTTCTCTCCCCTCCCCTCCCACCCCTGGTAACCAACAAAGAAAGTTTCCTCCCATATATAAACCTTTCCTTGATTTTTTACAATAATGAACGAATATTATATCTGATTATATTTGACCTGTGATTGACTTATTTCACTCAGCATAATGTTCTCCAAGTTCATCCATATTATGTGGTGCTTTGCAGATTCTACGTTATTCTTTAGGGTTGCATAGTATTCCATTATGTGTATGTACCATAGTTTGGTTATCCATTCTTCTGTTGATGGGCACCTATGTTGTTTGCATCTTTTTGCTATTGTAAATAGTGCTGTGATGAACATGGGTGTGTATATACATCTGTTCTTGTCCTGGCTCTCACTTTAGGATATATATTAGTAATGGGATTCCTGGGTCAAACAGTATTTCTAATTCTAGATTTTTAAGGAATTGCCATACTGCTATCCACAATGGTTGTATCATTTGACAGTCCCACCAGCAATGTATGAGAGTCCCAATCTCTCCACATCCTCACCAGCATTTGTTATTTTCTATCTTGTTGAACTTTGCCATTAGTTGGTATCTCATTGTTGTTTTAATTTTCATCTCTCTGATGACTAATGATCACGAGCATTTCTTCATGTATTTGCTGGCCACCTGAATGATCTCTTTGGTGAAGTGTCTATTCATGTTTTCTGCCCATTTTAAAATCAGATTATTAATCTTTTTTGTTGAGGTGTTGGAATTTTCTATAAATTTTAGAGATGAGTCCCTTGTCAGATATGTCATTACCAAATATTTTTTCCCAGTCAGTAGGTTCTCTTTTGACACTTTTGGAGAAGTCTTGGGAAGCACATGAAAATTTAATTTTTAGAAGGTCCCATTATTCTAGTTTATCTTCAGCTGTTTGTGCATTTTAAGTTATGCTTGACAGCCTATTTATGCCATAAATTGTTGTTGTTGTTGTTATATGCCGTCAAGTCAGACCCAACTCATAACGACCCCTCCTTGGGTTTCCGAGGCAGTATCACTATGTAAGTAGATTGCCCCATCTTCCTTCTAAGGAGTGGCTGGGGGATTTGAACCACCAGCCTTCTGGTTAGCAGTCAAGTGCCTTAGGCACTAAGCTACCAGAGCTCCTATGCCATAAATTAGGGCCCCTAAATTTGCCTCTAATTTTTCCTTGAGGAAATTTATAGTTTTAGGTTTCATATTTAAGTCTTTGATCCATCTGGAGCTAGTTTTTGTGCATGATGTGAGGTACAGATCTTGTTTCATTTTTCTGCAAATGGATATCCAGTTTTGCCAGCACTATTTGTTAAAGACACCATCTCTTCCCCATTTAATGGATTTCAGCTCTTTGTCAAAAATTAGCTGACCACAGGTTGATGGATCTACTTCTGGGTTCTCAATTCTGTTCCACTGGTCTATGTGTTTGTCGTTGTACCAGTACCAGGCTGTTTTGACTACTGTGGCTGTATAGTAGGTTTTGAGATCCAGCAATGTAAGACCTCTTACTTTGTTCTTCTCCAATAGTGCTTTGCTTATTCGAGGTCTCTTTCCTCTCCATATAAAGTTAGTGATTGGTTTTTCCATATCCCTAAAGAATGTTGATGGGATCTGGATTGGGATTGCATTGAATGTATAGATTG
>NW_006921639.1:9956605-9957904 GCF_000298275.1 Orycteropus afer afer | reverse complement strand
TAGTTCTAGTAGATTTTTGACTGAGTCCCTTGGGTTTTCCCCATATCATATCATCAGCAAATAGGGATAGTTTGACTTCTTCCTTACCAATTTGGATGCCTCTGATTTCCCTTTCTGGCCTTACTGCCCTGGCTAGGATTTCCAACACAATATGGGATAGAAATGGTGATAGAGGGCATCACTGTCTGGTTCTTGTTCACAGAGGGAATGGTTTCAGTCTTTCTCCATTGAGAATAATGTTGGCTGTTGGTTTTGCATATATGCCCTCTATTTCCCTTCTATTCCTATTTTTCTGAGAATTTTTCTTTTTTTTAAAATCAGGAATAGGTGTTGGATTTTATCAAATGCCTTTTCTGCATTGATTGATATGATCATGTGATTCTTTTCCTTAATTTGTGTGATGGATGATGTTGATTGTTTTTCTAATGTTGAACCATCCTTGCATATGTGATATGAACCCCACTTGGTCATAATGTATTATTTTTTTTGCTATGTTGTTGGAGTCTATTGGAGAGGATTTTGATGAAGATTTCTACATCTATATTCATGAGGAATATTGGTCTGTAGTTTTCCTTTTGAGTGATGTCTTTGCCTGGTTTCGGTACCAAGGTTATGCTTGCTTCATAAAATGAATTTGTGAGGATTCCATCCTTTTCTATGTTCTGGAATAATTTGAATAGGATTGGCATTAGTTTTCTGAACTGATAGAATTCTCCAGTTAAACCGTCTGAGCTAAGGCTTTATTTTGTTGGTAATTTTTTTTATGACCTGTTCAATTTCTTCTTTTGTTATGGGTCTGTTTAAATTTTCCAACTCAGCCTCTGTTAGTTTAGGTAAGTAGTATGTTTTTAGAAATCTGTCCATTTCTTCTAGATTTTCAAATTTGTTGGAATATTGTTCTTCATAAACCAAAACAAACAACTCACTGCAGTCAAGTCGGATCCAACTCACAGCAACCCCTCATTGGGTTTCTGAGGCAATATTGCCCAATCTTCCTTCCAAGGAGTGGCTCATTGGTTTGAACTGCCAGCCTTCTAGTTAGTAGACAAATGCCTTAGGCACTATGCCACCAGAGCTCCCATACTTCTTCATAGTATCTTGATATTGTCCTTTTATTTTCTGTTGGTTCTGTTGTGGTGTTGCCCAATTCATTTCTTATTCATGTTATTTGTATTCTCTCTCTCTTTTACTTTGTTAAATTTGCCGGTGGTTTGTCGATTTTATTAATCTTTTTTAAAAAACCAACTTCTAGTCTTGTTGATTTTTCCTATTGTCTTTCTATTTTCTGTTTCATTTATT
>NW_006921639.1:9955572-9956120 GCF_000298275.1 Orycteropus afer afer | reverse complement strand
TTTTAAAATTTCTTTAGGCTTGCTTTGTGGCCTAACATATGGTCTATCCTGGAGAATGTTCCATGTGCAGTGGAAAAGAATGTATATTATGCTGTCATTGGGTGAAGTGCTCTGTAGATGACTAGAAGGTCAAGTTGGTAGATTGTATTGTTTAGTTCTTCTGTGTCTTTGTTGAGTTTCTTCCCAGTTGTTCTATCTGTAATTGAAAGTGATGTATTAAAGTCTCCTACTATGACTGTAGGAGTTCTGGTGGCATAGTGCCTACAGCATTTGACTGCTAACCAGAAGACTGGTGATTCAAACCCACCAGCCACTCCTCAGAAGGAAGGTTGGGCAATCTATTTCCATAGATATACTGCCTTGGAAACCCAAGAAGGGGTCACTGTGAGTCGGGACCAACATGATGGCAGTGAGTTTGTTTGTTTGTGATACTATGACTCTTTCATTGGGTACATAGATATTTCTTATTGTTATATCCTCTTGTTCAGTTGATCCTTTAATCATTATATAATGCCCTTCCTTGTCCCTTATGGTGGTTTTTGTATTAA
>NW_006921639.1:9932674-9955192 GCF_000298275.1 Orycteropus afer afer | reverse complement strand
ATCACTTCCTTCATTGCTATTGTTTTAATATTTGCTAAATATTTGTACTGGTCCTCTTTTTTATTTTGATGTGAAGGTTTATCATTTTTCTTTGAGGTTACCCTGTGATTTATAATTTTCTCCCCAAGTTTAAAGCAGACCATTCTATCTTGTAGTTTTCTTGACTTTCCTACCATTTAGAAGTTCTGTAACTACACAGTTTTTTCCCTCCTTTTGGTTTATAGTTGTCCTCATTTGTCAATTGATGTCTCTAGTTCCCTGTTTACAATCTTATGGGCTTATTTACTTTGGATACTTCTATAGCTGGGTTGGTTTCTGGGTTATGTCATCATGTGTCTTAATGGTCATTTGTTGTTTGCTGTTGTTGCTTCTCTATTCAAAGGACTCCCTTTAGCATCTCTTGTAAGGTTGGTCTGGTTTTAACAAATTCCCTTAAATTCTGCTTATCTGAAAATGCCATAATTTCACCATCATATTTGAGGGACATTTTTGCTGGATACATGATTCTTGATTGGAAATTTTTCTCTTTCAGGGTTTTATATACACCATTCCCATTGCCTTCTCACCTGTATGGTTTCTGCTGAGAAATCCAAGCTTAGTCTTATTGGTTGCCTCTTATAGGTAACTTTTCATTTTTACCATGCTGCTTTCAGGATTCTTTCTTTGTCTTTGGTTTTGGTGAGTTTGATGATGATATGTGTCGGTGATTTTCTTTTGGGGTCTATCCTGTTTTGGGTTTGTTGGATTTCTTGAATGGATATATTCTCATCTTTTATCATACCAGGAAAATTCCCTTCCAACAAATCTTCAACATTTTTTTCTGTGGTTTTATTTTTCTCTTCCTGTTCTGGAATTCTGATTACACATAGATTATTTCTTTTGATGGTATCCCACATGAACTTAGGCTTTCTTCATTTTGTTTTGGTCATTTTTCTGATTGATCCCTTTCCAAAGAAATATTGAGATATTTGCCTTCAATCTCACTAATTCTGTCTTCCATGGATTCGATTCTACTTGTTTGCCTGTTCAACATATTTTCTATTTCTGGAAATTTAGTATTAATCTTCTGGATTTCTGTCCAGAAAATAGTAGATTTTGTATCATTTCTAATTTTTCCTTTATTTTGTCATTTTGTTCTTGTATTGTCTTTTGAAATTGTTCTAGGGTTTTCTGTGTTTCCTCAATTTTGTCACTGTTTCCCTTGATCTGTCTCTCGATTTATTGAAGGTACCTAAATATAATTCTTTTGAACTCCTTATCAGGGACTTCCAATGTTACTTCTTAGGGATATGTTCTGGGTCTGTATCCTGGTCCCTCGTTCTTCCTGCTTTAGCTTGCTTCTTTGTGTGGACTGTGATGGTCTGTTGTCTCCAAGGCATTGTGACATTTTGTGTTTATATTTAATTGATGATTGTATGTTGAAGTGACTTACCCATGATTTTCATTTTCTTTGTTTTATTTGTATGCTATCTATGTAAGCAGGGTACTGTGCTGTGCTCCTCTATTCACTAGTTGGCAGCACTTTTGCACTTGCCACCTGTCTCCTTTCCCATTGTCTGCCTCCCATATGTCCCTGCTGTCCTTGGCAAACAGAGCCTATTCTTAGGTCCTGTTTTCATTCTGTTTTTTTCCACTACTTGGTGTCTAATCCACTTCAGTATACTTCCTTTCGATACTCAGGGATCCTGGGTTAGCTTCTGTATCTCTGTCAATTGGTTTGTCTTTTCTTGGTTGAAAAGGGTCTACGTAGCTTGTCTGCCTATTCCACTATCTTACTGGAAGTCCCATGTTCAACTGATTTTTAACAAGGGTGCTAAGTCCATCAGATGAGTTGCTTCAATAAATAGTGTTGGGAAAACTGGATTTCCAAATGCAGGAAAATGAAACAGGATCCATAACTCACACCATACACAAAAACAAATTAAAATAGATTAAGGAGCTAAATGTACAAACTAAAACTATAAGATTCTTAGAAGAAAACACAGGTGCATTGCTGTTAGGCCTAGCTTTTAACAATGGATTATATAATATAGTAATAAAAGCACAAACAGCAAGACAAAATAAATAAATGGGATCTCATAAAAATTTAAAATTTTTGTTTATCAAAACACTTTACCAGGTGACAATTGATTTCTATTTACCTGGAGCAGTAGAAGAGGCAGGAATAGGAGCAGGACTGTGTGGCTTTTTCACTCATCATAATAACCTCCAGGAACAACTGCCTCCTTTGTTGAGACCAGAACTGAATGGTGCCTGGCTACTACTACTGAACACTTTGATCAAAGATATCATGCCAGAATCCTGATCTAAAGGGGGAAAATACAGAATAGACTTTCAAATTCTCATGGATTCAAGACTTTCTGGATCCATGGAGGCTGAATACCCCTGAAACCATTGCCCAGAGATAATCATTAAACCTTAAACCAAAAATATCCTGATATTTTCCTAAAATCAAACAAAAGTTTAACTTAACTAATAAAAAATGTCTGCCTTAAGGTTGTAGTCACTGTTTGGTCACAGCCAGCTACCCAGAGGGACCAACTAGTGGAACCTGTGGGCTCAGGACCATAGTCGCAGAGGACATCAAGCTCAATTGGCATAACATACTACACAAATCATTGTTCCATCTCCTACTATGGTGAGTAGCGACTGAGATCTTAAAAGCTTGCAAGCTGCCATCTAGATGCAACAATGGGTCTCTCCTCGTCCAGAGCCAAGAAGAATGAAGAAAACCAAAAATTCATGGAAACAATCAGTCCTAGCAACCAGTACATCATCCGATCTGCAGCCTATATGACTATAAGACCAGAAGAAATAGATGGTGCTCGGCTACTACTGTCAACCACTTGGAAGAGGATCTTTGTAGGAGATCCTGGATAGACAGGGGGAACAATGTAGAACAAAACTCAAATCATTTTGGGGAAAAAAAAAAAAAGCAGGGAACAGGTTTGCTGGCCCGATGGATCCTGGTGGAACCACTGAGACCATGGCCCCTAGCTGCCCTTCAGGTTTGGAATTGAACACACACCTATGGCTTCCAGCCACGCAATAGACAGGCATACTAGTTGAGCATTTACCTGAGGTAGATACACTCCTTGGAGAGAACAAGCAAGAGAGAAAGAAGGGCTGCTCAGGCACAGGGAGACAGCTCAGGGGGTAGGAGTGCATGGAGGGATGGACACAGGGAAGTGGTAGGTATCAGAAGGAAGTGGGAGAGGAGATGTTGCATTGTGCTAAATTGTGGTCAATGTCATGAGACAAAGTGTATGTGATCTGCTGTATGGAAAGTGTATTTGCTCTATAAATTTTCACCCAAATCACAATAAAAAAATAAAAATAAATAATAAAAAAAATGTCTGCCTTGAGCATTGTGCACTTTTAAGAACTATCTATATGGGATCAAATTGACAACAGCAATTTGAAAGATTAGGTAAGAACCTTAATGGGCAGTGAGTTTATGAGAAAGGAACAATTCAGAAAAGGAGGGTGAGGATGGTCGCACAATTCAAAGAATGTAATCAATGTCACTAAATGGTACATGTAGAAATTTTTGAATTGGTGTATGTTTTGCTGTGTATATTCTCAATGACAACATTATAATAAGTGAAGTACTGGTACACACTACAATGTGGATGAACCTCAAAAGCACTACGATGAAAAAAAAAATCATTAAGATGAGTGAAAAAGCCAGATGAAGATAGCATCTTGTATGATTTCAAATCCATAGAGAGAGAAGGCATGTTAGTACCATGTTCTAGAGGGTAGGGAAAATGAGAGTGGCCGTTTATTGGATATGGGGTTTTATTTGGGGGTGAGAGAAATGTTTTGAGACTAGATAGAGGTAATGGTTGCACAACATTGTCAATGTACCAAATGCCACTGACCGGGCACACTTTAAAATGATTGATTTTATGATACATGAATTTTCCTCTAAAAAATAATAAGACTCGTAAATACAGACTAACATTACCTCCAAGAATATAGACCTGTGACAATACCAATCATTGACTGAGGACTTCTAAGACTTATAACAGATCAGAAGCAAATAAATAACCATCAAGCAGTGGCTGATGCAATGATTTTTGTTTCAGGGTGAACAAAGTCACACATCTTCAGGCCATGAGTCCTCATGCTGATGTAGGGACTCCAGGAATAGATAGTGGTGTGACTCCACATGTGAGTGTAGGAAAGATACACTCAGGAATGGCTGAACATTCCTGGTGCCCTGGAGATTCATTGCAAAGTTGCTCTTGGCTTTAACCATGACCTTCACCATGACCTTTGCCTAAGAAAAGGTCTTGACAGAAGCTTACTTACATTTTGTGCCCAGGAAGCAGAATTGAATTCTGCAGAACTCAGCCTTCTCCTTTTCCCAGAGTAATGCAGTGAGGCAGAAAAGGCATTTGTGAGCTAGGCTGAAAACCAGTGAGGTGGACTCAGGAGCTGGCTAAGTGGTTAAGCGTGCAGAACCAGAATCGTAATTCCTGAGCTCATGCCCCAGCTCTGCTACAAACTAGCTGTGTCTGTTTCCAGTTTTCTTGCCCACAAAATGATTTGCTTCTTGTGAGTTTTAAATGAGTTAATGTGTGTAAATCATGAGTAGATGTAAGTGTCACTCATTGTCACTTACTCCTCCCCATTGAGACCTTGAAGACGTTCATTCCTTTGAGCTTTGGTGATTACTCTCCATCTCATAGCATTATAGGGAGATTCACTATAGGGAGAGTCTACTGAGATCATGGATAAGTGCTTTGTGAAGGGCCACTCATTAAAGATAAGAGAGTGTAAACCAAAACCCAAACCAAACCTGCTGCCATCAAGTCAATTCCAACTCATGGAGCCCACATGTGTTACAGTGTAGAACTGTTCCATAGTGCTCTCTTGGCTGTAATCTTTATAGAAACACAACACTAGGCCTTCCTCCGATAGTGCTGATGGGTGGGTCTGAACCACCAACCTATAGGTTAGTAGTCAGTGCAAATTGCTGTGCCACCCAGGGAAATCGCTTCCCTAGAACAATGTTGTTCCCTTTCCACTGCAGCTCTCATGAAAGGTGAGTGAAAAGTGCAGAATTATTGCTATACACTCCTGTTGGAACATCATGACTCTCCATTGCAAGATCCGACATTCTTGGCTTAGTTTTTGCCTCCAGTTCTTCAGGGTAGAATTTCTGCCCCACAGGTTAGATGAGCAAGCAGCCACACTGTGATTCATATTCTCACTCCATGTGGGCTCTAAGGAAAAAGAGGAGCAATGAGACAAGTGGGATCTGGACACGAGAGTTTCTGTTCTCCCTGTGAAACCACTTTTTCAGGCACATTATCAGGCATTCTACAAAACTGATGCTTAGTGTCTATTAGTTGGGAGTTATAAAGCAACAAAATCTCCTAATAATCAGTGCATTTGGGTTTCTTTGGTTGGTTGGTTTTTCTTGGTTTAATACTTATATTGGCGCTGTGGTATAGAAGTGCCTAAGGCATTTCACTACTAACCAGAAAGTTGGCTGTTCAAACCCACAAGCCACTCATGGAAGGAAGACTGAGCAATCTATTTCAGTAAAGATTTACCACCTCAGAAACCGAAAGGGGTTACTATGAGTCAGAATCATTTCGATGGCAGTGAGTTTGGGTTTTTGTTTTTGTTTTTTGTTTTGGTTTTGGTTTAATATTTATATGCCACCACCCTTTTAAATATTTTAGTGAATATGCTAGTCAATAATTTTCATGCATACCTTTGTTTCCTAGACTATATTTTTAGTAATAGAATTATTGGTTTATTGTAAGAAATTTATACTTATGGCCAAATAGACTTCCAAACAGGATTATATTAATTTATACTCTAAAAGTAAATTAGAGTGTCTGTGTTCCTTTACCAAATGAGTATTCCATAGTCCCTATCTCTATTTCTGTAGCTCTATATATCACTGCCTGTTTCATAAACAATATATATATATATACATATCATTGTTTTGGGCAATCCTACTTCCATAGTGATACTGCCTCGGAAACCCAAGGAGGGGTCGCTATGAGTCGGGGCCAAGTCGACGGCAAATAACAACAACAACAACATCATTGTTTTAACTTAAATTCCTGTGAAGTGCTTGACTATTGCTGGAATAATGTTGCATAACAAGTAACTACAAAATCTCTGTAGTGTGTAATGATTAGCATTTATTTGATTCTCGTGCATCTATGGGGTGGCTGAGGCTCAGTTAACAGGGTCCACTGGGATCCCAAACTCTCTTTAAGTTCCAGTCTGAATCAGCTCCCTAGATCTCTAGTCCTCCTGAAACCCATTGACACATCCTTTTCCTAGTGATGGCAGAAGCACAAAAGAACAAGCCTAACTGAACAAGCACATTGCAAGCCTCTAATTATATCACAACCATTAACATTCCATTGATCAAAGCAAGTCACATGCCAAATCCAATGTCAAGGGTGGTAAGTCTATGCCACTACCCATGATGTCATAGTGGCTGTATAAGACTACTGCAAGGGAGGGAAAAATCAGAATCAATTATTCAACCTATCATCGTAGGACACTGTTGTTGTTAGGTGCCATAAAGTCATAGTGACCCTATCTACACCAGAATGAAACACTGCCCGATTGTGCATCATCTTCACAACCCTTGATATACTTGAGCCCATCATTGAAACTACTATGTCGATCCATCTTGTTGAGGGCCTTCCCCTTTTTCACTGACCCTCCACTTTACCAAGCATGATATCCTTCTCCAGGATATCCCTTCTGACAACATCACCAAAGTGAGTGAGACAAAGTCTGGCCATTCTCACTTTCCAAGGAGCATTCTGGCTGCACTTCTTCCAGGACAGATTTGTTTGTTCCTCTGGCAGCCCATGGTACTTTCAGCATTCTTTACCAACACCACAACTCAAAAGCATCAACTTTTCTTCAGTCTTCCTTATTCATTGTCCAACTTCCGCATGCATTTGAGATGACTGAAAATACCATGGCTTGGATTAGGTGCACCTGAATCTTCAAAGTGACATCTTTGCTCTTCAATGTTTTAAAGAGGTCTTTTGAAGCAGATTTGCCCAGTGCAATATGACATCTGATTTCTTGACTGCTGCTTCCATTGGTGTTGATTGTGGATCCAAGTAATATGAAATATTTGACAACTTCAACCTTTTCTCCATTTATTGTGATGCAGCTTATTGGTCCAGTTGTAAGGATTTTCATTTTCTTTATGTTGAGGTGTAATTCCATACTGCAGTCATCTTTAATCTTCATAGTAAATGCTTCAAGTCATCTTCACTTTCAGTAACAAGATTGTGCTATCTGCATATCACAGGTAGGACACTACTTCTCATCTTATTAACTGTTTCTTTTTTGTCTATTAGGGGAGTGCCTTGGACCAGTGGGCAGTTATAGACAAAATATGAGGGAAGTTAACAGTCCTGAGACATGAATGAACTTGTTACTTTGGAAGAACAGCACAAGGGCCAGTGTGACTAGAGAAGGGAAGCAGGGAAAAGGCAGGGATGGGGAGAGATATAGTGGGAGAGGAAGCCAGGAGCCAGCTCATGATGGGCCTAGAGTCAGAAGCAGGGATGGTTCTTGAGGAAGGGTGCTTTGGTTGTTTTCAAATATACAGATAGTAGACTAGCATATCCAGAACAGTGGAAGCAGGGAGATACCTTCTTAGGTTGTTAAAATAGTTTGTGTCTATTAGACCAAAGCAAGAGTAGTAGGCAGTGGGTAGCGATCAGACATAGATGTGGATAGAGAGATAGGAGAGCAATGGGGGGTTGAGGCCTGGGTCCCTGTGCAAGTCTGCATCTGTTCCTGAGATGGGAACACAGGTGAAGGATAATGCTTATTTTTGTTGATGTTTTATTTACTTTTTTAACTTTTTACCCCCAAAAGTGTCCTTGTGTCAGTTTGTCATTTCTCCATCCCTCATCCCCTGTGCCTAAGCAATCATGGGTCTACCTTCTGTTATGATAGTATCCTAGCATTTTCTAAAATTATATATAAATGAAATCATGCAGTATACACTCTCTTTCTATCTAACTTCTTCTCAACATTATTACATTGAGATTCATCCGTATCATTGCATGTATCAATAACTCATTCCTTTTCAGTGCAGTATAGTATTCCATTATATGGATATAAAACAATCTGTTTATCCTTCCATTTGTTGATAGATATTTGTTTCCAGTTTTTGCCTATTATAAATAAATCTGCTTTGAACATTTGTTCAACAAGTCTTTGTTTGGACATATGCTTTCATTGTTCTTGGATAAATATCTAGGAACATTTGGATCATATGGTAGGTGTATGTCTAATATTTCAAGAAATTGCTGAGCTGTTTTCCAAAGTGATTGTAGTAGTTGTATCATTTTATATCCCCACAAGCAATGTATGAGGGTTCCAATTTTTCCACATCCTCATCAATATATATGTATATAGTTGCTCTCTTTTATTCTAGATATTTTAATAGATGCAAAATGGACAGTATCTGCTTCTAGTTTTAATTTGCATTTTAGGTAGAGTTCTTTCAAATTAGTACTTCACAAATATAACAAGAAAGATGTGTTGAGAATGATTTGGCCCATACAATTTCCCTAAGACTAAATGGCTAAAAATAGTTACATACATTAAATAACACAAATGATAAATGAGCGTAATATTTACTTTCAATCTTTCCTTTCTACACATATGGCTATATCTGAAGGGTGCTGAGGTCAGAGAAGAGGGAAGATGGGCTGAGCATGGGATCATCTTAGAAAATGGGATGATGTCTTCACCAGAGATCTATCTGTTCAGTATTCTTATAGTGCCCTTCCTAAGCATGTGGCCTTAAACTTACTGTGAGACAACTCAATGTGATTGAGGGTTGTCTTCAGCAACAACAAAGCCACCCAGATACAGGGCCAGACAGCAGATGGGTATGCTCCCAGGGCTGGACTTCAGGAACATAAATGCAATGCTGGAAAGAAGGGCATGAGTTGAGGGTATGTGCAAAGAAGCAATTACAGTGACTCTAAGCTGGGAGAGGGAAATGAGTGCACAAAATGAGTGGCAAAAATGGGAGTCCCAGTGGCAACTATTTTATTAGTTCTACTGTAAAAAGTCAAAGAAAGGTTTATATATGGAAGGAAACTTTCTCTGTTGGTTACCAGGGGTGGGGCGGGAGGAGAGGAAACACTGCAAAAATGAAAAAGAATGATAGTCCCAGTAGGCCAAATTAGAGTGAAGATATAAATTAGAAATCTGGGAGATCAGAGAGTGGGGGTGGGGCCTGATATGGGTGCTTTGGAGGCAATGCAGTTACTGGTAATGCTGAGGTCTAGAAATGACCATTGTAGTGGAGCTTTAAGATGGAACAGACATATTACAAAGGATAGCAGATAGAAAGGATAAGTAACATTATCTCATGCTTTCAGCTTCAAGGAAGAGAAAACTGGACTGAAAAAACTGATTGCTATCAAATCAGTTCTGACTCATGGCAACATCATGTGCTATAGGGTAGAAATGCTCATTAGAATTTTCTTAGCTGTAATCTTTTTTTGTGTGTGTGATTTGGGTGAAAGTTTACAGAGCAAATTCACTTTCCATACAACAGTTCACATACACTTTGTCTCATGATATTGACCATAATTTACTCTGATGCAACAGCTCCCCTCCCACTTTCTCCCCATCATTACCTCTTCCCTATGTCCATCCCTCCATGCACTCCTGCCCTCTGAGCTGTCTCCCTGTGCATAAACAGCCTTTTTTTCTCCCATGATTGATCTCTCCAAGGAGCGTATCTACTTCAGGTAAATGTTCAACTCATAGGCCTATCTTTTGTTTGGCTGGAAGCCACAGGTGTGGGTTCAATTCCAGACCTGAAAGCAGCTAGGGGCCATAGTCTCAGTGGTTCCACCAGGCTCTATTAGACCAGCAAACCTGGTGCCCCCTTTTTTTTCCTCCAAACTATTTTGAGTTTTGTTCCACATTGTTCTTCCCCTCTATCCAGGATTTCCTACATAGATCCCCATCTGAGTGGTTGACAGTGGTAGCCAGGCACCATCTAGTTCTTCTGGTCTCATAGTCGTATAGGCTGTGGATTGCATGGTGTACCAGTTGCTAGGACCAGCTGTTTCTTTAGTTTTCTTCATTCTTCTTTGCTCTGGATGAGGAGAGACACATCATTGCATCTAGGTGGCTGCTTGCAAGCTTTTAATATCCCACTCACTACTTGTCTTGGCTGTAATCTTAATGGAAGCAGATCACTAGGCCTTTCTTCCATAGCACTGCTGGTGGGTTTGAAGCACCAATCTTTAGGTTAATAGTCAACAACAAACCATTTTTGCCACCTAGGGACCTAAAACTTAACCAGAGTGGCTTAACTGCAGAGCTGTGAGTGCACGCTTAACTTTGGAGGTTGACAGTGACCAGTTCTGTGGTTCACCTTCTCAATCTCACACATCACATGACCATGAGAGGAAGAGACACTCTTCCTTTCCCTTACAATCATGTGATGGCTGCCATAGCTCACACATCACTTGATGAGGATAAAAACTTTTCCAGACACCTGTTAAAAACAATCATAACTCAAAGAAATTGAAACATAAGGTTTAGTCTGAGCAGCCGTTCTTTATGGATATAAGGAAACCATCCTGATTCCAAACAAAAAAGAAAATGGCATGAAGTAGGCTACTTACAATGAAGCTTATAAAGAGGAGGGAGAAGAATGGAAGATCAACCATTGGCTAATCTTAACATGATTGATTGAACCCTGCCTTTCCCCTTTTATGAAAATCAACTATATACTGATATCAGATTACTAGGTGGTATCTGGGAGCTCTGGTAGCATAGTGCCTAAGGCACTTGACTGCTAACCAGAAGGCTGGCGGTTCAAACCCACCAGCCACTCCTCGGAAAGAAGGTTGGGCAATCCTACTTCTGCAGTGATACTGCCTCGGGAACACAAGGAGGGGTCACTATGAGTCGGGGGCGACTCGACGGCAAGTAACAACAACAGGTGGTATCTGGGGTGACAGCTAATTATTTGGTTTTGTGAGTAAGAAAAAAACCTTAAAATCAAAGTAAGATGTCTGTTATTTTTTCTCTTAACACATCCCTGCTCACCCCCAACACACACACATACATGCCCAGTGGTCTTGGCCTCTTGTCCTATGGGTCAGAATTGGGTCACACTGGCCCCTTCTGACCCAGTCCCAAAGAAAGGGAAAAGCCCCTTAGAATAATTCACAATCTGAGTCCTTGGCTCATGACACATAGTGATTGTCATTATTTTGAGCAAAAAGAAAAGACCAGTTCTTGGGGCAAGGAGTCAAAGAACTGAGAGGCCAGTTCCTTCAGCTGAAGGCCAAAGGAAACTTTCACCCAAATCACAATAAAACAAAAATAAATAGCTGAAGGAATCAGAACTAGTAACAGGAGCAGCCAAAAGACAGAGAGGCAGGACTAAAATCTTCACTAACCAACAAGGAGGCTGCAGGGGCATTGAAAGACTTGTTTTTTACCATAATCCCATCCCTTGGGCTCCCTCACCAATTCTTCCAGTACCTGGCCTTGGTCTCCTAGGCTTAGTCTCCTAGGGTGAGCACACACACCGCCACTTCCTGTGCTCAGAATGTTTACCATCACCATGGGAACACTGCACCCTTAGCAGGGCTACTATAGCACTATTGTGATGTGCCTGGAGCAGAGCAGGGGATTGGCTGGCCAAGAGAAGAGCTGGGGCCAGCAGAGAGCAAAATGCCAAGGCATTGACGTGAAGCAAAGATAGACAGAGGCAGATATGTGTACCTTCCTGATTGTATGCTTGATCAATTTCAGACTGCAGAAGTTAGTAAGTCTTCAGTTTCTTCATGTTTCATTTTGGTGGTTGGTGTGTAAATTTTGGTACTGGTATTAACTAGTTTTCCTTGTAGGGGTATGGATATTATCCTATTACTGACAGCACTGTACTTCAGGATAGATCTTGAAATATTTTACTTGACAAATGCAACACCATTCCTCTTCAATTTTGTCATTCCCTGTATAGTAGACCATATGATTGTCTGATTCAAAATGGCCAGTACCAGTCCTTTTCAGCTCACTGATGCCTATGATACTAATATTTGTGCATTCCATTTCATTTTTGACAGCTTCCAATTTTCCTAGATTTATACTTTGTACATTCCATGTTCCAATTATTAATGAATGCTTGCAGCTGTTTCTTCCCATTTTAAGTGGTGCTACATCAACAAATGAAGGTCATGAAGACTTTACTCCATCCACACCATTAAGGATGATTTTACTTTGAGGAGGCAGCTCTTCCTCAGTCATATTTTGAGTGTCTTCCCACCTGAGGGGCTCATCTTCCAGCACTGTATCAGACAGTGTTTCACAGCTCTTCGTAAAGTTTTCCAGTAATATATCAGACAGCATCTCACTGCTATTTATAAGGTTTTCAGTGATCAATTCTTTCAGAAGTAGATGACCTTGTCCTTCTTCCCAGTCTGTCTTAGTCTGGAAGCTCTGCTGAAACCTGTCCACCCTGGGTGACCCTGCTGGTATTTGAAATGGTGACATAGTCTTCAGCCTTACAGCAATACACAAGCTACCACAGTATGACAAACTGACAGATGAGTGGTGGAGATAGATAGATAGATACCACCAAATCAACTCCTACTCATGGTGACCCTATGCACAGCTGAGCAAAACATTGCCTAGTCCTACATCATTCTCACAATTGCCGGCAGATTTGAGCCCATCGTTGCAGCCCTTGTGCCAATCCATCTTACCAAGGTTCTCCCTTGCCCACATTGGCCCTCAACTTCACCAAACATAATATCCTCCTCTAGAAATTGATCTCTCCTGATGACATGCTCCAAGGAAAAAGAAAATGTTCTGTTGTAAGACATTGTTTTCATTGGTTAATTTCTGGAAGTAGATAGCCAGGCCTTTCTTCCTAATTTGTCTTAATCTGGAAACTGCACTGAAAATTGTCCACCATGGATGACTCTGATAGTATTTGAAATATTGGTGGCATAGTTTCCAGCATCAGAGCTATACACAAGCCACCATAATACCATAAACTGACTGATGACAGACAAATGATGGCAGATAAATATAGTGGTTATATAAATATGGAAAGAAGGAAAAGTGTAGAATAGTATTAAAATTAATTTTAAGAAATTATGTAGATATGCACATATACACACATTTGTCTCTGTAGATGGTTAACTTATGCATTTACAAATACGTAGTGGTTAGATAAATGTTTAAATGGACTCTATATACAGAAATAGGAGCTCTGGTGGTGTAGTGACTAAGGCCTTTGACTGCTAACCAGAAGGTTGGTAGTTCAAACCCACCAGCCACTCCTCAGAAGGAAGACTGGGCTATCTACTTCTGTAAAGATTTACCACCTCAGAAACCCAAAGGGGTCGCTATGAGTTGGAATCGACTCAATGGCAGTGAGTTAGGTTTTGGTTTGGGTTTATATATAGAAATACTATTCCATATTAGTTGCCTTCAAGTTAACTCTGACTCATGGTGACTCCTGTGTGTCAAAGCAGAAGTGTTCTCCATAGGGTTTTCAAACTCAAAAAAAAACCAAATTCACTGCCATCAAGTCATTCTGACCAAAGCGGTAAATCTTTACAGAAGTAGAGTGCCCCATCTTTCTTCTGCAGATGACTAGAGGATTTGAACCACCAACCTTCTGGTTAGCAGTCAAATGTCTTAGACCGTTCACCACCAGTGGCTGATTTTTCAGAAGCAGATCATCAGACCTTTCTGCTGAGGTGCCTCTGGATGGATTCAAACCTCCAGCCTTTTGGTTACCAGTCAAGCATGTTAACCCCCCACAGACACACATTTCTTGGGAGATATGATATCTACAGGAGCTCTGGTAGCATAGTGCCTAAGGCACTTGACTGCTACCAGGAGGCTGGAGGTTCAAACCCACCAGCCACTCCTCAAAAGGAAGGTGGGGCAATCCATTTCCACAGTGATACTGCCTCGGCAGTCCAAGGAGAGGTCGCCATGAGTCGCATCCACATCCGACTCAACAGCACATAACAACAACAACAACAACATGATATATACAGGTTCAGTAAATATATCCAGATAATTAATGGCTAGTAAAGTAAAAACTGTTTGGTAGCGTGGTGTCTGACCTCCTCATCCAACTTCCCAAGGATCAAGATCAATAGCCCAGCGCTGATTCTTATGAAGTGGAAGTCAGACATACTTCCTCTCCCCACCATCTTTACCAATTCTGACACCAACCATCCCTCCCATGGCACTCTCTATTTCTCTGCTGGGTTCAATAGTTCCTTACAATGGCCACATAGAACATGTAGACCATACTCACAGTTATGGGGTTTATTGAGGAAGTAACTGGTTATAATTTAGCTTCAGAAGTGCTCAGGATACAGTTCTTCAAACAGGAAAGACTCTTGTCATCTGTGCCCTCAGCATCTCAGCCTGTAGACCCCTTAGCCCATCGGCCCAGCCTCTGCCCTGCCCCAAGTAGGTAAAACCAAAGCTCTATTAGCCCTGCCAACAAGTGCCCAGAGGCACCTACTCTGTCAGTAAGCTTTGGCTCAGAGGTGCTTAGTTCTTTCACTTAATGGGCCAACACATCCACCATGCTGTCTCCTGCTGGACGCCTGGTTCTGCTGCCTCTGCTGCCACTATTCCTCTGCCACCATTTCTCGCCACCTTGTGCTGTCTCCCCTGTTTCTGCTCTCAATCTCTCTCTCTCTTTCTCCCTCCCTCTCTCTCTCTCTCTCTCTCTCCTGGGTCTAGTAGGCTTCCAGCACAAGGACTCTGAGTCCAAAGGATGTACTGCAGTCGTGGCTCTTCTTTCTTGAAGGTCATGAAGTCCTCCTTTTCTGCCTCTGAGATGGCTCCTTTTAAGCCTACCAGGATGGCAAAACTGACCAATCTCCTCACTGGGGGGCAATATACTTTTTTGCATGGTCCAGCTCCCGCAAGGGTGCCATCCACCTTATTTACATTACTAGCCAGCTGTCCAATCCACTTAGTAAGCCACAAGCACCTTATATGTGTAGTCCTACCCAATCATTTGGTGGGATTTATAAAACCATGGCTAGAAAGGCCATAAGAAAGCAACCAATTGTACCACAGTTACATAGAGTTGTGGAGGGGTCTGGATAGTAAGGAGACATAGTTTTCCCACCAAAAGCTCCAGGCAGGTAAAACTAAAAGTAGTGCTAACCAGCCCTATGCTCAGAGACACAGTCAGAAAATTGAGGCTATGCAGCAACACTCACCAATGGGGGCAGGATCAACTATCAGTGAGAATAAATGAGAAATGTAACAGTGAAAGTAATGGTGTCCAGGAGTGGATTATACAATAGGCAAGGTAAGCACAGTCTTGTGCTTACTTACTAATCTGTAGTAAACAGTTTCACTAAAATTTCATGCTCACTACAGATTAATAAGTAAACACAATTAAACCGTTATTTGTATAAATTTGAAAAGAGAATTTGATTCTGTAGGGAGGTGCTGTGGAGTTGAGAGACAGATGTCAACCATATGTAGAAGTAGAATCTTTGCTGTGGTGAAAAAAAGTGAAATTGTTCACTACAGATGATCTGGTAAGCAAGGCAAGCACAATGCTTACCCTGCCTATTGGACAATCTACTCCTGATCATGTCCAACACACCTTGAGCACTCAGTATATACTAGGTACTTACTTAGAATCTGTGTTGTTGTTGTTGTTGTCATTAGGTGCCATCAAGTCAGTTCCAACTCATAGTGACCCTGTGTAACACAGAACAAAACACCGCCTGGTCCTGTGCCATCCTCATAATCATTGCTACACTTGAGGCCATTGTTGCAGCAATGCCAAATGCTCTCATTAAGGGTCAATCCATCTCATTACAGGTTTTCCTCTTTTTGCTAACCTTCTGCTTTACCAAGGATGTGATCCTTCTTCATGGACTGTTTCCTTCTGATAACATGACCAAAGTACAAGAGATGAAGTCTCACCACCCTTGCTCCTAGGGAGTATTCCAGCTGTACTTCTTTCAAGACAGATCTGTTCGTTCTTCCGGCAGTCCATGGTATATTCAATATTCTTCACCAACACCATTGTTGAAATGCATCAATTATGTGGTCTTCCTTATTCACTGTCCAGCTTTCACATGCATGTGAGACTTAAAAACACAAAGACTTGAGTCAGATGCATCTTAGTCTTCAAAGTGATGTCTTTACTCTTTAACCCTTTAAAGAGGTCTTTTGCAGCAGATTTGCTCAATGCAGTACATCTTTTTATTTCTTAACAGCTGCATCCATGGTAGTTGATTGCAAATCCAAGTAAAATGAAATCTTTAACAACTTCAGTCTTTTTTCTGTTTATCATGATATTACTTATTGGTCCAGTTGCAAGGATTTTTGGTTTTTTTATGTTGAGGTGTAATCCATACTGTAGCCTTTGCTTTTTGTCAGTAAGTGCTTCAAGTCTTCTTCACTTTCAGCAAGGAAGTTGTGTCATCTGCATATCATAGGTCGTTAATCCTAATGCTGCATTCTTCATATAGTCCAGCTTCTCAGATTATTTGCTCAGCATACAGATTGAATAAGTATGGTGAAAGGATGCTACCATGACTGCCTCTTAATCTATATACAGGTTCCTCATGAGCACTATTAAGTGTTCTGGAATTCCCATTCTTCTCAGTGGTATCCATAATTTGTTGTTGTTGTTGTTGTTATTTGCCATCGAGTCGGCCCCGACTCATAGCGACCCCTTATAGGAACAGTAAAAACCTGTACAGGAATTAATTCATCATTATTATTAGCCTCAAATTAGAATAAAAGAAGCCAAAGTCCCCAAGGAATAGAATAGCAGTAACTTTATTAACTTTTTAAAATCATGAGTTAGTGGGCTAGTCCTTAATTTTATAGAAATTTCAGCCTTCAGCAAATTTGCAAACTCTCAAAATCTAATTCAACTAACCTGGGATTATCTGGAGAGCTAAAGTCAGAAGACAACTACTAATGCTTAAATTATCTTTGGCTGCCATCTTCTGGCTACAGGAGGCAAGCCCACAGGGTCACCAATAAATGAAAACAGTCCTTGGATCAAGAAGCCCTGGTGACGGTGGCATAGTGATTACACATTCATCTGCTAACCAATAGGTAGATGGATCAAACCCACCATCTGCTCCCACGAACCTACCCTTAATTAGGGGACTCAGGGGCCAAGCCCTAGAAAGGGCATGGGTGGGTGAAAAAATGAGCCAATCACACTCTTCTTGCCTGGCAGAACTGTGGCCAGGAGGGGCACTTGATGGACATGGCCTGGGAAGAGACATAGAGACATCTGGAGCCACAGACATTTCTGAGACAAACAAAATGCAAGGAGGCATTGAGAGACCAGGTGTGGTAGTTAAGCTGTGTGTCAACTTGGCTGGGCCAGTGGTTTTGAGTGGTGCAGCTGGATGTAGTTATTCCCCATGATGAGATACTAATCACCCCCATATTGGAAACTGCTGTGAGCAGCTAAGTAACTGTCATTGGGTGTGGCCTGCTTCCAGCATATAAGAAGTTTTGAGAAAAGTCTCTGGCTTTTGGCACATCTGGATCCTGTGTTTGGCTGAGTCTTCATCTCAATGGCCTGACATGTTGCCTGCAACTTGGGGTTAGTCCTGGACTTAAACCAATGGTCTGCCACGTTGCCTGCCTGTCTTGGGATTGTGCCATATTCTCTACCAACCTTGGGTTTGTCAGCCTCAGCAGCCAGTAACTGTGTGAGTCAGAAAGAAGCCTCCAGCTCTAGTGGGCTGAGAATTGGAGGCAGAGCTGAAACCCATCTAAGTTCAAGGAGCCTTTACCCACCCCTAGAGCCAGCACTCTGAATTCAAACTTCTAGCCTCCTAAACTGTTAAGTGAATAAATTCCTGTTTGTTAAAACCATCCATTTGTGGTATTCCTGTTAGAGCACAGGAGCTCTGGTGGTATAGTGCCTAAGGCATTTGATGCTAACCAGAAAGCTGGTGGTTCAAACCCACCAGCCACTCCTCAGAAGGAAGATGGGGCAATCTACTTCCATAGTGATACTGCCTCAGAAACCCAAGGAGGGGTCGCTATGAGTCAGATCCGACTCCAGGGTGATAGGTGTTAGAGCAGTACTAGTGAATCTAGACACCAGGATATATCAGAGACAGAGAAACAATATGGAGACAACTCAGAGACACGGAAGGGCAACAGAGAGCAAGAGAGAGACTTCCAGAGACAGAACCAGAAAGCCACTTCCAGAGACAGAACCAGAAAGCCAGAGAGAACAAGGGGAGAGACAAAAACAGAGGCCTCTGAGACACACAGAATGCCGCCTGCCAGCCCTCTTCACTGAGGGACAGGGTGGAAAAGGAGGAGTCTTCTCTGACCTGTGTTTCTGAATGGTGCAAATGGTTAATGCTCTGGCTCCTAATGGAAAGTTGGAGGTTCAAATCCACTCAGATATGCCTCGGAATAAAGGCCTGGGGATCTAGTTCTAAAAAGCCAATGAAAACCCTATGGGCACTGTTCTTCTGTGACACACAGGGGGTTGCCATGAGTCCCACTGGATGGTAAAGGTGTTTTGTTTTGTTTTGTTTTTTCTTTTTCTGAGCTGAAGCTCCCAGGCCACGCATGTTGGAGGGACATCCAGCAAAACAGCTGCCATAGGAGCAGCGCTCAGCACCTGCCTGCTGTGTGGGGCTTCCTTGCTCTTCCTACGCACTTACAGCCAGTCCCCCTCCTCCATCTGAATACCCCTTTCAGAAGGTCCTGGGGTCTCTAATTCCTAGTCCTCTCTGGGATTCCTTGGTACAACTGGCTTGGTGTGTACTTCCCCCAGGACAGGCTGGGGAGCAGGCCCCTGCCTTTGCAGCAGGAGGCCCAGCTTTATAGCTTCCCAGACTTGGCTGCCATCTCTCCTTACCCCTTCTCTCTCTCCCAGTGGATATTTGTGTCTTTTCCTCTTCGTTCCCCTTCATTCCCTTTCATTCATACAAAAAGATTTCCTGTTACAGTAACCTTTGACCAGGAAATAACAAACTTTACTCACACTGGCTCCTCCTGCTGGGGCAGATGAATTTAAGTGACCAGTAAGTAACCTGTGACCTTTCTGGGGCTTCCCTGAAGATGCTTGCCACTGAAAAATGGCAGGTCTTTTTTCATCCACCAAGAACAGCCACAGAGCCTCATTGTACCCTGTGCACACTGCTTCTTAGGACACTTCACTTACAGAACCGCTGTGAACGCCCCCTTGCGGGCACTCAGCAGGCTCCGGGACAGCACCATCTTTATTCCCATTGGAGCAACTGGGGAAGGTGGAAAAGTGTCATTCCAGAGGCATCCTCCTGCCTTCTCCTTATCCTCCCCCACCTCCCCTCACCCTCAGGCCATGGTCAGTTGTTCTTTTGCATTCACTACTCTTTTTTACCAGAAGCCCTGGTTCTGGAAACTGACAACCTGGATTGATTGCAGTCCCACCCTTACTGGAAGGCCCTGGCAAGGGATTAACCTCTTCATGCCTTAGTGTCCCCATATATAAAATGTGATACTATTGTAAGGAGTCTAATGAGTTAATGTTTGCAAAGTGTATTACAGCTTAAATTCTAAACACTTGGTTTGAGAAAGGCTATAATCTACTATAATCTACAGAGGGAACCCCTAACTCCATTTTAAATCTTGACATAAGTTCAGACTCCTTTTGAGTTTTTTCTGATCATTAACCAGCAATATGGCTATGCTTAGACAAGTCCAGTACAAACCTAGCCAGGGGCAGTCCCTTCCCCCACCCCCCAAGAGTGTGGTTGAAAGCAGATTATGCTAACACAAAGAACTAGATAATTTGCTGGGTGAGTCCTTATCTAATTTAAATTAAAGGCTGGAGGGCTGGCATTGTCCTGTAGCCACCTTGTAGCCACTACTCAGGCCACATGGTCATGAGTCATACCTGGACCACCATGTAGCCAGATGATCAAGCCACAAAACCAATCCTGCAAGCCTTTTGATCTCCATTGTGTACATATCCCACTCATGATCCTTTTTCCGCTTCTGTACTCCCACCTGCAACGATGACAAATCGATCTGCCACCAGTAGTGATCTTGTGATGATTTTCTTTGTACTCTGTCAAACATAATGAACACAGTAACTATGATTCCATGGATTCCAATCAGCTACTTGTACTGTGTACATGCTGATAGTTTCCCTCAGCCTGGATGATTGTCTTTGCTTTGTCTTTGTCCTAAGGCTTAATAAAAGGGTCTCTACAGAGCATGTGGAAGCCCTGGTGGCATAGTACCTAAGGCATTTGACTGCTAACCAGAAGGCTGGCAGTTCAAACCCACCAGCCACTCCTCAGAAGGAAGGTTGGGCTATCTACTTCTGTACGCCTCAGAAACCTAAGGAGGGGTCACTATGAGTCAGATCCAACTCGACAGCAGTGCGTTATAGAGCGTGTTTGAATCTGGGGTCTTTTTTCCACTAGCACAAAAGTGTGGTACTGAAAAGGGTCTCCTAACCTCAGTTCCTCTTTTGTAAAATGGGTATAATGAGTCCAAACCCATGGAGTTATATCTGGTTAAATATTATGAGCAATCTAAAGACTTGAGATTTTGCCTCTGTGGCTTTTTGATGTCCTTGTCCCCTCAGTTGTGCCTCTGAACATGAATTATCCCTTAATTACTCTTCTTCATCCCTCTCCATAAAATCCAGGGGGCCTTTACTGGTCTGATAGAGCCTGGTGAGACCCCCGAGAGCATGGCCCCTAGTACCCTTCATGTCTGGAATTGAACTCACTCAACGGGAACTCGCTCCCATGACTTCCAGCCAAATAATAGACAGGCATATAGGGTGAATATTTACATCAGCCAGACACACTTCTTAGAGCAATTGCGGGAGAACCCAAGGCAGTGTTTGCACAAGGAGATAGCTGGGGGCAGGGCAGGAATGCCTAGGAAAGAAGGACACAGGGAAGAGGTAACAGGGAGGAAGTGGGAGGAGAGCTGTTACATTGTGGGGAATTGCAGTCAATGTCATGAAACAAAACGTATATGAACAGCTGTATGGAAAATGAACTTTCTCTGTAAACTTTTACCCAAATCACAATACAAATTAAGAGGAAAAAAAAAAATCCAGCATGCCCAAACCAACCCGCTAATATCCAAAAACAATCCCTCAATTTCCCATCAAGTCCAGTCTGTCCAAACTAAGCTACTAATTTGCAAGAAGAACCCTTCTACTCCCATTTCAGAAACTATTGTACCACCATCATAAAATACCTTACCCTCTTCCTGCCCAGCATTCTAGAATACAGTTTTATGCTAACAGCCTTCCGGTTGATTTTCTTTACAATGTAAAGCGCAATAAAATGGCTGCCCATTATCCTTCCACTCCCCCATCCCATCCAGTGTAACAGACACACTGTTACCCAAATAGTGGAAGCTTCCAGCATGTTCTCACAGTCACATCACTTCCTTCTTGTCCTTCCAAAAGTAATCCCAGCCAGAATCAGTCATTTATTCTTGAATTCCATCTATTCTAGTGCTGTTAGTTATAGTTTCACAGTATTTATGGTCTTGAATGTTACATAAATTGTATAGTCCTATAACTTTATTTCATTCAATACTGTTTTTCACATTAATCCTTGCAATTATACAAGACTTTTGTTTGCTCCACTCACATCAGAATCATGTTCTATCCTACAAAAACACCTTAGTTATCTTTCTCCTATGAGTAGAGACTTACATTGTTTCTTACTGACTTTTATTAAAAACAGTGCCACTCTCTTTCCAGTGGCAGAGTTTAGAGATGACACCTTGCAAGGGGAAGGGAAAGAGGGAAGAGCAGGTCATCAGCTTTGGAATTCAGGTCTAGCAAAGGACAGAATGTCTTCATGCTGGAAGCCTCAGTTATCTTCTATTCTTTCCAATAGAAATGATTCTGATTTTGCACATTTGACGTAGTTATCTGCTACTATAACAGAAATACCACTGTTGTGACTGCCATGTTTTGCATACTTCAGTGACTGTCCATGTCGCCAATCTCTCTGACAAGGAAACCATCTGCTATGTGACTGGTATGCTGTAAGTGAAAGCTGATCCAGATGAATCCTCACCACACTGTGCTATGTTGGTTACCCAGTGTGGTAGTTCGGTTTGTGTGTCAGCTTGGCTGGGCCTGGTTGAGTGGCTGGGCAGCTGGTGATAATTAATCCCCATGAGGACACTGGCAATCAACTCCATGGTGGGATCTACCACAAGCAGCTGGGTAGCTGCCTTTGGATATGTGGTCTGCTTCCTGTATATAAGGAGAAGCTTTGGGAATGGTCTCTAGCCTATGGCACACTTGGACCCTGCATGTAGCCGTGTCGTTGCTCAGCAGCCTGCAATGCTCTGCCGACCTTGGGACTTACAATGGACTTAAGTTAATGGCCTGCCGTGTGGTTTAGTAACATCGGGACTTTGCCTTTTTACTTGTCAACCTTAGGGCTTCTCAGCCTCAGCAGCTAGCAGCTGTCTGAGTGAAGAAAC
>NW_006921639.1:9930249-9931744 GCF_000298275.1 Orycteropus afer afer | reverse complement strand
CCTCGGAAGGAAGGTTGGGCAATCCTACTTCCGTAGTGATACTGCCTCGGAAACCCAAGGAGGGGTCGCCATGAGTCGGGGCCGACTCGACGGCAAATAACAACAACAACAAAGGGTCACCAATGGTGGATAGGTTTCAGGGGAGCTTCCAGACTAAGACAGACTCAGAAGATGGAAGAAGCCATCCACTTCTCAAAGAATTGGCCAGTGAAAACCTTATGAATAGCAGTCAAGATGTATTCATGTATTGATCATGACTGGTGATTGGAATGGGAAAGTTGGAAACAAAGAAGATTTACTGGTAGTTGGAAAATAGGCCTTGGTGATAGAAATGACAACTGAGATAACATGATAGAATTTTGCAAGACCAAATGATTTATTCATTGCAAATACCTTTTTCAACAATAGAAATGGTGGCTATACACATGGACCTTGCCAGATGGAATGCATAAGAATTAGAATGACTACATCTATGGAAAGAGGTGATGGAGAAGCTCAATATCTTCAGCCAAAACAAGGCCAGGAGCAGACCGTGGAACAGACCATCAACTGCTCATATGCAAGTTCAAGTTGAAGTTAAAGACAATTCAAACAAGTCCAGGAGAACCAAAATATGACCTTTATTAATCCCTTCTGAATTTAGAGACCATCTGAAGAATAGCTTTGATGCATTGAACACTACCTACCGAAAACCAGACAAGTGTGGAATGACATCAAGGACATCCTACATGAAGAAAGCAAATGGTCATTAAAAAGACAGGAAAGGAAGAAAAGACCACAATGGATGTCAGACGAGACTCTGAAACTTGCTTTTGAGTGGAGAGTAGCTAAAACAAATGGAAGAAATGACAAGATCAAACAGCTGAATAGAAGATTTCAAAGAGCATCTTGAGAAGACAAAATCAATTATTATAATAAAATGCGCAAAGACCTGGAATTAGAAAACCAAAAGAGAAGAACACATTACACAACTCTCAAGCTGAAAGAAAGAACCATTAAAAGAAGATGGAATGAATACACAGTCACTGTGCCAAAAAGAATTGGTTGATGTTCATCCATTTCAGGAGGTGGCATATGATCCAGAACCAATGGTATTGAAAGAAGTTGAAGCTGCACTGAAGGAATTGGCAAGAAACAAGGCTCTAGGAATTGACAGAACACCCATTGAGATGTTTCAACAAGCAGATGCACTGGAGACACTTACTGATCTATGCCAAGAAATTTGAAAGACAGTTACCTGGCCAACTGACAGGAAGAAATCAATATTTGTACCCTTTCCAAAGAAAAGTGATCCAGAAGCTGGAGGAATAGGCAGACAAGCGACACAGACCCTCTTCAACAAAGAAAAAACAATTGACAGAGATGTTGTTGTTGTTGTTGTTGTTGTTATATGCCGTCGAGTTGGCCCCGACTCATAGCAACCCCTCCTTGGGTTTCCGAGGCAGTATCACTACGGAAGTAGGATTGCCCAACCTTCCTTTCGAGGAGTGGCTGG
>NW_006921639.1:9924181-9926514 GCF_000298275.1 Orycteropus afer afer | reverse complement strand
CATACACATACTGGAATGCTATGCAGCACTAAAGAATAATATAGAGTCTGCAAAACACCACACAATATGGATGAACTTGGAGGACATCTTGCTGAGTGAATTAAGTCAATCACAGAAAGACAAATATAGTATTAGTTCGTTGTTGTGGAAAGTCAAGGAAAGGTTTACATATGGAGGGAAACTTTCTTTGCTGGTTGCCAGGGGTGGAAGGGGAGGGGAGGGAACACTGCAAAAAATAAAAAAATACATTGACCCATGTCACTTTAGTTTTGTGTATTTCAATGTACATGAATTATATTTCAATGAAATGCATTAAAATAATAATAATAATTTAAAAAATGATCCAAGAGAATTTGGAAATTATCTAACAATATCATTAACATCACATAAAAGTAAAATTTTGCTGAAGATAATTCAAAAATGGTTGCAGCCATATATTGACAGAGAACTACCAGAAATGCAAGCTGGATTAAGAAGAGGATGTGGAATGAGGGATATCATTGCTGGTGTCAGATGGATCTTGGCTGATAGCACAGAATACCAGAAAGAAGTTTACTTGTGTTTTATGGACTATGTAAAAGCACTCTACTGGGTGGATCGTAACAAATTATGGATCACATCAAGAAGAATGGGAATTCTAGAATAATTAATTGTGCTCATGAGGAACCTGTACATAGACCAGGAAGCTGTTGTTCGAACAGAACAAAGGGATATTGCATGGTTTCAAATCAGGAAGGGTGTGCATCAGGGTTGTATCCTTTCACCATACATATTGAATCTGTATGCTGAGCAAATAATCCATGAAGCTGGACTATATGAAGAAGAACACAGCATCAGGATTGGAGGAAAACTCATTAACAACCTGTGATATGCAGAAGACACAAACTTGCTTGTTGAAAGCGATGCACTTACTGATGAAGATTAAAGACTGTAATCTACAGCGTGGATTACAGCTCAGCATAAAGAAAACAAAGTCCTCACTACTGGAACAATAAGCACCATCACATTAAATGAAGAAAAGATAGAAGTTGTCAAAGATTTCATATTACTTGGATCCACAATCAACACCCAGGGAAACAGCAGTCAAGAAATCAGACGTCGGATTGCACTGGGCAATCTGCTGCAAAAGATTTCTTTAAAGTGCTGAAGAGCAAAAAAGTCTTTTTGAAGATTAAGGTGCACCTAACCCAAGCCAAGGTATTTTCAGTCGCCTCATATACATGTGAGGAGCTCTGGAGAGTTGGACAATGAATGAGGAAGACCAAAGAAGAATTGATGCTTCTGAATTGTGGTGTTGGTGAAGAATACTGAAAGTACCATGGATTGCCAGAGGAATGAACAAATCTGTCCTGTAAGAAGGGCAGCTGGAATGCTCCTTGGAAGCATGAATGGCCAGACTTCATCTCACCTACTTTGGTCACATTTTCAGAAGGGACCATTCCCTGGAGAAGGATATAATGTTTGGTAAAGTCGATGGTGAACGAAAAAGGGGAGATCCTCAATGAGATGGGTTGACACAGTGGTCACAGTGATGGGTTTAGGTATAGCAGGGATTGTGAGGATCACGCACAACTGGACAGTGTTTTGTTCTGTCGTACATAGGTCTCTATGAGTTGGAGCTGTCTCAACAACACCTAACAACAACATATATGACAATCATTTAAGTTTTCCCAAATCTGGCAGCATTTCCCAAATTTATGAGACATCACCAATAATAAATTGTGAAGCTGAAAGCATGTTTCCTGAGCTATCAAAGCTATCTAAAGAGCATGGTGCAATCATGGCAGAAGCCTCTTATCTTCCATTCTTTCCAATAGAAATTATTATAATTTTACATAGTTGTCTTAGTTATTGAATGCTTCTAGAACAGAAATACAAGTGGGTGGTTTTTTGTTTTTTTTTTCTTTTAGAATTCCCATTTTTTGCAATGTTATCCATAATTTGTTATGATTCACTAGTTGAATGCCTCTGCATCATCAATAAAACACAAGTAAACATCTTTCTGGTATTTTTTTGCTTTCAGCCAAGATCCAGCTGACATCAGCAATGATAACTCTTGTTCCACATCCTCTTCTGAATCTGGCTTGAATTTCTGGCAGCTCCCTGTCAATATACTGCTGCCACCATTTTTGAATTATCTTTAGCAAAATTTTACTTGTGTGTGATATTAATGATGATGTTCAATAATTTCCACATCCTGTTGGATTATCTCTCTTTGGAAAGGGTACAAATAATGGATCTCTTCCAGTCAGTTGGCCAGGTAGCCATCTTCCAAATTTCTTGGCACAAATGAGTGAGCACCTCTAGAGCTCCATTCATTTTTTTTTTTTTTT
>NW_006921639.1:9919436-9921874 GCF_000298275.1 Orycteropus afer afer | reverse complement strand
TAGGTTTTGAGATCCGGCAATGTGAGACCTCCTACTTTGTTTTTCTTCTTCAGTAGTGCTTTACTTATCCGAGGTCTCTTTCCTTTCCATATAAAGTTAGTGATAGTTTTTTTTCCATATCAAGTGGGTGGTTTTAATGAACAAAAATTTATTTTCTCACAGTTTAACCAAACCCATTGCCATCAAGTCAATTCCAACTCATAGCAAGTCTATGTACAGAGTAGAAATGTCCCATAGTGTTTCCAAGGCTGTAAATCTTTACCAAAGCAGACTGCCACATCTTTCTCCCATGGAGTGGCTGGTGGATTTCAACTGCAGATGTTTCAGTTAGCTGTTGACCACTTAACTACACCGTCAGGGCTCCTTTCTTACAATTTAGAATGCTATCAGTCCAAATTCTAGGTGCTGGCTATAGGGGAAGGTTTTCTTTTCTAGGCTCTGGTTGTTGATGTTGTTAACTGTTGTCGAGTGGGACCCTAGGCTCTGGAGGAAGGTCCTTATCTTTTTCAGCTTCTTTTCCTCAGCAACCTTCACATAGCTTGGCATCTATCTTCCCCACCCCCCTGCCTGCTTCTCTGAACCTATCTCAAAGATGATTGGCTTAAGACACACCCTGCAATGATATGGTCTCATTAGCAAAACAAAGGGAGCTCTGGTGGCTTAGTGCCTAAGGTATTTGACTGCTAACCAAAGGCTGGCAGTTCAAACCCATCAGCCACTCCTCAGAAGGAAGATTGGGCAATCTACTTCCATAGTGATGTTGTTATTGTTGTTGTTGTTATGTGCCCTCGACTCGACTCATAGTGACCCCTCTTTGTGTTTCCGAGGCAGTATCACTAGGGAAATAGATTGCCCCTTCTTCCTTCCGAGGAGTGTCTGGTGGGTTTGAACCACCAGCCTTCTGGTTAGCAGTCAAGTGCCTTAGGCAATACGCTACCAGAGCTCCTTAGTGATACTGCCTGAGAAACCCAAGGAGGAGTCACTATGAGTCGGATGTGACCCTATGGCAGTGAGTTTGGGTTTTTTTGAGTTTTAACACAACAAAGAAAACCCATCTCAAAAGGGATTTGTGCTAGGGGAAAAAGACCCCAGATTCTAACATACTCTATAACCAAAAACCCACTGCTATAGAGTTGATTCTGACTCATAGCAACCTCTCTTCAGGCTTCCAGAAGTAGATTGCCTCATCTTCCTCCCACAGAGCAGCTGGTGGGTTTGAACTGCAGATCTTCTGCTTGGCAGTCAAGTGCCTTGGGCACTGTGCTACCAGAGGCTCTTAACCAGAAGATTGGAGGTTTAAACACATCAGCCACTCCACAGAAGGAAGATGGAGCAATTGACTTCTGTAAAGATTTACCACCTTAGACACCCAATGGGGTTGCTGTGAGTCAGAAGCGACTCGATGGCAGTGAGTTTGTTTTTATGATTTTATACAGAGCAAAGACAATCATCTGGATGAGGAAAACCCTCAGCATAAGGCTGATGATACCCACTGAATCAATCATGGAATTCATTATAAAACAAGGGAAATCATCACAAGCTCATGATTGGTGGCAGGTCAATCCATCAGTGTTGCAGATGGGACTACAGAATAGGGAAAGGGCCACAATTGGTATATAGTACATAATTGGTAAAAAAAAAAAAAAAGGTATACAGATTGGTTTCTATGTGAGGGTCTGGGTATGCCTCCTGATCATTGGACCCTGAGTCATAGCCATAAATGTTACCTGAAGAATGCTGGGGTCCAGCCCTGGAGCAGCACATCCAATAGCCTAAGCTAGAGTTCAAGGAGAAAAAGAGAGTTTAGTTAGGAGGTACACTAAGGAGAGATGGACAAGGTCTCAATGACTCCAAAAATGCCTGCACTGCTCAGCGCTTACAATCAGGGGTTCTTATACTAAAGGTAAATCGACATACCACATATGCAGCATTAGTTAACAATTTTCCAAAAGTTACTTGGGACAATGGGTAATTAAGAAAGATATGTTTCCTGTGAGTACCTGGCAGTCACGTAATCCTTAAGAGGCTCCACCTGTGTTTGTCAAAGCCCAGGTGACTGGTCCTAAAGTCTGGCCCCTGCCTTTATTGACAGAGATGGCTTTCTTAGACCACAGGATCCACCAGGAACTGATAACTGTAATTTAGAGAACAAGTTAATTATAACACAGGGTTGAAGCCAGGTTTTAAACAAATAGCATCTTAATTAAGATATGGAGTTTTATTCTAACAATATGGAGTCAGGCCTAACAAAGCAAAAATCTTTATCTTCACAACAAGGTGGCTACAAGACAATGCCCGGATCCCAACTTCTAAATTACATAACTTGAAGTTATTTCTGGTAAAGCAGTAAGGACATGCCTAGGCAAGTTCCCTAGTTCTTTGAGCATCATGTTAATTAACGTACTTCCAACCACACTCTTCCTGAGGGCAAACTGCCC
>NW_006921639.1:9914098-9919141 GCF_000298275.1 Orycteropus afer afer | reverse complement strand
AGTTTCTGAGGCGGTATCACTACGGAAGTAGATTGCCCAACCTTCCTTCCGAGGAGTGGCTGGTGGGTTTGAACCGCCGGCCTTCTGGTTAGCAGTCAAGTGCCTTAGACACTATGCTACCAGAGCTCCTAGGGGTTAGGATTTACAACACATACTTTGGGGGGGACATATGTTAATCCATATAGTACTTAATTTAATTTAAAAGATTCTGAATTGAATCAATTATCATGATTATGCAGTTAATTAATTAATGTTACTAGTAAAATTAATAATGTGACTGGTAATTAATTTTAAAATGTGTTATTTTTCTGAACTTTATGTTTTATGAGATTTGCCAGCTTTTTAAAATTTGTAATTGTTTTTATTTCTTTTCTCAATCTAAATAGAAGCTTTCACACAAACCTGTTAGATTCATAATTTTGTGTATTTTTTCCCACATTATACAGTTGTTGAGCATCACCAGACTGCCCATGCACCCTTCTGGGATGGCTACACCTGCTGCACTGGTGAACTCACCTAGGCCAGTGCTGTTGAGTGCTGCTGAGCACCATGTTGGCACTTGACATACAATTTTCAGAAGCAATGTTGATTTGTTTACAATTTAGAAATGGAACTGAGACCCGTGTACTCCTATCACCCAAGAGCAGCGGAAAAGGAGAATACAGCCAACTCTACTACTCATCTGTAGAAGCAAAACTGGGGCTCTAAGCCCTCTGTGGTGGAGGGGATGGCTTCAGACCCTCAGTGTGGAAAATCCCAATGTTAATCTCCAGAAGTTAATATTTTACAAGTTTATTAGGAATTTAGGAGCCTTGGGAGTGCAAGTGTTTTGCCCGCGGCTGCTAATTTAAAGGTTGACAGCTCCGAGCCACCGAGCCACTATGCAGAAGAAAGGCCTGATGCTCTGCTTCCCTAAAGACTGCTGTTGTTGTGTGCCCTTAAGTCAATTCCAACACATAGTGACCCATAGGACAGAGGAGGCTGCCCGAGAGGGTTTCCCTAGGCTGTTATCTTTATGGAGGTAGATTGTCAGATCTTTCTCTCATGGAGCAGTTGGTGGGTTTGAACACATGACCTTTTGGTCAGCAGCTGAGCTCTTAACAGCTGGGCCAGGTGGGCTAATTTTGTGTCCCATTGCAGCCAAGAAAATTCTATGGAGCAGTTCTACGCTGTAACATATGGTGTTGTCATGGGTTGGAATTGACTCTAAGGCAACAAGTTTGATTTTTATTAAAATCTTGGAGGCAAGTAGTAACTTTTAAGAATGTATACATCAAACTATAAGAAACTGTAATTTTATACTATAGGAAAAAATTAAAATGGTTATTCATTTTTTCTTTTTAGCATGTTTGATTTTTTTTTCCTTTGTTTACTAAACTTCAACCTCTTCAAAGATATTTTTAGTTTGGTAAACATTGCCTAGAAGTTGTTATAATTCTCTTTCTTACTTGATTGAAGTAGAACATGACATAGGCTACCTTTGTTCACTGGTAAAGTAGCACAACAAATGATAGTAAAATGTTGCCAGGTTTTTAATTAGCTACTGCTATGGAGAAACCATTTTCAAAACGCTGCAAGTACCATGGACTGCCAGAAGAACAAACAAATCTTTCCTGGAAGAAGTGCAGCCAGAATGCTCCTTGGAAGTGAGAATGGCCAGACTTCATCTCACCTTCTTTGGTCATGTGATCAGAAAGGACCATTTCCTGGAGAAGGATATCATGCTTGGTAAAGCAGAGGGTCAGGGAAAAAGGAAAAGGCCCTCAACAAGATGCACTGACACAGTGGCTGAAACGAAGGACTCAGGTACAGCAAGGATTGTGAGGCTGGCGCAGGACCAGGCAGTGTTTTGTTCTGTTGTACATAGGGTCCCTATGAGTCGGAGTCAACTTGATGGCACCTAACAACAACAATGACATGGAGGAGCCCTAGAGGTGCAGTGGTTAAAATGCTAGATACTAACCAAAAGGCTGTTGTTGAATACAACAGCCGCTCCACAGGAGAAAAGACATGGCAGTCTGCTTCCGTAAAGACTGACAGCCTCGGAAACCCTATGGGGCAGTTCTACTCTGTCCTATAGTGTTCTGTGAGTTGGAACGGACTCAATGGCACTGGATTATGAAGACAAGGACTATTATCAAGCTCTAATTGCTAACAAACTGAACAAAGACTGACTTAAATGTTAAACCCTTTCCAAATAGTAGTTCCTTTGATGTCTCAAACCACTGTTTTTACAGTCTTTCAACTTTAACAGATATTTGGTGTCAGTAAAAGCATAGTTTTATTCTATTTCTACCAAGCAAGTTCATGATTCTACTTATCAAACATTCAATCTAATTATAACTAACTTATTTTTATTAAAATGTAGATAAAGAAGTTTCATGGAGAGGCATTTCTTGGAATGAGAGTTACTGGTTCCAGATGAGGGGACCTTTTCATAAATTGTGATCTAATCTAAAATCTGGGTATGTATTTAACTTACTGGGCCAATTTAACTTAAGAAAAAATGACAAAGAGGAATTTATGACTATGGCTTACAAATGTTTTAAACCTATTTTTCTATCACTCTGACCAACCCTGGCCTCCCAGTTTTAAAAGTCAGTCTTTCTATGTCATCACTCTCCATGTCTTCAAGCAGCCTTGTGTGTCTTCACTAACCAGAAACAAATAAACAAATCCACACCTCACAGTGACCCTACAAGACAGAATAGAACTCTGCCTGACCCAGAAATCCCATTACTAGGTATACATCCCAAAGAAGTGAGAGCCAGAACAAGAACAGATATAGACACACCCATGTTCATCACAGCACTATTTACAATAGCCAAAAGATGGAAACAACCTAGGTGCCCTTCAACAGAAAAATGGATAACAAAACTATGGTACAAACTCACAATGGAATATTATGCAACCCTAAAGAATAATGTAGAATCTGTAAAACACTATATAATGTGGATGAACTTGGAGGAAATTATGCTGAGTGAAATAAGTCAATCACAGAAGGAAAATATTGTATTAGTGTGCTATTGTGCAAAGTCAAGGAAATGTTTATATATGGAACATAACTTTCTTTTTTGGTTACCTGAGTTGCGAGTGGGAAGAGAGGGAACACTGCTAGACAGTTAGAGACAAGTATTTACTTGGGTGACGGGAAGGGCAATGTACCAAACATGAGTGATCAACATGGTGGCATTGAGGAAGAGGAAGACATAGAGAGGTACATGGGAGGTACAGGCAACAAAGATGAACCCTTTTGCCCATAAGGTACTGCATTGTCAGTGATGGCAAACATTGATCTATGGGTGAATAGATGGGTGGACAGGATGAACAATCGATCAGCTATGCCTAAGCAGTGAGGAGAGTGCCCATGACCATATATATAGGGTTGGCAGATGATGTTTCTACAGATGTATTTGTATGTGCTGTAAGAATGTCCAGGAATATAGTAGAGCTGACAAGGAACAAGCTTGTGGTGACTTCTTGGCCACAGCCAGCTACACAGAGGGAGCGAGTAGTTGGACCTGTGGGCTCAGGACCATTGTCACAGGAGACATCAAGCTCAATTGGCATAACATATTAGAAAAAAACATTGTTCCACATCCTATTTTGGTGAGTAGCAACTGGGATCTTAAAAGCTCACAAGCGGACATCTAGATGCAATGATGGGTCTCTCCTCATCCAGAACAAAGAAGAACGAAGACAACCAAAGAAAGATGGATACAATTACTCCAAGGGACTGGTAGACCATGTGATCCTCAGCCTATGTGACCATGAGACCAGAACTAGGTGGTGCCCTGCTACTACTGTCAACCACTCAGAAGAGGATCTGTATAGGAGATCTTAGATAGAGTTGGAAAACAATGTGGAACAAAACTCAAAATTATGTTAAAAAAAAAAAAAAAAAGACCAGGCTTGCTGGTCTGATAGAACCTGGTGAAACTCCTGAGACTATGAACCCTAGCTGCCCTTCAGGTCTGAAACTGAACCCACTCCTGTGACATACAGCCAAAAATAAGACTGGCATATGGGCTAAACATTTACATCAGGTAGATACACTCCTTGAAGAGATCAATCATGGGAAAACAGAAGGTTAGTGTATGCACAGGGAGACCACTTGGGGGGCAGGAATGCATGGGAGGGAAGGACTAGCTTGAAGGCATGACAACTTAAAGGGGAAGAAGTGGGTAGAGAGTTGTTACATTGGGGGGAATTGCAGTCAATGTCATGAAGCAAAACTTATATGAACTACTGTATGGAAAATGAATTGCTCTGTAAACTTTCACCCAAAGCACAATAATTTTCTTTTAAAAAATTAAATAAAGTAGGTACATTTTCTTCAAAGATTCTGTAGAATTCTGGTCTAAAGGGGGAAAATGCTGAACAGAATTGAAAATTCTCATGGTCTCCAGATTTTCTGGAGCCATGAAGATTGAATGAACCCCTGAAACTATTCCCCTGAAATAACCTTTAAACCTTAAACCAAAAATATCCACTGAATCCTTCTTAAAATCAAGCACCAGTTCAGCTAAACTAATAATAAAAAATAACTACCTTGAGCATTATACTCCTTTAAGAATTAGCTTTATGTGGCAAGATGGCGAACTAGGCACAAGGACTGCACAGACGCTCTTCAACAAAGAAAAGGGAAACCAATTAACACAGACACAGATGATAGTCTTGGACCCCTGAGCCTTGAAGGGAAGGATACAAAAGTGGACTAAACCCCAACTAGCAGAAGAATTTGCGTGAAAATACCAAAAAAGGAGACACATGGAGCTGCGGTCTGGTAGCGGACTGAGCAACCCTGACAGCACAGATGACATGGCTTGGAGATTCCCGAGTGGTGGTAGGACCTAAGAATTAACCCAAAAATCACCCTACTAGCCAGGGACTGCACGAAAGACTGTGCACGGCGGCTGGGGAACAAACAGAGAAGATGAAGAGAAAGGTGGGCTGAGTTGTGGACTTTTGCTGGTCCGGGGGGTGCCGCCATTTTGTAGGTTTAAAAAGTGGCTTGACTATTTTGGATATTTAAAGAGACAG
>NW_006921639.1:9904687-9906036 GCF_000298275.1 Orycteropus afer afer | reverse complement strand
GTCATATTAACAGCCCTTTCTGGAGCCAGGCAACCACTTCCTGAGGTGGTTCCCAGGCAGATCACTTAAACTCTCTGCATCTCATTGTTTCACCTAAAAATCATATGATAATGGTTCCATCTCACAGGACTATTGTGAGAATTACTCAATACATGTAAAGTCTTGGAAAGGAGCTTGATATGTAACAAGCACTGAATACACACTGCTGTTGTAGATGATATTGTTGTCACCATGACCATGAGGACACCAATGTGCAGAGGAGACACAGAAAAGAGAGTGGGTACTTCTCTGAATAGTCTATGAGTGATATCAATAAAATACTTTCAAGCATAAAAATCTATTATTTAGCCTTTCCACGGTACCCAAAGTAGGATCCTACACGGTATTGTCCTAGGTTCCTGTTGTAACATAAATGGGAAACTTCCACAATGTCTGGAGCACTTAATGTTCTGCAGATGAAGGATGAGGATGTCCTCAAATTCCTCACAGCAGGAAGCAGTTAGGTGGCACCACCCTTGATTTCTAAACAGAACAGTACATCTATAAAAGGAAAAGTAATGGCATCTACACCATCAACCTGAAGAGGATCTGGGGGAAGCTTCTGTTGGCAGCTCATGCCATTGCTGCCATTGAAAACCTAGCTGATGTCAGTATCATATCCTCCAGGAATACAAGCCAGGAACCAGAGGGCTGTGCTGGAGTTCGCTGCTGTCACTGGTGCTACTCCAATTGCTGGGCACTTCACTCCCAGAACCTTCACTAACCAGACCCAGAGAGCCTTCCAGTAGCCCTGGCTTCTGGTGGTTACTGATCCTAGGGCTGACCACCAGCCTCTCACAGAAGTGTCTTACATTAACTTGCCCACCATTGCAATGTGTAGCATAGATTCTGCTCTGCACTACACAGAGATTGTCATCCTATGCAACAACAAGGGAGCTCGCTTGGTGGGTCTGATGTGGTGGATGTTGGCCTGGAAAGCCCAGCACATGCATGGCACCATCTCCCAGGAACACTCATGGGAGGTCATGCTTGATCTCTATTTCTACAGAGATCTGGAAGAGATTGAAAAAAGAGAATAGGCCGCTGCTGAAAAGTCTATGACCAAGGAAGAATTTCAGGGTGAATGCACTGCTTCTGCTCCTGAATTTACTGCTGTTCAGCCCAGGGTCACAGACTGGCCTGAAGGCATGCAGATGCACTCTGTGCCTATTCAGCAGTTCCGTGCTGAAGAATGAAGCAGTTAACCTGCAACTAAAGACTGGTCTGCAGTCCCCAGTGCTCAGACCACCAAGTGGATAGGAAAAACCACTGAGTTATCTTAATCTGTCTTCCACAGTCTCTTACAAAAA
>NW_006921639.1:9903341-9904515 GCF_000298275.1 Orycteropus afer afer | reverse complement strand
AAAAAAAAAAAAAAAAGGATAGTGTGGTAAACTAATATTAAACAAAGTCTGTGCATGTAAATCTTCAGATGGCTTATGGTTGGAATTAAAATAGTATGGTATTCAGATTCAACTGAATATATTAAAAGAGTCATGCAACTATTTTACTTTAAAATTAATAAGAAAACATAGCAGATACCCTTTGCAACTATTGAAGGTCATGGTGAAAAACATTGAATAGCAACATAAAACTGTGCAAGAGGTACATAGTTTTTCAAAAACCGTCTCATTACCTGGATATGGGGAAGGAGGAGAACCCAGACAAAAGAAGTGTATTCTGTGTGTTTCTATAATCTCAAATCCCATAAAGTATAAGACACTATTATACTTCCAAAGGTCATATGTATAAGCACTCATAATATGAACTTAAAAATATGTAAGCTTTTGTGAGCCTTTCTAACATTAACTGTAAGCCATTAGAAACGTGTAAGTCATAAAAAAGGTTATTTATAAAATTTCTGAACTTAGACATAGAAACGCAGAAGCATGTGAAATATGTAAAGAACACAAACAACCTTTAAGTTCACTTTGACCCAGCATGCTGTGGAACAAGAAAACGTGACAGTTAATATCTAAACAATGCTCTTAATCTCTAACCTTGAAGAAAAGATGTGTCGTTGAGCTACTCTCTAGCCCTGGAGAAAAGACATAACATATTAATCTTTGATGTCACCCTGGCCCTTGTTGTGTGAACCCAAGGGGACAAATTCACACATAAACCCTATATTTCTGCTCACTCACTGAGAGAGTGAGATTCTGTCTGCTGCCATCGATCTTAGACCCTAGCTAGGAGAGACCTCTGCAGATTTCAAGCCACGGTTTAAACTTCCTCCAGAACCTCAAAGGAGCTCTGGTGGCACAGTGGTTAAGGCATTTGGCTGCTAACCAAACGATTGGCAGTTTGAACCCACCAGCTACTCCACAGGAGAAAGATGAAGCAGTCTCCTTCCATGAATATATACAGCCTTGGAAATCCTATGAGACGGTTCTACACTGTCCTACAAGGTCTCTATGAGTTGGAATTGACTCAATGGCATTGAGTTTTTTTCAGGTTCCTAAGCCTCTCCTTAGGAGCTCTGGTAGTGTAGTGCCTAAGGCACTTGACTGCTAACCAGAAGGCTGGTAGTTCAAACCC
>NW_006921639.1:9900090-9902829 GCF_000298275.1 Orycteropus afer afer | reverse complement strand
GCCATGGATGTCAAAGTTTGTACTTCATGTGAAGATCAGAAGAGAGAAGGTTGAACCACAGAGGTATTTAGGAGGTGAAATGGACAAGAATCATTAAATGAGTGGCTTTGGAGATCTGGGGCAGGAAAAGTTTTTGGCTTTAGCACTTAGGTGGCTGGTAGACAGTAGGCAGGGCCATTTAAGGAGCAAGCCAAGAGTTTATTTTAGGAAATGTGTGGTTGTTGATGTCTGGGAAACATTCATATGGAGATGTAAGGCATGCCATGGACATGGCAGTCTAGAACTGAGGAGAAAGGACAGAGAGGAGAGTTTCAAGTCTCAAATGCAGCTGAGAGGTTTTTAAAGATCTAATTATCCATCCATAAGTGTATCCATGCATCCACAGACTATCCAGTAATTGATCAATCATTTTATTTAATAGTTAATTCATATATCAGTCTAGCTCCCATGCTGAATTTCTGCTGATTGCCAGAGTCTATGAGAGCAGGAAGACACAAAGGACACAAAGGGAGGAAAGGGAAGTGAGAGATAAAGATACACGCACCAACATGTGTGGTACAGGACTTATGAGGATGGGACATATGATAAGAAAGGAGAGGGGTGTGGGCATGAAAGATGGCTTCCTAGGTGAGGCATCCAGTCAAGCTGGGCAGAGTGGTAAAGGTGTCCAGTTTCATGGGAGAGAGGATGAAGCCTGAATTCAGGCAATTGTCTTGAGGATGGCAATGATGAGAAAGGATTGGATTAAGGAGACAAGGATGAGCTAGAATAACAGGATGCTGCTGTGGAGAAAGAGAGAGGAATATTGAAAGACTCTCCTTTTAGTTCACTGTAAGGCTGACTCAGTATTACAGATCAACAGTCCTTGAGCAGGTCATAGCCTGAGGGAGAACCATACATTATCAATCTATAATATGCATATGATGTGCTTAATGGTGGGCTGTGTGACCAGTAGATGTGGGAGCAACCCGAGATGGGAAACTCTGAAATAGAGGAAACTTGCGGGGTAACAACTGAAAGGTTTATTTTAGAAGTTGATGACTACGAAATGTCTACAAAAAGTGAAGGGGGAGGTGTCCAAGAAGTGCTTCAAAAAAGGTCGGGAACTGAGAAGTGATTGATAAGTGAGATCAGGAGTGGGTGGACAAGGAGGGGCCTATGGTTTAGGAGGAAATCAGCAGCTGAGCTCCCACAGACACGGAATGAAAACCAGAGAAGCAGAGGCCCAGGAGAAGCAACCTGCCCCTGGAATTCCTGCTCTTTGAGGGCTCTCTTCTTCTCTACTCTTGCACAGGTCTTCATTCTCACCCTCCTAAAATAGCCCTCAAAAGACGGTCTTAAAGTGCAAATCTAACAACAGCACTCCTCTGCTGAAAACTCTTCTCCTGTAGTCCCAACTCCTCTACCAGTCTGGCCTCATTTCACTGGCTTGCCCTAATGGACCACTGTCCTAGGTTGCAGTTCCCTCCCAGCCCTTCTTGCACCTGCCTTGCTCTATGAGCTGGATCCTGGCTTTCCCTTCACCTCACTTCAAATCATAGTCTCTAATGTCTCAGTTACTTGAGTGAGGTCTCTCCACCCAACTGTGGGTGTCCGGAAGACTGCAACCCAGTAAACATCCATGGCAGTAGAGGGATGGACCAACAAAGAGAAGATCACACCCCTATGAATTAAACAGATGGTTACACAGGAGATGGAGAGGTGTGGCTAGAGTGGCTGCACAGGTGTAGTACGTCACGTGTAGTGAACCAAAGCAGACAATCCCTGTCTAGAGATGCAGGAATGCCCTGCCCACACTGCCTGGGCCCTGGCCTCATAGGACACTTCCCCAGTGGCCTGGCTTCAACGTCCTCCCTTGATGGTAGTGATTGTTAGCTGCCCATAAGTGTGCCAAATTAATGGCGATCCCCATGTGTTAAAGAGTAGAACCGCTCCATAGGGTTTCTTGGCTATAATCTTTAGTGTCATATTAGTATATTCCACGTTCCTATTACTAATGGATGTTTGCAGCTATTTCTTCTCATTTTGAATCATGCCACATCAGCAAATGTCCCAAAGTTTTCTTCCATCTGTGTCATTAAAGTTGACTGTACTTTGATGAGGCAGCTCTTCCCTAGTCATATTTTGAGTGCCTTCCAACCTGAGGGGCTCATCTTCCAGCACTGTATCAGACAATGTTCGACTGCTACCCATAAAGTTTTCACTGACCAATTGTGTTTTGTTTTTGTTTCTGTTTTTTCAAGAATAGATCACCAGGTTCTTCTCCCTACTCTGCCTTGGTTTAGAAGCTCCACTGAAACCTATCCACCATACTTAACCCTGCTTGTATTTGAAATACTAATGGCATAGCTTCCAATATAACAGCAACATGCAAGACATACAGTCCCACAAACTGACAGACAAGTGGTCAAAGACAAAGTAAAGTATTATAGTGAAACATGCAAAGACCTGGGGCTAGAAAACCAAAATGGAAGAACACATCATCAATTCTCAAACAGAAGGAACTGAAGAAAAAGTTAGAGCCTTGAGTTGCAATATAGAAGGATTGTATGGGCAAAAAATTGGATGGTGCAATAAGCATCAAAAGAAGATGGGCGAAATACACAAAGTCACAGAACCAAATAGAATTGGTCAACATTCAACCTTTTTAGGAGGTAGAAGATTGTCTTGGAGCTCTGGTGGTGTAGTGGATAAGCCTTCTGGCTTCTAACCAGAAGGTTAGCAGTTCAAACCCACCAG
>NW_006921639.1:9895402-9899285 GCF_000298275.1 Orycteropus afer afer | reverse complement strand
ATTTCTCTCTCTCTCTCTTTCTCTCTCTATAAATATATATATATATATATACTTTGCTGGTTTTTGTGTTTCTCTAGAGAACCCAATCCAACACAGTTGGGGGTGCTGACTGACCCAAAACCTGCAGATCAGGCAACAGGCTGAAGGCCTCTGCTAATTTACTGCCCACATCTCAAGAAGCAGAGGTTAGATGCAGGGGAGAGAGACAGAAAAAAGGAGAGCTTTGCCAGAACATCCATTTATATCATTGGTGCAGGCCATATCCCCAAGGAAACTCTTTTTTTAAAAAAAAATTTTATTTTGATTTGGGTGAAGATTTACAGAGTAAATTCACTTTTCATACAGCAGTTCACATATACCCAAGGAAACTCTTAATTGGCTGCTCACTTCAGATCACAAAAATGGGAAGTGATTACACAGTGCCTGCAAAACCACTGAGAATCATAGCCTAGCCAAGTTGACACATAACATTAACCATCACACGTTTGATCAAAAACCAATGGTACTAAAGGAAGAAGTCCAAACTGCACTAAAGTCATTGGTAAAAAATAAATCTCCAGGTACTGACAGAATACAGATAGAGGTGCTTCAACAAACAGATGCATCACTGCAAATACTCACTTGTCTATGCCAAGAAATCTGGAAGATAGCCACCCGGTCAACTGACTGAAAGAGATCCATACTCATGCCCAATTCAAAGAAAGGTGATGCAAATGAATGCAGAAATTATCAAACAATGTCATTAATATTACATGCAGCTAAAATTTTGCTTAAGATCATTCAAAAATGGCTGCCAAGAATTCAAGCCAGAAAAGGATGTGGAATAAGAGATATCATTGCCGATGTCAGATGCACCTTGCCTGAAAGCAGAGAACACCAGAAAGATGTTCATCTGTTTTATTTGATTACACAAAGGCACTTTATTATGTAGATCCTAATAAATTATGGCTAACACTGAAAGAAGAAGGATCTATTAGCCATGATTTATTATTGAAATTTAGCATTGAAAAAGATGGGAATTCCAGAACACTTAATTATGGTCACTTGAAACCCATACATAGACCAAAAGGCAGCTGTACAAATAACAAAGGGATATTGTGTGGTTTAAAATAAAAAATAATGTGTGTCAGGTATGTATTCTTTCACCATACTTTTTCAATATGTGTTCTTAGCAATCCAAGAAGCTGGACTATACGAAGAACGGAGCACCAGGTTAGGAGGAGTATGCTGATGACACAATCTTGCTTGCTGGAAAGTGAAGAGGACTTGAAGCACTTACTGATAAAGATCAAAGACTACAGCCTTCAGTGTGGATTACACATCAACATAAAGAAAACAAAAATCACCACAGTTGGACGATTGTGATTGTCAGAAATAAGTACCATTGTGAAAAATGGAGAAAAGATTGAAGTTATTGAGGATTTCATTTTACTTAGATCCATCACTGCCTATAGAAGCAGTAGTCAATAAATCAAATGACATATTGCACTGGGCAAATCTGCTGCAAATGATCTTTTTAAAATGTTACAAAGCAAAGTCACTTTGATGACTAAGGTACACCTAATGCAAGCTCTGGTAGCATAGTGCCTAAGGCACTTGACTGCTCACCAGAAGGCTGGCGGTTCAAACCCACCAGCCACTCCTCGGAAGGAAGGTTGGGCAATCCTACTTCTGTAGTGATACTGCCTCGGAAACCTAAGGAGGGGTCGCTATGAGTCAGGGCTGACTCGACGGCAAACAACAACAACAACAATGCAAACCATGGTCTATTCACCCACCTTATATGTTTGCAAAAGCTGGACAAATGAAAAGGAAGACCAAAGAAGAATTGACGCATTTAAATTATGGCATTGGCAAAGAATATTGAATATACCATGGACTGCCAGAAGAATGAACGCATCTGTCTTGGAAGAAGTACAGCTTGCTCATTAGAAGTGAGGATGGAGAGACTTCATATCACTTACTTTGAATGTGTTATCAGGAAGGAGCACTCCCTGGAGAAGGACTTCATGCTTGGTAAAGCAGAGGATCAACAAAAAAGAGGAAGTCCCTTAACAAGATGGATTGACATGGTGGCTGCAACAATGGGCTCACACATACCTACCATTGTGAGGATGACATAGCACCAAGCAATGTTTTGTTCTGTTATACATAGGGTCACTATAAGTTGGAACCAACTCAAGGGCACTGAACAACAATCTTTACAGAAGTAGATCATCACAACTTTCTTCCAAGGTGCCATTGTGTGGGTTCAAACCACCAACATTTAGATTAGCAGCTGAGCACAGTTGTTTGCACCACCCAGGTTTCTCCCTTTGATGGGGTGGTGACTTGTTTTTTTTGCAGAAGTTACACACAGGGTAGCTGAGCTCCTATCCCTTGTTCTGCCCCAGCCTCAAACCTGTCTCCTACCTTGGACCAATGTCAGTACCACCTGGCTTAAATGAGTTTTACTTTTATCTGTTAAAGGTGCAAAGTCAAAAAGTTACTAGGTTAGTGAATTCATCTTTTTAGATATTAAAGCCCAGCTTTTTATTAATGGTCCTGAGATTAGGTGTAGAAAGCTTTAAAAACTTCGTATATTCCCATCAATAGATGAATGGACAAACAAATTGTGGTACACATATGCAATGGAATACTACAAACTATAAAGAATAATGAGAAGTCCACAAAACATCTTATATCATGGATGAATCTGAAGGATATTATGCCAAGTGAAATAAGTCAATCACAAAAGTATTGTCCCACTGTATAAAAAGTCAAGAACAGACATACACACAGAAACATTTTTTGATGGTTACCAGGAATGGGAGGGGGAAGAAGGGAGAATCCTTTTCTAGATAGCAGACACTTGTTATTTTTGGTAATGGGAAAGGCAATACTAAATATGGGTGAAGTTTGCACAACATGATCAAGGTAGATGAAGACACTAAGAAGTACACAAGAAAAGAGACAACCCATATATATATATATATATAATGGAGCTAATGGAGCAAAGTTATGATAATTTTTTAGTCACAACAAAACACCTTGAGGGGAATGAGTCACTGGGCCCACAGGCTTGGGACCATGATTACAGGAGACATCAAGTTCAACTGGCACAACAGACTATACAAAAACATTGTTCTACATCCTACTTTGGGGAGCAGTGACTAGGGTCTTAAAAGCTTGCAAGCAGCCATCTAAGACTCAACAATTGGTCTCTCCTTGTCTGGAGTAAAGAATGAAGAAAACCAAAACCACATGGAAAAAATTAGTCCAAGGGACTAGTTGACCATGTGATTCTCAGCTGCCATGACCCTGAGACTAGGAAGAACTGGATGGTGCCTAGCTACCACTATCAACCACTCGGAAAAGGACCAATGTATTTCATAGGAGGATGCATGACGTTTAGTGATGTAAGTAAATATCCACTGGGAAACAGATTGGATTTAATGAAAGCTCTGGATACAGTGGGAGAAAAATGTGGAGCAAAACTCAAGATCATAATAAAGACCAGGTTTACTGGTCTGATAGAGACTGGTGAAGCCCCCAAGACAATGGCCCCTAGTCACCCTTCAGGCCTGGAATTGAACTCACTCCTGCAGCTTCCAGCCAAACAATAGACAGGCGTACAAGGTGAACATGTACACCAGGCAGGGACACTCCTTGGAACAATCAACGATTGGATATCAGAAGGGCAATATTTGCACAGGGAGATATCTCAGAGGGGAATGCATGGGAAAGAAGGACACAGGGAAAAAGTAATCACAGGGAAGAAGTGGGAAGAGAGCAGTTACATTATTGGGATTGCAATCAATGTCATGAAACACAATGTATATGAACTGTTGCATGGAAAATGAATTTTCTCTGTAAACTGTCACCCAAATCACAATTTAAAAAA
>NW_006921639.1:9890250-9894427 GCF_000298275.1 Orycteropus afer afer | reverse complement strand
ACCCTTCTAATCAAGGACACAATAGAAGAACCTGTGCATTGCAGTGAATTACTTAATATGGCCCTTCTAGCCATTGTCCTCCATTTCGTAATGTATAGTAAACCTTGTCTCTATGGCTGTTTAAGGTGAGATGCATCTTGAATCTTGCCTTGCTGGAGGGTATGACTCAAGTCACCACCCATTTTGTGATGTACTGTAAATCCTACTCTCTATACTTGTTTAAGGTGGGATGTATCTCTACTCCCACCTTGCTGGAGGGTATTACTCAAGTCACCACCCTTAGTTTTCTTGAGGATTTATATGTGAATGTTCTGGGAAAGTTCTCTCTCTTGCTCCAGTCCTGTGTTTAGTTAGTCATAATCTTACCCCTGAACTTGAGACAGCAGCCACCAATTTGGGTTTGCCAGCCCCTGCAACCATGTGAATTGGGAGAATCCTCCAGACCTACCCACAGATTTGGGATTTAGCAGTCTGCCAGCCTCCACTACCACCACATGAATATTTTCTTGGGAGTTTGTGAGTTCTCCGAGACATTACAGCAAAATTTGGAACCCTAAAACAGGAGGGAGAGTACTGAGGGGAGGAGGAGTTGCTGTCAAAGATGATGGAGTGGCACAGCAGTTTGGCAAAGTTGGACATTTGAGACATCTTTAACCTCTGCCTCATAGGGACTAGCCTTGTACTAATCCATCTAAAAGAAATTATTCGAGCAACCTGTATAATGTGGGAGAAGAACACAGACTAAAACTGAAATTCCTGAAAAAAAGGTCAGACCTACTGGACCAATAGAGTAACATGTCCCTTAAACAACCATGTATAAAACCAAAGCAAAGATGAGAATACAAGGAGGGGAAGGGACGCTAGATCAAAGAAAACAGAACAAACAGAGTGAAAATAAAGAGAATGCTGACACATTCTGAAAATTATAACCAATGTCACAGAAAAATTTGTATAAAAATTTTTACATAGGAACCTAATTTGCTGTGTAAACTTTCACCTAAAACACAATAAAATATTTAAAAAGAAAAAACTTTGTATATTAAGAACTGTTTTACTAAATGTCTTTTCATCTATTAGAAGTGTTTGGGATCAACTATTGTTCTCTGAGGAGATTTGGACTGGGAGTAAAGTTTGGATATTAACATAACCCTGACCACATTGTGAAGAAGCTCTGGTTCTGTAGTGGTTAAGGCATTTGGCTGCTAACCAGAACGTAGACAGTTTGAACCCACTAGCTGCTCCCACAGAAGAAAGATGAGGTAGTGTGCTTCTATTAAGATTTACCAGCATTAGAAAAACAACAAGGGTCACTATGATCAGAATCAGGAGCTCTAGTAGCGTAGTGCCTAAGGCATTTGACTGCTAACCAGAAGGCTGGTGGCTGAAACCCACCAGCCACTCCTCGGAAGGAAGGTTGGGCAACCTACTCTGTAGTGATACCACCTCAGAAACCCAAGGAGGGGTTGCTATGAGTTGGATCCGACCCACGGCAGTGAGTTTGATTTTTTTGGTATGGTCAGAATCAACTCAATGGCAGTGAGTTTGGTTTGGTTTGAGACCACATTGTACCTCAGAAGAGATCTTTTGAAAATGTCCTTTTTAACAAAGACTGTGATGCCTTCCTCTTCAATCTGTTGTTCCAGGCATAATAGACCAAATGATTACCAGACTTAAAATGGCTGGTACCAGTCCATTTTGGCTCACTAATGCCTAGGTTGTCTACTTCAAGTGTCCAATTTTATTTTGACAACTCACGTGACCCAAAAGAGAAAGGGAGTTGGGTGGAACTTGTATCCTTTTCATGACCCAGCCCTAGAAGTTACACAGCATCACTTCCACCATTCTCAATTGGGTAGCACTGCCCCAAGCCTAACCAGGTTCAAGGAGAAGAAAACACAGACCTCACCTCTAGGTGTCAGGAAGAACAAGGTTCTGAAGAGCATGTGGGACAGACTCCTGAATTGGGAAATGGGAAGCTTGTGGAAAGTGAAGGGAAGTCCTTGGAGCTAGATTTATTTGTACAAAGAGAATAGGAAGGACTTTACCTGGAGTAACTTTTCCACTTATCTATCTGAAGGCAGGAGCCTGGACCAGATGCAGGAGCTTGTCCCTGGAGACCCTGCAGGAAGAGCCAAGTGTGTCAAGATTCCACAAGGCTCTCCAGCAATTCAGTTGCTCAGTGATCCCAAGATTCTGTTACCCTTAAAACTTGATGAAAGTTGAATTTTACCCAAGCCTTTTGTTAAAGAAGTCCCCCTACCCTTTCATATTCTGGAAAGGCAAGGCTTACTAGAAGGAACTGACCATGACTTAAGGATTTGCTCTGCTTGAACAACTTTAGTGTTCTCCTTATCTCTCTCTCTACTTCTTCCTGGGTGTATTTCCTTCCTAGCATCTAGGTGGCTTTACTATAAAACTTTTCAGGCAAACTGGCCCTAATTACAACCTCGCACATCACACACCCAGCCTCCTCAAACTTTATTTTAAAAATGTGCACTCCTGTGTCTAAATGGAGTTGAGAACAGATGTTTTGAGTATCTCTCCCCGGCTGTAGGGGTCCCTCCCCAATTACCATGCTCCTTCCTTCCTTCCCTTGCAATTTTCTTTTGAATAAAAGTCATTCTTGTCATGTTTTAACATTATCTGGTACGATTTTTTCTCTGACAGTTCCCATGTGGCTATTTCCCTATAATCAAAATTGTAATGCTTTCTTCCAAGATTCTGTTAAATATGGACATCATTACATGTCACTTTGGTGTTTTGCTGGATAAGATGTCTCTACCTGACAATTCATCTTTTCAACCCTTCTCCCTCGGCTCCTCAGCTGCAACACCAGTTTCCAAGGATGAAACCAAAAACCAAAACCACTTTATTGTGATTTGGGTGAAGTTTTACAGAGCAGATTTGTTTTACATTCAACAGTTCATATACATTTTGTTTTGTGACACATTACATTCCCTACAGTGTAAGTAAGCTCTCCTCCCACTTCCTCCCTGTGGTTACCCTTTCTTGTGTCCTTCTTGCCTTCGCATTCCTGCCTCCTTACCTTTCTCTCTGTACAAATGGTGCTCTTCTGCTCACCCATGGTTGACAGTTCTAAGGAGTGCACCTTCCTAATGTAGTTATTCATTCAGCTGGTAGTCCTGTCTATTATTTGGTTGAGAGATAAGTCACCAGAATGAGTTCAATCCAGGCACAAAGGGTGACTTGAAGCCATAATTTTTATAGGAGTTTGCCAGGCCTTTGTTCAATGGAGCTGCTGGGTGGGTTTGAACTGCCAACCTTCAGGTTAGCAGGTTTTTGCAAATGACTTGAACCACCCAGAGACCACATTTCCAAGGATAGTCCCTGCATATATAGATAAATTCTAGGTTAATAGCTATTATTGTGCTTAATGAGAAAGGCAAATGGTCACATTGGTCAGAAATGTGTCCACTGAGCCTGCCTCTCACCCCTACTCCCTGGTCATGACAAGTCTCTTCTGACTTGATTCCTTGGTTTCCCCCTTGACATTTCTAGGCAGAAAATGGCTCATGGAGAAAGACAGGGGCAAGGTAGAAGGTAAGAGACCTAGAAAAAGGGACAGAAGACACAAACATACATGCATACACACATGCATGTACATACACGTTCATATACACAGAGACTGGAAGACACAAGGAGATATCGAAAGATGTCCAGGGAGACTAAGACAGGTAGACAGATACCAGAAGGTAGGGAGACACACACTGCTGCCAGTAAGATCATTCACAGAGACCATGTACTGCAAGGCAGCCGACTCATCTCACTGAATCCTCAAAATAATGCTGGAAAGTTCTCTTACTGTTCTCCTTTTATAGATGAAGAAACAAGGCCCAGGGAGGTGAAGCCATTCGTCCATTTCAGTCAGCATGGATGGTTCCCACATTCAGACTCTGCTCTGCATACTCCTGAGTTACCCATTCTTATCTGATGCATCTACGAAGAATGACAAGTAACACACCCAGAGCCCCAGAGAGTGTGCAAAGGGAAAAAAGACCCCAGATTCAAACATATTCTATAGAACCAAAAAAACAAACACACTGCCATCAAGTCAGATCCAAATCATAGCGACCCCTCCTTGGGTTTCTGAGGCAGTATCACTACAGAAGTAGGTTGTCCAACCTTCCTTCCGAGGAGTGGCTGGTGGATTTGAACC
>NW_006921639.1:9863446-9884900 GCF_000298275.1 Orycteropus afer afer | reverse complement strand
ATTCATGGAAACAATTAGTTCTAGTGACTGGTACACCATCCAATCTGCAGCCTATATGACTATGAGACCAGAAGGACTAGATGGTGCCCGGCTACCACTGTCAACCACTCAGAGGGGGATCTATGTAGGAGATCCTGGATAGAGAGGGAGAACAATGTGGAACAAAACTCAAAATCGTTTGGAGAAAAAAAAAGCAGGACCAGGTTTGCTGGTCTGATAGAGCCTGGTGGAACCACTAAGACTACGGCCCCTAGCTGCCCTTCAGATCTGGAATTGAACCCACACCAGTGGTTTCTAACCAAACAAAAGACAGGCATATGAATTGAACATTTACCTCAAGTAGATACACTCCTTGGAGAGAAAAATCATGGGAGAAAGAAGGGCTGCTTATGCATAGGGAGACAGCTCAGGGGGCAGGAGTGTATGGAGGGATGGACACTGGGAAGAGTTAACTATGGGGAGGAAGTGGGAGGGGACTGTTGCATTTTGGTAAACTGTGGTCAATGTCATGAGACGAAGTATGTGTGAACCGCTGTGTGGAAAGTAAATTTGCTCTGTAAACCTTCACCCAAATCACAATTAAAAAAAAAAAAAAAAAAAGACTCAAAATGGAGTTAGGGCTCCTACTGTAGACCACAGCCTTCCACAAACACAAGTGCTTTAGAATTTATGCTGTAATGCAAGAGAAAGATGGGAGACAAAGGCTGAAATGAAAGCCACCCACCAAGAGACTACAACACACAGCCAGGCCACATGTTCCAACACACTACAATGTTCATAGAGGCAGTTGATGCTCACAAGATTCCCTGGGCAGGGCATTGGCTTCACCATCCACTACGCATGTAACATGTCCTCCTCAGATTCCTCACCTTTAATGTGGGGATGGTAGTCCCTGGGTGGGACAAACCATTAAGCATTTGGTTACTTAACCAAAAAGTTAGTTATTCCATCACACGCAGAGACATCTTGGAAGACAGGCCTGGTGATCTGCTTCCGAAAGCTCACAGCCTGGAAAACCCTGTGGAGCAGTTCTACCCTGCACACACAGGTTCATCTTGAGTTAGAATTAACTGATTCAACAGTAACTAGTTGGTTAATGTGGGGACAATAAAAGTACATACCTCAAAGGACTTTTGTGAGGATTAAATGAGACGATATATGTAACAAGCTCAAGAAATTAGCTGACATAAAGCAAACTCTCAATTGTCCTGAAATCTTGCACCCAGCCCTGTACAGCAGGGTGCAGAGAGCCACAGGCTACAAGGCCCAGAAGGGAGAGACAGCAAGGATGGCGCTGGAAAGCTGCCCTCATTTATTTGTATAATTCTATCTTGGAATGAGTCTGATATGCACAGGTCAATGGAGTGGAGAGTACACAGCCAACTCCCTCTCCACAGCCATCAGCTCGTTTGCCCCCAGGTGAATCTGGTGCCAGTTTCTTGTGAGCATGCCTCTTCTGTGAGATTGACAGATATTTTCTAATATTCCACAAATGACAGTATATTGTTCACACTGTTCTCTACTTTTTGCACTTAAATATGTCCTGGAGCTATTTGCAAGTCAGTACATGTTGAGTTGTCTGTCTTCTCAATGACCATGTTTTGTTTTGTTTTTTTCCCCAGCTTTCTCAGGGACCATGTTTTTATTTATTTTTAATTTTTATTGTGATTTGGGTGAAAGTTTACAGAGCAAATTTATTTTGCATACAGCAGTTCATACACATTTTGTTTCATGACATTGACTGCAATTCCCCACCATGTAACAGCTTTCTTCCCACTTCCTCCCTGTAGTCACCTCTTCCCTGTGTACTTCTTTCCTATGCATTTCTGCCCCCTGAGCTATCTCCCTTTGCAAGTACTGCCCTTCTGTTCTCTCATGATTGATAGTTCCAAAGAGTGTATCTACCTAATGTAAATGTTCACCCTATATGCCTATCTCTTGTTTTGCTGGAAGCCATGAGAGTGAGTTCACTTCCAGACCAGAACGGTAACTAGGGGCCCTAGTCTCAGGGGTCTCACCATGGCCTGTCAGTCTGGTAAACCTGGTCTTTTATATGATTTTGAGTTTTGTTCCACATTTTTCTCCCACTCTATACATCAGTAACCATGTTTTTAGGAAGAAAATGTTACCCAACTTCCTCTCCTACCTTCCCCCCTGCCTCACCCCTGGCCTGTTTCCTTACCTGCTCCCTGTGGACACATAGCCTGAGACCCTTAGGCAAACAAAAAGGACAAGCCAGCGTCCTGCTTGCTTGCAAGAGGCCACTCCAGCCCACACCCTGTTAGAGTTCATCCCAGGGAAACAATGACCTCCATGTCTTGGTGAGAGAAATGCTTTTTGCCCACCCCAAAAGTCCTTCAGCCCATCCAGAGGTGAACCCATGTAATTCCCAAGGAACCTCCTACCAAGCCCAACACTCTCTATTCCCAACTGCATTCTGCCCCTGCCCTCAGCCCTCAGCCCTCAGCCTTCTCATTGCCCGCAACTACCCTACTCTTATCCTCGGTTCCTCTTCCCCTCTGAACTTGGGAGATGTCATGGGCAACCCTCCAGATTCTATGCACAGGGTTTGGTGAGCCTCCTGAAGGAACCACACTGTGGGCAGAAAGCAGAGGGCAGGCTTGTGAATCTCCCTTCCCTTTACAGTTCCTTTCAGAGACTATGATATTGTTGTTAGCTGTCAGTTGCTGTCAAGTTGATTGCAATTTATGGCAACCCCTTGTCTTTCAGAGTAGAACTCAACTCCGTGAGACCTTTAAGGCTACAATCTTTTAGAAACAGAGCAACAGGTCTGTCTTCCAAAGCACCTCTGGGTGGATTCAAATTGCCAATCTTTTGGCTAATAGTCTAGTACTTAACCACTTGAGCCACCCGGGGTCTCAGAGAATGTGCTACCCTCCAATGACTCACTGGGCCTTCCACTATCTGGCCAGCTGAATTCTCTGCCTTAGATCCTCTTTCTTCGGTCCCAGCTCCCTTTTACCAAAGAAGATCCATCCTCCTAAAACATTTTTTTTCCCTCCCCTCCCACCCCTGGCAACCAACAAAGAAAGTTTCCCTCCATATATAAACCTTCCCTTGACCCTCCACAAGAATGAACTAGTACTATATTCTGTGGTTGACTTATTTCACTCAGCATAATGTCCTCCAAGTTCATCCATATTCCTCTTAAAACTTTTAAGTGTCCTTCTCAGCCTACCCAGTTAGTGACCCTCAATTCCTTGTCAGCTATCCCCATTTGCCTTCTGGATGAAGACAGGTGTCCCTCATTTAGGAAAAAGGAATTAGGGAGAGGGGACAGTAGAATAGAAAGGCTGGGGTCATCCAAGGCCAAGGACTCAGACCAACGGAGTATGGTAGTGTAAGGGGTGAGAAAGGAGGGCACAGCGGCTCACAAGGCAGGCTTCAGAGGCTACCCTTTCCTCGTGTTAGTGCAGGTGCCTTCCTCCAGAGCTCTTCCCCCACACACTTCCCCACCCTGTTGTGAGGTAGTCTAGGGAATGAGGGGCTTGATTCTAGCCATTGTCTTCACTTGGGCTAAGAGGGTATCAGGACCTGGTTAGAAAGTAAGTTTCAGGTGAGCACTGGTCTGCATCAGCCCTGAGGCTTCCTCCTCAGTAAACACACTAAGTGAAAGCAATGGGACCACTAAGCAAATCAAGCTACTCCTTTTCTACTTCTACTCGACAATCCCCAGAACCCTCCTATATAGACATTCTAGAACCACTATTGCTGGCAGAAGAACCCAGAAACATCCTATCCCCTACTAACACCCTTCTTGGGCCCCTCTGTTAAACTTAAAACTCACTGCTATTGAGTCGATTCTGACTCACATTCAACCCCTATTGGGTTTCTGAGGTGGTAAATCTTTAGGGAAGTAGATCTTCCTTCTACTTGCTGAGTGGCTGGTGAGTTTGAGCCACCAACCTTCTGGTTAACAATCAAATGCCTTAGGCACTACACCAACAGAGCTCCTTGGGTCTCTCTATTAGGATCTGCATAAACTAAAGAAGCCGACAGTACACCTTTTCTTCAAGAGAGAATCTATTGGAGGTCTGAGGCCCGCCCATTCCTAACCCACCCACTACCCTGGGTGTGGCAGGACAAGCAAGTGGGTGAAGGAGCTGCAGGAGGCTCAAGGAGTCAGACCAGTTCCTTGGCTACAGGTATTGTTCCCTTGGGGAGGGGGGGGACGGGACTACTGGATTTAAAGAGCCCAAACCCACCTGGGTCATCACAGACCCAGAGACCTCTCCAGACCTGCTCTCAGCACTGGGCTCTCAGGTGAGGGGTGGTCAGGTGAGCAGGAGTTCTTCCATCCACTCCAGCCTCCCCTCAGGGACTGCTAGGAGGGCTGCAGGGTATAGGGTGAGGCGGGGAAATTAGCACTGCTTGTGCTCTGAGGCCCAGAGGACCACCTTGAGGGGAGCAGAGGTGAGTGCCTGGAGATTCCGGAGTGGTAAGTGCTCAGGGATTCTGAGTAATAGGGTGCAATTTGGGGGGTTTTCAGGTACAGACTAGTGGTTCCAGGAGCCTCCTAAGTATAGAGGCTGCATCTTTACAATTTCTGCCATACGGACAGTTGAGGGCTGGAGGACACAGGAGCCAGCCTTTGGTTAAAGAATATGTGGGCTGGAGTTGAGCTTCTCAGAGACTGTCAAGCACTCAGCGCCAACAAACCACCATATTTAGAACCAAGCCTCTAAGACATTGCTCCTTCAGTTATTATAGGGGCAAAGGAGTTTGTGCGTTTATGTATTTACCTATTGTAACATTATAGTGCTTACTGTGTTGAGCAAGGAGTTCTGGTGGCACAATAGTTAAGGTATTTGGCTGCTAACCAAAAGATCACAAGTTCGAACCCACTGGCCGCTTCATGGGAGAAAGATGAGGCAGTGTGCTTCCAAAATGATTTTCGGCTTTGGAAATGCTATGAGGCAGTTCCACTCTGTCCTATAGGGTCGCTAAGAATCAGATTCGACTGATAGGATTGCAATGGGCTTGGTTTGGTTTGGAATGTTAAGCATCTGGTTCCTGGGTGGCAGAAAACAGTTTACATTATTAACCAAAAGGTTGGCATTTCAAACTCAACCCAGAAGCAGTGGGGAAAAAAGTCCTGGCAGTCTGTTTCTGTAAAGATTATAGCCAAGAAACCCTATGGAGCTCAGTTCTACTGTGTAACACATGAGTTCACCATAAGTTGGAATCTACTCAACAGCAACAGGTTTATGTACTAGGCATTGTTCTAAGGCTTAATAAATAGTAAATCATTTAATTCAATTATTATAACCGTATGAGGTTGCTATTATTTTAATTTTATCACTTTACAGAATGCTAATGCACAGAGTAGCATAGTGGCTAAAGCACTTGACTGCTAACCAGAAGGCTGGCGGTTCAAACCCACCAGCCACTCCTCGGAAGGAAGGTTGGGCAATCCTACTTCTGTAGTGATACTGCCTCGGAAACCCAAGGAGGGGTCGCTATGAGTCGGGGCCGACTCGACGGCACATAACAACAACAACAACAACGCACAGAGAGGTTTCCTAACACTGGTAACACAGCTGGAATGACTGGGAAGAGATTAGAGTCCTGGCCAGCTAAATCAAGATCTGTGTCTCCTTGGGAGGCTAGGGCTCTGGGAGCAGCAGAGAATAACAATGGTTTCAGAATGGAACACTGACAATTACTATGCATGCTTGCCTGCGGCTAGCTATGTACAGAACTGCTGGGCTGGCAGGCCTTATCTCAAGGACATAACCACCTCGAGGCAGGCAAATGGGGTTGTAGAGAGTTCCCAGCCTAAGAGAAGAGAAGGGCTGCTTTGAGCAGGGTCCCTGGTGGAGGCGGCAGCTGGGGCCTGGGCTGGGGTAGCAAGCAACCTGACCTCACCCTGGAGCTCAACTGCTCTTTCCCCCACAGAGATGGATTATCCAACAGGCAAGGTAAGCATGGTGCTTACCTTGCTTACCAGATCATCTGTAGTGAACAACTTCACATTTTTTCTCCACATCAAAGATTGTGCTGCTAGCTATGGCTGGCATCTGCCTCTCTCCCAACCCCACAGCAGCACCTTCCCAGGGACTCAAAGCCCTCTTTTCAAATTTATAATCCCTGACAGGGATGGAATACCCAGTAAGCAAGGTAAGTGCAGGCTTACTGGCTTACTTCCTAATCCATAATGAACAATTTCATGTGTTTTTCACCACACCACATTGTGGAGGCTAAATGAGAGCCTGACGGACTCCAGCCGTATGTCTTCAAAACTTGAGTCAGAATAGAGGTTCCACTGCTTGACCCCCACCATCGATTAAACCCTCCTGTATTCCATGGGCTCAAGCATACCAAGGATTGTGAGGATGGTGCAGGACCAGGCAGTGTGTTGTTCTACCGTAAATAGGGTCCACATTAGTCAGAGCTGACGTGATATCACCTAACAACATATTCCGTTTATTCCTTCTGTAAAGTGAAGGTAAAAAATCGTATCTCCCTCATGGGGTTGCCCTAAGAGTTGAACAATCTCTCTAGAGATCTAAGAGTTGAACAATCTCTCTGGCCTAAACACTTAACTCAATTGATTCATCTGGGTAACTGATGCGGCAGTTACTATCTCTGTGTCTAGATACTCCAAGCTCAAGTTTATTGCCATTGAGTCGATTCTGACTCATAGTGACCCCCATTGAGTTTCCAAGGTGGTAAATCTTTACAGGAGTAGATTGCCCCGTCTTCCTTCCACGGAGTGGCTGGCGGGTTTGAACCACCAACCTTCTGGTTAGCAGTCAAATGCCTTAGGCACTGTGTCACCAGGGCTCCTTATCTCTAGATGAGGAAACATAAATTAAGTAACTTTCCCAACCAGTAAGCAGTGTCCTTGAGATTTGGACCCCACTCTCTCAAATGCCTGTGACCCTTGCATCCCTCATCTGTCCCCTCTTACTGAGCTGTGAACCTAGGAGCAGGGTTGTAGGGCAGAGAGCTTACCAGAGTGGTCCTGACTGACTCCAGCCTCTCCTCACCTCCTGCAGCACCTGCTCTGCCCTAGTGGTGACATGGAAGACGTGACATGGGTTCTCCTCCTCCTGCTGGGTGGTGAGTCCCTGATCTGTGTCACTATCTCCTCCCACCTCACCCACCAAGGCATTGAAGACCCAGAACTATATATCCCACAGATGGCATCATGTCTAATAAATGTGTTTTCCTTCAAAACTTTGATTTAAGGAGATATATTAGTGAAATAATAGTACAAGTAGGATAAGCATGTTACAAAAACTGTATTAATGGTTTCTGAATAATTGAAGTTTGGAAAACTGTAGCCATCTGTTGGCCTGAAGGAAAAGCATTCCCTATTTCTTCAGTGGTTAAGTGCTCGGCAGCTAACCGAAAGGTCAGCAGTTCGAACTCACTAGCCACTCCATGGGAGAAAGATGTGGAAGTCTGCTTCCATAAAGATTACAGCCCTGGAAAACCTTTGGGACAGTTCTACTTTGTCCTGTAGGGTCACTAGGAGTCTGAATCAACTTGACGGCAATGTTTTGGTTTTGAGGTTTTATTTCTTCAGAAGGCAGAGTATTAGCCAGGCTCTGTGCAGGAAGCCTTGTTACTGCTGTTGTTATGTGCCATCGAGTCAGGCCCGACTCATAGCGGCCCCTCCTTGGGTTGCCGAGGAGGTATCACTACGGAAGTAGATTGCCCAACCTTCTCTCCGAGGAGTGGCTGGTAGGTTTGAACCGCCAGCCTTCTGGTTAGCAGTCAAGTGCCTTAAGCACTGTGCTACCAGAGCTCCTGCAGGAAGCCTTTCCAGGAAGCCTTAGGAAAGGGTAAAAATATAGCCAGGAAATATACTATGCAGAGCTCAGGAAAGACCAGCAGGAAGCTTGAGAAATGGGAAGGGCTGCACAGTGGATCCATACACCATGGTGGGAGATAAAATTGAAGGGCTATTTGGGGCTGGAGGAGGCATGAGGAATGGAATCTAGGACTCCAGATGGGGCTGGTTGTTCTTGCTTCTCTGTCACTAGAGTCATGTTGGCCAATTTATCGTGAGATCCATACATGATTTAACATCCAGTTCTCTGCTTCTCTCTACTCAGGCCTGTCTGTTTTAGAAGCCAATGATATCATTGGTAAGTTTCTACTGCTTTGTTTTGGCTTCTTAAGACTTCCACATCCTGCCTCCTGATTCTGATTTTTGTTTTTTTTTCCCCCCTGCAGATAAAGACAGCCCCTTCTACTACGGTAAAAGTTAATATTCCACCCCGCCCCTACCTTGCCTATTCTGAACCTCTTGTGCCAGACAGGTTGGTGAGGGGTAGTGTGGAGCTGAGTATAGATGAACTGGGACATGAGCTTATTCTCTGTGTTTCTCCAGACTGGGAAGGCCTCCAGCTTGGTGGGCTGATCTGTGCAGGGCTCCTGTGCATCGCAGGAATCATCTTTGCTTTGAGTGAGTGGTTGGTGGGGTCCAAGGGGAGAGGGAGTGGCCAGAGGTTCTTGACCCTGACCATCTTTGTCTTCCTCCCACAGGTAGCAAATGCAAATGCAAGTCCACCCAGAAGCACAAGTAAGATGAGGCTCCTGTTCTTTTCACCTCATACATAACAGACTTATTTTAGGAGTAAAATCCTAAATCTTAGAAAAAGAGGACAACCTCCTGGCTGCTCATTGAGTTGGAAATGAGATTTGCCATTTATAGATAATCAATCCCAAGGGACCCCACATCTTGGAAGACCCCACACTTTGGATTGTATGAAGTGACTGTGGAGAAAACAAGGGCCTTATTGGGAGAGGGGCAGTAGGAGTCTTGGGAAGAGGACCAAAGATCTGGATTAATCTAATCTCCTATGTTCCTCCTCTAGCCCCTTACCTGAGAAAGCCATTCCACTCATCACTCCAGGTAAGACAGAACTCAGGCAGGCAGCCACAAACTTTGAGAGCGAGCATAAAAATGGGTATGCCTGTGGGTGAGTGAGGAGATCTGGTGGCACAGTGCGTAAGGCATTTGACTGCTAACCAGAAAGTTGGTGGCTCAAACCTACCAGCCGCTCCACAGGAGGAAGATGAAACAATCTACTTCTGTAAAGATTTACAGGTTTAGGAGCCCAATGGGGGTCTCTAAGAGTTAGAATAGATGGCAGTAGATTTGGTTTGGTTTGTGTATGAGTAGGACTGCCCTGAGTCAGCCTACACTGATTCTGTGAGCAGGAGTGAACTACCCAATAAGCATACTTAATAATCTGTAGTGAAGTAAGTAAACACAAGTAAGTCCCTGCTTGCTTTGCTTACTGGGTACTCTCTATAAGTGATTATAAATTTGAAGAGAGACTTTGATTGTGTGGGGAGGTACTGTGGGCATGGGAGAGAATCAGATGCCAGCCATCCCCAGAAACAAATTCTTTGTTGTGGTGGGGAAAATGTGAATTTGTTCACCAGAGTAGTGAGAGTTGTAAGCTCTTGCTTATTGAGTAATCCAACACTGAGTGAGGAACTGCCCCCAATCTCTGTGCAGGCTCTGCCAGTAACTGCTGAACCCAGGACCAGCTTCATGGACCAGCTTCATGGAATTCCAACACCGTACTTCTCTCCGAACACTGACCCTCCACCACTCCCTCCCCATCTGAGAGCCTTAACTTTTCTGAGGGCAAAAGCAGCCCTTAGGCTCCCTTCTGATGGGGGAGGTTATCCAAATCTTATTTATAAATTAAAAATGTTCTCACCTCTCCCTCCAGTGGTCTTGTGACTGTATGTGGGCCAGTGGGGAAGGGACAGGCTGGCTGGGATCGCTGATACCTCGCTCAGGAAACCCCAGGCCCCTCAGCATCTGCGGTGGGGTGGAGGTCCATGGATTATCCAGTGCTTCCCCATTTTTCTTGGTACCCACTGGATACCTGATGGATACCTAATCTCCTGCCTCACAATCTGTTCACCTGACTCAAATCCCAATGCACCCCCACAGGCAACCTCCGTACCTGACAGTCTCCACAGCATTATCTCAAAGGCTGCAATATCCACATGTTGCCTGAAGACCCTAGAAGGTCCCAGGCCCCATGACATCTTCTAACCTGCACTGATCCCCAGGGGCTCGTCCACTATTGCCCTATGAAAAGTATGTATCCCAGACTTGTGAACCAGGCACAGGAAGCCAGTGCAAGGATATCTACAGGCTGAAGACCCTTCATCCTGGTCTCCCACTGTGTAGGCCCAGGTTCTGTGCAACCAAGGCCCTAAGGTCTAAAACTGGCATTGTTATATGTGTTTAAGGCTCTCGAAGCAGGAGGTATAGGTGGTGGGGGTGCGGGTGGGGTCGCTCCAATGCAGGGGCCCGAGCTGCAGTAGGAACTCTGAAACACCCAGCTGAGAGTGCAATCATTGCACAATGTGGCCACGAGGTCCTGTGACAAATGCTGGAAGCCATGGGAGACGTGAGTTTCCAAGAGGAGCTTTGAGGATTGAAAGGGACCCATGGGAGCCTGGGGAGTTATGAGGATTCAGGAGGAACTGGGAGGAACCAGAGGGGTGCTGTGGGTAGCCAGTGGCTGGCCCAGGCTCCACACCAGCTATGACCACATGTCAGGCTTTTAAGGGCCCAATGTTCTGAGTGTGATACGTACTCTGAAGAAAATAAACCAAGTGTACTGGAGGGGTGGGGAGTATGGGCAGCTTTGGATAATGTGCTCAGTGCAGCCTTTCAAGTAATGATGTGAGCTGAATCTTCAATGATGAATGGTGGGAGCAAGCCAGGCACTCCAGATCTTTCCTGATATAACCCCCAAGTCTTGTTTTAATATATGCTCTTAACCATTCCATCATCCTAATTTCTCTATAGGAGCTCTGGTAGCATAGTGCCTAAGGCATTTGACTGCTAACCAGAAGGCTGGCGGTTCAAACCCACCAGCCACTCCTCGGAAGGAAGGTTGGGCATTCCTACTTCCGTAGTGATACTGCCTCGGAAACCCAAGGAGGCGTCGCTATGAGTCGGGGTCGACTCGATGGCAAATAACAACAACAACAACAACAATTTCTCTATATATCTTTTAAGTTATGAACTCCTATTTAATAACTAGATTTGTTGATATTGTTTTCTTCTTCCATTCATAACCACTTTAAGATGGATTTATGGAGTAGCCCACCACCCATCTGATAGCTGGTTGTACTGCAGTGGTTTGAGTGTTGCTGTGATGATGGATGCTATGCCACTGTTACTTCAAACACCAGTAGGGTCATCCATGGTGGGCAGGTTCAGTGGAGCTTTCAGATGAAAACAGAGTAAATCCTGGTGATCTACTTACAAAAATTAGCCAATGAAAACACTATTACAACAATCATGAAGATAATGCAGAACCAGGCAACACTTATTTCTGTTATACGTAAGGTCACCATGAGTTGGAGCTGATTCCATGGCATCTAACAACAATAACAAGTAGTTAAATAGCCTGAAAGTAGGCAGTAAATCAGAGAAGAATTGGCATTAGGTTTGGATTATTCACAAAAGGCTGAATCATTTAGAATTAACACACAATTTTTATTAAAAGTGGATAGTAGGAATCACCAAACTAATACATAATAAGTAGAACCAAGTGAAACTGTCAAAATTTGAGAAAGAAAAAGATCTTTCCTGACAAATGGAGACTACCTGCAAACACTCTGAGGGGACGATATCCTCAATGTATTGAGAACCAAGAGAAAGTCAGTGTGACTGGATGTAGGAGATGAGATCAAAGATGAGATCGAGACACAGAGGGCCTTTTTCCTGATCAGAGCTGTATGGGTGCTGTAACCAAGCCTGCTCTGCAAACTTATTCCTGCAGGAGCAGATCTGCTCACGACCTCTGCAGGCAGAAAGAGGGCTCAACAGGTCAGAGCAGTCAGAGTGGCTTCGGAACATGCTTTCCCTTCCTGAAGGGTAGAGTGGAAAGTCCCTTCTCTCCCCTCTTTGGATGAAGAAGGACTCTGGTGTGAGTAAATTGTATTTAAGAAAGTCAAAATTAGTTCTGTGCAAGAAAGAACAAACAATCTGTCCTGGAAGAAGCACAGCCAGAAGTGAGAATGGCCAGACTTCATCTCACCTGCTTTGGTCATGCTGTCAGAGGGATCAGTGCCTGCAGTAGAATATCATGTTTGGAAAAGTAGAGGGTCAGCCAAAAAGGGGAAGACCCTCAATGAGATGGATTGACACACTGGCTACAACAATGGGCTCAAGTATAACAAGAACTGTGAGGATGACACAAGACTGAGCACTGTTTCATTCTGTTGTAATAGGGTTGCTGTGAGTCAGAGCTGACTGGACAGCACCTAAGAAACAAGAAAGTAGGGGCTGCTAACCAAAAGGTTGGCACTTCAGCCCAGCTACCACTGCCAACCACTCAAAGGGAGATCTACGTAGGAGATCCTGGATAGAGCGCAAGAACAATGTGGAACAAAACTCAAAATCTTAAAAAAAAAAAAAAAAAAAACTCACCCTCTACCTTCTCAGCTGTCATCTCATCTCCTGCATAAGACTAGCTTTCTCTTAAAAAAAAAAAAAAAAAAAGCCAGGGGGATACCAGGCTTGCTGGTCTGATAGAGCCTGGTGGAACCCCTGAGACTAGGGCCCCTAGTTGCCCTTTTGGTCTGGAATTGAACCCACTCTTGTCGCTTTCAGCCAAACAAAAGACAGGCATATGAGCTGAACATTGACAGGTAGATACACTCCTTGATGAGATCAATCACAGAATAGACAAGTTGTGTATGCACAGAGGGCAGGAGTGCATGGGAGGGAAGGATACAGGGAAGAGGTAAATATAAGGATGATGTGGGAGAGGAGCTGTTGCATCATGGGAAATTGCAGTCAATGTCATGAGACAAAATATATATGAACTGCTGTGTGGAAAGTGAATTTGCTCTGTAAGCTTTCATCCAAATCACAAAAATTTAAAAAGAAAAATAAAAAAGTTGGCACTTCAAACTCACCAGCCACTCCATGGGAGACAGTTGAGTAAGTGTGCTTCCGCAAAGATTTGTTGTTGTTGTTAGGTGCCATCAAGTCGTCTCTGACTCAGCGACCCCACGCACAGCAGAACGAAACACCGCCCATCCCAGGCCAGCTCCGCGATCCCCACTATACTTGGGCCCGTTGCCACAGCCACTGTGTCAATCCATCTTTCTGAGGGCCTTCTCCTCTTTTGTCGACCCTCCACCTTACCAAGCATGACATCCTTCTCCAGGGAATGGTCTCTTCTGGTAACATGACCAAAGTAGGTGAGATGAAGTCTGGCCATTTTTGTTTCCAAGGAGCATTTCTGCTGCACTTCCTCCAGGACAGATTTGTTAGTTCTTTTAGCAGTCCATGATATTTTCAGCATTCTTTGCCAGCACCACAACTCAAAAGCATCAATTCTTCTTCAGTCTTCCTTATTCATTGTCCAGCTCTCACATGCATATAAGGAGACTGAAAATACCATGACTTGTGTCAGGCACACCTTAGCCCTCAAGGAGACCTTGCTCCTCAGCACTTGGAAGAGGTCCTTTGCAGCCAACTTGCCCAGTGCTATATGTCATCTGATGTCCTGACTGCTGCTTCCATTGGTGTCAATTGTAGAACCAAGCAATGTGAAGTCTTTCACAACTTCAATCTTCTCTCCATGTATCATGATGCCGCTTATAGGTCCAGTTGTGAGGATTTTCATTTTCCTTATATTGAGATGTAATCCATACTGCACACTGTATTCTTCAATTTTCATCAGTAAGTGCTTCAAATCATCCTCGCTTTCAGCAAGCAAAGTTGTGTTGTCAACATGTCACAGGTTGTTCATGATTCTTCCTCCAATCCTGATGCCACATTCTTCTTCATATAGTCCACCTTCTTGGGATATTTGCTCAGCACATAGATTGAATAAGTATGGTAAAAGGATACAACCCTGATTCCCTTCTTGATTTTAAACCACACAGTGTCCCCTTGTTCTGTTCGAACAACAGCCTCCTGGTCTATGTACATGTTCCTCATGAATACAATCAAGTGTTCTGGAATTCCCATTCTTCTCAATGTTATCCACAATTTGTTATGATCCACATAATCAAATGCTTTTGCATAGTTGATAGCATAAAGATTTACAACCTTGGAAACCCTATGGGGCAGTGGGGCAATTCTATTCTGTCCTAAAAGGTCACTATTAGTCAGTTTGGTTTGTTTTTTTGGAAGAAAGTAAGGTCATTGTATGAGGATAAAGATTTTTGCTTTGTTAGGCCTGATTCCATATTGTTAGAATAAAACTCACTATTTTCAGTTAAGATACCATTTGTTTAAAACCTGGCTTCAATCTTGTATTATAAATAACTTGTTCTGTCTCTAAGTTACAGTTATCAGTTCCTCCTGTGTCCTGTGATCTAAGACAGAGCAATCTGTGTCAATAAAGGCTCCTGGGCCAGACTTTAGGGGAATGGCCACCTGGGTTTTGACAAACACCAGTGGAACCTCTTAAGGATTACCTGACTGCTAGGGACTCACAGGAAACCTTTTCTTAATTACTTTTTGTCCTATCTAACTTTTGGAAAATTGTTAACCAATCTTGCATATGTGTTACATCCCTTTCCTTTAATATAAGAACTACTGGTTGTAAGCATTGAGCAAAGGAGGCATTTTTGGAGTCGCTGAAACCCCGTCCATTTCTCAGTGGTACACCTCCCAATTAAACTCTCTTCTCCTTATACTCTGGTATGGATGATTGGCTGCAGCACTGCAGGGTCAGACCCAGCATTTTTGGGGTTACAGTTTCCTGGCACCCAACTTGGGACTTTGCCAGTCTCCTTGTCCTGCAGTTGCCCTCCTAGGGACCACTTTTGAGCAAGGAGGCCTCGGGAGCATGCCACTCTGCTTAATTGGGAGTGTCCCTCGGAGCTTGCTCTCATTGATGGTGACAAAGAGGACTTCTCAGGAGACATGAGCCTTTCTTGAAGGAGGAGAAGACTGACTTATTGCCAGCTTAGGGGTAAGGACTTGGTATAAGACTCTTAAAACCAGGAGCTGTTTCTTATAGACCCCAGGTGGCCAAGAACAAGTGACTAGGTCCTGTGAGGAGCTCAGTGAGAAAACAGTGGGCATCCAAGTGTCCTTTAGGAAGGAAGCCCTGGGAATCCAAGAAAAGGTGACTAGGTCCTATGAGGAACAAGGCAAGCAAACAGTGGACAACCAAGTGTCCTCTAGGAGGAGAAATTAGCCCCAGGAGGCCAAGAACAGGTGACCAGGTCCCTAAGGAACCAGGTGAGAGGACAGCAGATAAATATTCCTTAAGATGGGAAACAGGAAGAGTTCTATCCTGGACATTCTACTCTTTTAGAGTGCATTCTTAAGAATTAAGTTTATTTCACTGGGGATCATATATGGAAGACCATGATGAAGTTTTTGTGTACATCTCTTGGCCCAAGTATCAACTCCCCGATGGAATTCCTGGTCAGAGTTTGAGTCATTAAATTATAATAATCCTTTACAGCTTAATTTCTACTGTACTAGAACAGGGAAATGGAATGAGAAAATGTATGTTGAATGCTTTATGATGTTGTGCATGATAAGGAATTACAAACCAGATGTAAATTCCAGCTCCTGTTTTAGAGGTATTTGAAAATGATGATGATGTTTTAGATGTTCGTTTAGCTCCTTCAGCAAAGAGAGGAAACCCTTGGAGAGGGACAGTGGTGGCTGGACCCCCTCACTCTCTCTCATGGTTTCTGAACACCAGGACACAAAACCTAGTGCCCACCCTGTGGAGTTGAAGGGAGGCTGAAAGAAGGTATAGTGTCTCCCTCCCACACCTGCTTGGGTGTGGAATTTGGGCCTAGGGGAAGGGGAGGGGCTATTTCAGTAGCCAAAGAAGATGAGAGATTTCTTTTCTTACATTTTTAAGACTTTCCACCCCTCTTAGACAGATTGTCAGTCTCTGAGAGATATTTTTCTGAGGCCCAGGAAAGAAGCATGATTTTCCTAAAGGCTTGCGAAAGGGCAGGAGCCCAGTAGTCCGTGAAGGGGGCAAATGAGAGTTTCCCCCGAGCTGCCCTTGTCTTCTACTGAGCCCGAGTGAGACCTAGACACCAAAGCTGGCCAAATTTGTCTCCAAACATACAGAATATCTGATGATACATACAAAGTCCTGAAGCAACTTAACTTCAGCAACGTAAGACAAATCCAGCAGATGCCAGACAATAATCCTTTAAGCTTTTTGGATCGAATTTATAAAGCCTCTTGATGGTGTACTAATGTAGACCCAGAAGCTGAGGAGTATGTTTCCTTAGTTAATAAAACATCCATGGGCCAGAGCACTCTCAATATTCAGAAGAAATTACAGAAAATGGAAGGAAGATTGAGCATGCCCGTTTCCTGGCTTGTGGAGATAGAATCTTAACCTATCTACCAATCAAGACCAGGTGCAAAAAAAAGACAAAGAACCAGGAGATGAAAACTCAGGTCTCCCTCCTAGTCCCTGTCTTAGCAGGCAAGACACCAGGAGGGCTAGGGAAGCCCAGGTGCTAGGATCCCAGGGGACCCTGCCCTGGAAGGAACCAGTGTGTTATTTGCAAAGAGAAATACCACTGGAGGAAAAAAATGCCCAAAAGGAGGACAAGCCCCTCAAAACCTGGCCCCCCAATTCCAGGAAAAGTACACTGCTCTGGCAGGAGATTTGGAAGCCTTGCCCTCACTGGACCATGATGTTGTGTTACAATATGTTGACCATTTGCTGATTGCTAGAGAGACTTGTGAAGCCTCTAATCAAAATGCTGTGCTGTTTGTAATTTTGGGGCCTTTAGTGGGTATAAGGTCTCCAGGGAAAAGATTTAACCCACCCAGCAGGCTATGAAGTATTTGAGATTTCAGATCTCATGAGGGGAATGAAAATTACTTCCCGAGCAGACTGAAGTCATTTGCTGGTTGTCTCCACTCAGAGGCTTTTTGGGAATGGCCAGGATTTGCTGCATCTATATCCCAAACTTTGGGGTTATTGCCCAACCCCTGTATGAGGCCACTATGGTGTAGAAAAAGACCCTTTTGAATTGTCCCCTGTTCTGGTTACCTAGTACTGCTGTGACAGGAATATACCACAAATGGGATGGTTTAAACAAACAGGAGTTTATTCTTACAATTTGGAGGCTTTACGTCCAAGTTCAAAGTGCCAGGCTCTAGGGGCTGGGTGAAAGCCCCTCAACCTTGGGGTCCAGCTCTGCCTCCTGTTCCCGGCCCACTGGAGCTAGAGGCTTTTCTTCACTCAAACAGCTGCTGGCTGCTGAGGCTGAGAAGCCCCAAGGTTGACAAGTAAAAAGGCACAGTCCTGATATTACCAAACCACACAGCAGGCCATTAACTTAAGTCCATTTTAAGTCCCAGGGTTGGCAAAGCATAACAGGCTGCTGAGCAATGACAAGGCTACACACAGGGTCCAAGCGTGTCAAAGGCTAGAAACCATTCCCAAGGCTTCTCCTTAAATACAAGAAGCAGACCACATCCCAAAGACTACTCAGCTGCTTGTGGTAGATTCCACCATGGAGTTGATTGCTAGTCTCATCATGGGGAATAACTACCACCAGCTGCCCAGCCATTCATCCAGGCCCAGCCAAGTTGACACACAACATAACCACCACATCACCCAAGTGTCAAAATGTTTTTAACTTTTTGACTTTGCTAGTTACACTCTAGCACTGAGACTTCCAGACTGTGACAAATATTTTAAGCTATATTTACAGGAAAGAGAAGAAGTAGGAGTGGGAGCCTGCTCAGACCTTTGGCCCCTGGAGGCTTCCTGTGACTTACTTCTCAAAGACTCGAGGTGGCCAAAGGATAGCCAGCCTGCTTCCAGGCAGTTGCAGCTACCAGCATCCTAGTTCAAGATGCTGAAAAATTTAGCCTCAACAATTCCCTGACTGTGCATATTCCTCACGTGGGGGCTGTGATCCTCGGCTGAGCTCACCAAAAAAGAGAAACTGATGCTATTCGGGGAAATCATCTTGCCAACTATGTGGGGGAAAAAAAAAACCTCACTGCCTTCAAGTCAGATCCAACTCATAGCAAACCCTCCTTGGGTTTCTGAGGCTGTATCTCTACGGAAGTAGATTGCCCCATCTTCCTTCTGAGGAGTGGCTGGTGGGTTTGGACCACCAGCTTTCTGGTTAGCAGTCAAATGCCTTAGGCACTAGGCTGCAAAAAGGCACCTACTTATGGGCTAGCCCTGAATCCTCAGATACCAGACTTAGGAACCAAGTGTCCCCAATATTCTGCCCAAGATCTAAAGAAGACTCAAGACTGGAGAGCTATGAAATGTACTAATGGATGGAGGTACAGTCCTTACGGTAAAGTGTTGATTCCTGGGAAGCAAGTAAGAAATACCATTTTTCACCTTCATCAAGATACACATTTTAGAATAGAAACAACTTATAACTGGGTTAAGAAGTACTTTTTAGGGTCCAAGTTTATGCTTCATATTCAACATATGGTGGCCAACTGTCTCACTTGTGTTGTAAATAATCCCAATGTCAAAGTTGCTGGCCCCAGGCAGTAGGAGTGTTGCCAGGTGAAAACTGGAAAGCTGACTTTGCAGAATTAATACAAACAAAAAGAGGACTAAAATTTTTGTTGGTATTCTTGGACACTTTTACTGGATGAACTGAGGCTTTTCCCTGCGGAACTACAAAGCTGTTAAATTCTTACTAAAAAAAAAATCATCCCTAGATTTTGGATCCCTCAAGCTATTGAAAGTGACAATGAACCTCATTTTATCTCCCAAATAACCCAAGGTGTTAGAAGCCCTCAACATTAACTTCATTCTCTCTGGAGAGCCCAATCCAACAGGAGAGTGAAACGAATGAATCAGACTCTTAAAAGGAATTTGACCAAATTATGCCAGGAAACTGTCTACCATGGATAGAACACTTCTGAGGGTGAGATTAGCCCCTAAGGGAACTACAAAAATTAGCCCATTTGAGGTAATGTATGGGAGACCTTTCTTTCTAAACTCCAGAATGGAAGGTGAACTCTGTGTCTATGTGTCAATATCTGACAGAACTTCCCCCCATTCTATCTTCCCCACACACATCTTCCAGACCTGACAGCAGTTTGCCTTCAAAGTACCTACTTACACCTTCAAACTGGGAGATCACTCAATTTAAAATGAAACCACTCCGGGATGAAGCTCAGTAGAGTTCGTAAGAACTGACTGATCCTTCATAGGGGGGATTGTGAGGATAAAGGTTTTTGCTTTGTTAGTCCTGATTCCATATTCCTAGAATAAAACTCCCTATTTTGAGCTCAGATGGCATTTGTTTAAAACCTGGCTTCAACCTTGTATTATAGTGCCTAAGGAACTTGACTGCTAACGAGAAGGCTGGCGGTTCAAACCCACCAGCCACTCCTCAGAAGGTAGGTTAGGCAATCTACTTCTGTAGTGATACCGCCTTGGAAACCCAAGGAGGGGTTGCTATGAGACGGGGCTGACTCGACGGCACATAACAACAACAACAACAACTTGTTCTCTCTCTAGGTTACAGTTATCAGTTCCTGCTGCATCCTGTGATCTAAGATACAGTAGTCTGTGTCAATAAAGGCTCCTGGGCCAGATTTTAGGGGACTGGCCACCTGGGCTTTGACAAACACCAGTGGAGCCTCTTAAGGATTACTTGACTGCTGGGGACTCACAGGAAACCTTTTCTTAATTACCCTTTGTCCTATCTAACTTTTGGAAAATTGTTAATAATCCTGCATGCATGCTATGTCTCTCCTTTCTTTAGTATAAGAACCTCTGGTTGCAAGCGTGGAGCAGAGCAGGCACTTTTGGAGTCACTGAAACCCCTTCATCTCTCGTTAGTACACCTCCCAATTAAACTCTCTTCTTCTTGAAAGGAGCTCTGGTGGTGTAGTGGTAAGGCATTTGGCTGCTAACCAGAAAGTCAGTGGTTCAAACCCATCAGCTGTTCCTCCCCTTCTGTAATGATTTACAGCCTTGGAAATTCATTGGGGTTGTTATGAGTCAGAATTGACTTGATGGCAATGGGTTTGAGTTTTTTTTTTTTTTTTTTTTTCTTCTCCTTGAACATTGGTGTGGACTATTGGCTGCACCACTCCAGGACTAGACCCCTGCATTTTTCAGAGTGTAGTTGGGTGGCACAAATGGTTTGCCCTGGATTACTGCATTAGAGCTTAAATTCTAAAAACACTTGGTTTGTGGAAGGATGCATTCTACAGTAAGAGACCTAACTCCATTTTGAGTCTTGACACATATTTGGACACAATTTGAGTTACCATTAAATCAGTAATATGGCTATGATTAAACAAGTCTAGGGCAAACCCAGGGAGGGGCAGTTTGCCCTCAGAAAGAGTGAGGTTGAAAGTAGATTACAACTCCCAGGAAAGCTCAGGGAGAGGCAGTATGCCCTCAGGCTTACACAAAGAACTAGGGAACTTGTCTGGGCTTGTCCTTATGATTTACCAAAAATGTTGTTATTGTTATTGTTATGTGCCGTGGAGTCAGACCTGGGTTTCCAAGGCAGTATCACTACGGAAGTAGATTGCCCCCTGAACCGCCAGCCCTCTGGTTAGCAGTCAAGTGCCTTAGGCACTATGCTACCAGACCTCCTTTACCAAAAATGTTGTTGTTGTTGTTTGCCATCGAGTCGCCCCGACTCATAGCGACCCCTCCTTGGGTTTCCGAGGCAGTATCACTACGGAAGTAGATTGCCCCCTGAACCGCCAGCCCTCTGGTTAGCAGTCAAGTGCCTTAGGCACTATGCTACCAGACCTCCTTTACCAAAAATGTTGTTGTTGTTGTTTGCCATCGAGTCGCCCCGACTCATAGCGACCCCTCCTTGGGTTTCCGAGGCAGTATCACTACGGAAGTAGGATTGCCCAACCTTCCTGTTATTTAATTTAAGTTAAAAGTTGGGGTCTTCATATTGTCTTGTAGCTACTTTGTGGCTATGACTAGTCATGAGTTATACCCAGACCACCCCTTAGCAAGGTGGTCAAGTCCCACAACCAATCCTGAAAAGCTTTTTTTAAATTTTTTATTGTGATTTGGGTGAAAGTTTACAGAGCAAATTCATTTTCCATACAGCAGTTTCATACACATTTTGTTTCATTACATTGACTACAATTCCCAACAGTCTAACAGCCATCTTCCCACTTCCTCCCTGGAGTTACCTCTTCCCTGTGTACTTCTTTCCTATGCATTCCTGCCCCCTGAGCTATCTCCCTTTGCAAATACTGCCCTTCTGTTCTCTCATGATTGATCATTCTAAGGAGTGTGTCTACCTAATGTAAATGTTTACCCTATATGCCTGTCTATTGCTTGGCTAGAAGCCACAAGAGTGAGTTCAATTCCAGACCTGAAGGGTAACTTTGTTGTTGTTATGTGCCGTTGAGTTGGCCCCGACTCATGGCAACCCCTCCTTGGGTTTCCGAGGCAGTATCACTACGGAAGCAGGATTGCCCAACCTTCCTTCCGAGGAGTGG
>NW_006921639.1:9852497-9863241 GCF_000298275.1 Orycteropus afer afer | reverse complement strand
TGTGAGGCTGAGGCCGAAGTCCTAATAGCCTCCAGGGAAATCTTTAACCAGAAACCTTTTAGTGCCAGGGATTCTAACAAGTCTTTTAATGTTGAGTATTCTAAACACTCCTCAGGGCCTTTATCTACCCTACAGACTCAGCAGGTATCAGAGACTTCCTCCGGACTCAGCACGCATCAGAGAAGTCCTTCGGATTCAGAGCGTATCAGAGATTTGCTTGGCTCCTGAAGTCTTCCACTCTGCATCCTCCCTAGATAATAATTCCCTAAGTAGACTTTGGAGCCGAGGATTCCAACACGTTCCCCAAAACCCCTTAGCAACAACCAATCATCTGTACCCCTTTGACCTGGTGCTACTCCACCCCATATTTTTCTATAAAAATGTAACAGTGACGGAGCACGAGGTCTTTTGCTAAGGCCACTACATTGGCAAAGAGCAAGGACCCTAGCTTGAGCTAGCAAATAAACTTTCCTTTTGTATTTGCATTGTCATGTGTTGGCAAATTCCTTGCGCCGAACAATTCCTTCATAACCTGGGCCCAACACATCAAATTATTCTGGTCTCATGGTCATATAGGCTGAGGTTTGAATGATCCACTAGTCCCTTGGACTACATGTTTCCATGAATATTTTGTTTTCTTCATTCTTCTTTGTCCTGTAAACTTTTTAACCTGCAGGTGTGTACAGATCCCAGTAATGGTCCTTTCTCACTTCTATAGTCCCACCTGCAAAAGTGATATATTGACTTAGAACCAAGCATGATCTTGTGATTTCTTTGTTCTCTAGATATGGAAACCATGATTGTGAGTCTGCAGACACCATTGGCTTCATGCTGATGATTTCCCTCATCTTTGTTTTGTCTTTGTCCATTTAAGGCTTGATAAATGGATCTGTATAGAATATGTTTGAATCTGGGGACATTTTTCCTCTGCACACTACTAACATAAAGATTAGCAGTTCAAACCCACTCACCAGCTCCATGGAAGAAAGACCTAACAAATTGCTTCTGTAAAGATTACAGCCAAGACGAGTAGTAACTGGGATCTTAAAGCTTGGAAATGGCCATATAGATGCAACGATGTGTCTCTCCTCATCCAGAGCAAAGAAGAATGAAGAAAACCAAAGACACATGGAAACAATTAGTCCAAGGGACTGGTACACCAAGCGATCCTCAGCCTATAGACTGTGAGGCCAGAACAACTAGATGATGCCCGGCTACCACTGTCAACCACTCAAAGGGGTATCTATGTAGAAGATCCTGGACAGAGTGGAAGAACAATATGGAACAAAACTCAAAATCATTTAAAAAAAAAAAAAAAAGGACCAGGTTTGCTGATCTGATAGAGCTTGAGGGAACCCCTTCAGGTCTGGAATTGAACCCACTCTTGTCGCTTCCAGCCAAACAAAAGACAGGCATATGAGCTAAACATTTACATTAGGTAGATTAACTCCTTAGAGAGATCAATCATGGGAGAATACAAGGGCTGTGTATGCACAGGGAGACAGCTTGGGGACCGGAGTACATGGCAGGGAAGGACACAGGGAAGAGGAAAGTGAAGTGGGGAGGAGTTGGGAGGGGAACTGTTGCATTGTGGGAAATTGCAGTCAATGTCATGAGATGAAGTGTATGTGAGCTGCTATATGGAAAGTGATTTTGCTCTGTAAACTTTCATCAAAATCACAATAAAAATAATAAAACTATGGCCCTGGGATACCCTTCCAGCCTGGGATAAAACTCACTTCTAAAGACTGGTTCTCAGCCCAACAGTAGTAAGACTTACATGTGCAACACCCAACCCAGGGTAATGGACCCCCCTACTCACAGAGATACAACCCTTGGAGCATTTGGCCATGGAGCACCAGAGGGGCAACACTTACATGGAGGAAAAGCTGGACAGACGGGAGTGCATAACTAAGGAGGGTACAGGGATGGCAGAGGTCACTGGGAAGGGAGAGGGTGTAGGTTAGGTTTGGAGATGGTAATTGGGAAGTGAAACCAAATGTACGTGAACTGTTGAATGTAAAATAAATTCTTTTCTATAAATTTGTACCCAAAGCACAATGAAAAAAAGGGGGGAAAATCAGATGTTGTATTGCACTGTTCAAATCTGCTGCATATTGAAAAATAATTAAAAAATAAGAAAAAAGAAAATGTATAGAAAACAAGGTTTATTAGTAGGTACCAGGTGCAGGAGACAGGGGGAAAGGTGGGGTTAATGGTGATGGAAATATTAAATTGATTAAAAGTAGGGTTGCACAGTTGGTTATTGTAATTGTTGTCAGTAAGTTGTACACATGTAAAAACTTGAATTGGCAAAAGTTATGTGATAGATATAATTACAACATTGCAAAAAAAAAAAAAAGAGTAGCTGCTGAGGCTGATTATGTACAACCAAACACCTCATGGGATTGGTTTCTTGGTTTGGAGGTACAAGGTCATAGATACATCCTGATTAATTGACCTAATAATACATTTAGTGCCTCTGTTCTATCTCCTGGTTTGATGCATAATGCTTTTAAGATCTAAAAGCTTGCAAAAAAAGGTCCAAGACACAACAATTGGTCTCTATTCACCTAGAACAACAGAGGAAGAAGAAGAATCAGGAATAGGAGGAGAATATGGAGTGTGTGGCTAATTGTCCCCATGAACAATTGCCTCCTTTGCCCTGAGACCAGAAGAACTGGATGGTGCCTGTCTACCATTACTGAACATGTTAACCAAAATCAAAAACCGCACCTACTGCCATCAAGTCAATTCTGACTCATAGTTACAGTTGTTGGGTTTCCGAGGTGGTAAATCTTTACAGAAGTAGATTGCCCTGTCTTCCTTCCATGGAGTAACTGGAAAGTTTGAACTGCCAACCTTCTCTTTAGCAGTCAAATGCCTTAGGCACTACACCACAACAACTCCTTATTTTGACCAAAGCTTCCATAAAATAACTTTTACCAAAGATCAAAGGGGAAAAAATACAGAACAAAATTTCAAATTCTCATGGACTCCAAACTTCCTGGGGCCATAAAGTTTAGATGAACCCCTGAAACTATTGCCTTGCGATAATCCTTAAACTTTAAACCAAAAATATCCCCTGAAATCTTCTTAAAACCAAACAAAAGTTTAGGTTAACTAGTAAAAACTGTCTGCCTTCAGCATTATCCTCTTTTAAAAACTATATGGGATAAAATTAACAACAGCAACTCAAAAGACTAGATAGGACCCTTAGGGTACAGTGAATTTAATGGCAGACGAATAACTTGGAAAAGGAGGATGAGAATGGTGACACAACTTAAAGAATGTAATCAATTTCACTAAATCGTACATGTAGAAACTGCTGGGTTGGTGTATGTTTTGCTGTGTATATTCTCAACAACCACAAAATAATTAAATTATTTAGGAAACAAACAAAAAAAAACTATGGAGCAGTTCTATTCTATAACACATGCGTTAGCCATGAGTCAGAATCCACTTGTGATAGTTGTAGTTGTGTGTCAACTTGGCTGGACCACAGTTCTGAGTGGTTTAAGCAGTTGTGATATGGGTTATTCCCATGTTGAGGTCAGATGTATGTTTTGAGCAGCCAATTCATTGAAAGGAAATTTCCATAGGAGTGTGGCTTGCTTCCAATATATTTATGGACATACTGGGAAAAAGAGACACTCTTCTCTGGATCGGGATCCTGTTGTGCTGCCTACAACTGTCCATGAGTGAACAATCCACCATTCAGCCTGGAGATCTTGGAGTCGTCATTCGTTGGAGTCAACAGCCAGTATACTGCCTGCCAACCTTGAGCTCCTCGACCCTTGCAGTGTGTGAGTTTGGAAAAGCCTCCAGCTTGATGTTTGATCTAAGAACTTGGGACTTTCCAGCTTCTGTAAGTGTGTGAGCCATTTTTCTAAGATAAACTTCTCTTTTTCTATATATATAAGCTTTACTGGTTTTGCTTCTCTAGAAAACCTAGCCTAACATACCACTAGACAGCAATCCATTTGATTTTTATTGGTTTGAAAAACTAAAATCAATGTAGCTATTCACCAGGCTGGAATAACAAGCCAGCTGCAGGGTTAACAGGAAGCACTATTTCTCCCAAAGACTTGCTCAAACTATAAAGTTTCTTAACAACCCCCTTCTCTGAGTGACTTCTGCTTTCTTACTCTCTGAGAAACAGGACTCTAAAATCACAATCAATCAAAAATTAGAGATCATATCAGTAAGAAGGAAATCCCACTTTTGCCTGGGAATCTAAGTCACTTTGGCAACCCACATGCAGAGCCTCAGATAAGGAGTTTCAGAGCACAACAGTCCACATCCACCTTAACTTCTTAGTTTTCTGTGTACACTTCACAGTTGAGACACCATGTCTACCACTTTCCACACAGTCCTGTTATGCTTTGAGCCTATCAAAACATTGCTTCAGTTAAATTTCACTTGAGCTCTAAGTAGATTTGTGTTTAAATCCTATAAAAACTATATTTTCTTTGGTGGGAGGCCCATGGTCCCCCTGCTGTCAGGTCTCACTCATTGTAATGAGTAAATAAACCTGACTGTCAAATTACAAGCTTACCCCTGGTGGTTTTAGGCTGATTAGGCGAAGACACATTCTACTCATCCAAGGGTATGACAAGCGTGGGGAGCTCCAGTGGAGGATCTCTGGAAGTCTGAGTTAATCATGGAATGACAGAAGTCAGGGGACTTTGATGTGAGGTAGGGGCAGGGTCTGTGTGGCATGGGGGTAATGCAGGATACACTGTATTTGCATAGAAAAATGGCCAATACCTACAAGATGCATAAAATAGACCAATCACAGTGTAGGCTACAGTCCAACTTACTATTTTTGGCAGAATTACAAACCCAAGGCCAGAAAGGCCATATATAAAAGAAACCCATTGCACTGTGGGGGATGGGTGCTGATCCCCAAGGAAACCAGTGTTCCTTTATCCTCACCTTGGCATAGGGAGGGATGGGCAGACACAGGCTGAGAGGAGTCTTTCTCTAGACTTCCCTGGAGAAAGAGAGACATCCTCCCTGGGCCTATTTCACCTGAGAGGGGAGTGATAGGATTTCAGTCACAATTCCACCTCTTTGTGATGTTCCATCCTTGGCCTTTGTCATCAGCCCCCAGATGAGGGGCTGCTCAGGAAAGAAACAGAGAAAACAAAGGATAATCACACTTTTTTTTTTTTAAATATTATTTTGATTTGGGTGAAGATTTACAGAGTAAATTCACTTTTCATACAGCAGTTCACATATACTTTGTCTCATGTCACTGACCAAAATTTACAATGCAACAGCTCCCCTCCCACTTCCTCCCCATAGTTACCTCTTCCCACTGACCATCCCTCCATACTCTCCTGTCACCTGAGCTGTCTCCCTGTGCATAGGCAGCCTTTCCTTCTCCCATCATTGTTCTCTCCAGGGTGTGTGTCTACTTGAGGTAAATGTTTAACTCACATGCCTGTACTTTGTTTGGCTGGAAACCACAGGTGTGGGTTCAATTCCAGAACTGAAGGGCAGCTAAGGGCCATAGTCTCAGTGGTTTCACCAGGCTCTATTGGACCAGCAAACCTGGTCCCCACCTTCTTTTTTCTTTTTTTTTTTTTTGCCTCCAAATGATTTTGAGTTTTGTTCCACATTGTTCTCCCTCTCTATCCAGGATCTCCTACATCCCTTCCAAGTGGATGACAGTGGTAGCCAGGCACCATCTAGTTCTTCTGGTCTCATAGTTGTATAGGTTGCAGATCGGATGGTGTACCAGTTGCTAGGACTGACTGTTTCCATTAATTTTGGTTTTCTTCTTTCTTCTTGACAAGGAGAGACCCATCGTTGCATCTAGATGGCAGCTTGCTAGCTTTTAAATCCCAGTCGCTACTCGCCAAAGTAGGAGGTGGAACAATGTTTTGTATACTATGTTATGCCAATTGAGCTTGATGTCCCCTGCGACCATGGTCCCAAGCCCGCAGGATCAACTACTTGGTCGCTCTGGGTAGCTGGCTGTGACCAAGCAATGACCATCACCTTGCCCCTTGTCAGCTCTACTATACACCTGGGAATTCTGATCATTCACATAAACTTATAGGGCCATTGTCTGCCAACCCTATATATGATCTTGAATACACTCCCCATTTAGACATACCTAATTGTGTAGCCCGTCCACCTATCTATCCGTCCATATACCCATGTTTGCCTTCACTGACAACTCAGTACTGTATATGCAAAAGGGTTCATATTTGTTGTCTGTACTTCCCATGTACCTCTCTATGTCTTTCTCATACTCAATGCTGCCATATTGATCACTCTCATTTGGTACATTGCCCTTCTCTTCACCCAAATCAATATTTATCTCTATCTATCTAACAGCATTCCCTCCCCTCCCCTCCCACCCCTGGTAACCAACAAAGAAAATGTCCTCCAATAGATAAACCTTTCCTTAACTTTTACAATAATGGACTAATACAATATTTGTCCTTTTGTGATTGACTTATTTCACTCAGCATAATGTCCTCCAAGTTCATCCACGTTATGCGGTGTTTTGCAGATTCTACATTATTCTTTAGCATTGCATAGTATTCCATTGTGTGTATGTACCATAGTTTGGTTATCCATTCCTCAGTTGATGGACATCTAGGTTGTTTCCATGTTTTGGCTATTGTAAATAGTGCTGCGATGAACATGGGCATGCATATATCTGTTCTTGTCATCGCTCTTACTTCTTTAGGGTATATACCTAGTAATGGGATGGCTGGGTCAAATGGTATTTCTAATTCCAATTTTTGAAGGAATCGCCATACTGCTTTCCACAATGGTTGTACCATTTTACAGTCCCACCAGCAGTGTATGAGAGTCCCAATCTCTCCACAACCTTGCCAGCATTTGTTATTTTCTGTCTTGTTGAACTTTGATACTAGTGCTGGAGCAAGATGGGTATAATTCACACTTAATTGAGCACTATTATTATGTGACCAAACCAAAACTGAACCCATTGCTGTGGAGTCAATTCCAACTCATGGCATCCCAATCTATTACAGACTATAACTGCTCCGTAGAGTTTTCAATGACTGATTTTTTAGAAGTAGATCACCAAACCTTTCTTCTGAGATGCCTCCTGATGGACTCAAACTTTCAACCTTTTAATTAGCAGCTGAATGCATTACCTGTGCACTGATCACATACACCTCAAATGCACTAGGATAGATATAATAATTTTTAAAATGTCAGATAATAACAAATATTAGGAAGGATGTAGAGAAACTGGAACCTTTATACACTGCTGATGGGAATGTAAAATGCTTTGGAAAACAGTCTGCCCGTTACTCAAATGATTAAACATAGAGTTATCATATGATCCAGTAATTCTACTCCTAAGCATATACTCAAAAGAAATGAAAATGCATTTATTTATATACAAAAACTGGTACAGAAATGCTTATAGCATTATTCATAATAGCCCAAAGGTGGAAAGAACCAAAATGTTCATCAACTAACAAATGAATAAACAAAATGTGATATATTCCTACAATGGACATTATTCAGTCATAAAAAGAATAAAATTCTGATATATGATGTAACATGGGTGAGCCTTGATAGCATTATGCTGCTGCAGAGAGAAAATCATTTCAGTCTGTAAATACGAAATTAAGAGGATTTAATCAGAAAAAAATACATCAGGATGCAGGAAGGCACCATCCAACATAAATGAGAACTGATGAGTCAACTAACAAATTCTAACTAAGATAGATTCAGCCTATCGAACAAAGAAATTGAATACCATTGTTTGATTGATTAGTCTTTGGTTGCAGTCATAAGGAGGCTGCGTTAGGGGTGGGGAATAGGCTTCTATTGAATAACTGGATATAGAGAATCACAGGAACTAATTACAGAGGTTTCCAACCTTTATCACGTTGTTTTCAGGTGGGATCATAAAGCATCACTGGTGGATGTTCACTCAGCTTTAACTAGATGTTTCAGAAGTGGGTAAAAACTCCTATTGGTACCAGGATCTCATTTCCTCAAAACAGCTTGTTAAACAAAAACCTTTTAAAGAGTCTGGGAAACTTTAGATGAGGTTGCTTCCAAACCCTTTCAAGCAATTCTATTTATCACATCTTTGTCATGCAAAAATATTCCGTTGGCCTACTTTATACAAAAGACACCTATGTCAAGATTCCCTTCCTTAGAGTTTATTTCTTTTACATCCTGGCTTGACTAGAGAGGAAAATTATTTCTTCATTTTTATGGCTTCTAGCAATTAACACAGAGAACAGGAGCTTGTAAGGGGAACTGACTCTCAGCAGGAGAAACAGATTCCCAGGCACGTAGATGAGTAAGAACAGTTTAATTCATCGATGACTGAGTTAAATTCAGTCACTCAGCTTTGGTCAAAAAGGCTTTATGGATTTCTTCTCTACAATGATAAATGAAAGAATCCAGTCACAAAAGGTCACATATATAATTTCATTAATATGAAATGTCCAGAACAGGAAAGTCTATACTGGAGAGACAGAAAGTAGATTAGTGACTGCCTACATCTAAGGGGCAGAGGAGGGTGAGACAAGGAGTAATACTTTAAAGAGCACAGTGTTTCAAAGGTGATAAAAATGTTGTAAAATTGATTGTGGTGAGAGCTGCAAATATCTCCGAATAAACTGAAAAACATTGACTTTTACATTTTAAATGAATGAATTATGTGAACTACACCTCAGTAAAGCTGTTTGTAAACTTATTCTATATTCAGAGATAATATTCTTCAAAAATCAAGGTAAACAAAGCTATTTTGGGATTTAAAAAAACTAATTGCATATGAAAGTAATTTTAGAAAAGACTGACAGGAAATACCAAATTCAAGATGTCAGAGTAAGAAGCTCCATGCTTCCATTGCCCCAGAGAAAAACCAAAAAAATAAAGTAGTTCTATCAGTGTAGGAACAGTCAAGGAATCAGGACAGCAAGATGAAGGCTTGTAGAAAGGTTGGAAGACTGGTAGACTGTTTTTTGGCTTAAGCACCACCCGTCTCCACTCAGCAGAAAGCTAGAAGCAGCAGCTGCGTTTCCAGGTTGGAGCTCAGTGTCTGGTTCCGGAGTTAGCAGAGAGCACTTTACTAACAAGCATGATTTTGGCCTTTTCAGTCAACTCCTACCTAAAGGATTAAAGCAAAGAACTTATCTCTATTCCATCCATCTTGGAAATAACTCAGAACAGGAGTGACAGGAACAACCTTAGGTACTATAATATAAGGTGAACCTGAAACCAGAGGGGATAAAGGTGGATAATGCACATGCTGAGGTCAAACCAAACCAAAACCAAACCCACTGCTATCGAGTAGATCCCGTTTCATAGTGACCTTATAGGAGAGAGTAGAACTGTCCCATCAGGTTTAGCAGCCAAATGCCTTATCCACTGTACCACCAGAGCGCCCTGCCTACTACTACTACCCTTTTCAACAAAGAAAGAAAGAAACGTAGCAAACGCCAAGGAAGAGGAAGTCCCTGAGTTCTAGAACTACAGTATTAATCAAATGTCCCACTGTTGTCAATAACAACAGCAAAAACACAACAAGACTTACAGAGAAATAGGGAAGGATGGCCAATTCAAAGGAACAAAATAAACTTACAGAACCCATTCTTGAGAAGGACCAGACATTGGACCTACTAGGTACACATTTTAAAACAACTGTCTTAAAGATGTGTAAAGAACTAAAGGAAAATACACACAAAGAATTTACCATAGTAAAAAACTACAAGTCTGTTTAAAATTAAAAACAAATAGTTTATTATGGCAAAAGAGTGTTTTGCAAAACAGGAAAGCACAGTCCAGAAGCCCTTGACAAAGTCTTTCAAGGAGCTACAGAGTTACCGAGGTTAATAAAGGCAAAAACTGCAAGTAAGGGAGTAAGCTGGAGTATTTTTGATTGGTTAACATTTATAAAGTTGCAGGTGTCAGGGTGTGGTAGTTTGGTGTGTGTGTGTCAACTTGGCTGGGCTGGTTGAGTGGCTGGGCAGCTGGTGGTAGTTAATCCCCACTAGGAGACTGGCAATCAGCTCCATGGTAGGATCTACCACAAGCAGCTGGGTAGCTGCCTTTGGGTATGTGGTTTGCTTCCTTAATATAAGGAGAAGCCTTTGGAAATGGTCTCTAGCCTATGGCACGCTTGGACCCTGCATGTAGCCGTGTCATTGCTCAGCAGCCTGCCATGCTCTGCTGACCTTGGGACTTACAATGGACTTCAGCTAATAGCCTGTCATGTGGTTTGGTAACATCGGGACTGTGCCTTTTTACTTGTCGACCTTGGGGCTTCCAGCCTCAGCAGCCAGAAGCTGTTTGAGTGAAGAAAAGCCTCTCGTTCCAGTGGGCCGGGAACAGGAGGCAGAGCTGGACCCCAAGTTTGAGGGGCTTTCACCCAGCCCCTAGAGCCTGGCACTTTGAACTTGGACGTAAAGCCTCCACATTGTAAGAGTAAACTCCTGTTTGTTAAGGCCATCCCATTTGTGGTACATTCTTGTCAGAGTATCACTAGGGAACCAGAACACAGGGTCTTGGTTGCCCACCTCTGCAGGAGTTGGCCTCCTTTGTCAGGATGGTTCCAGGTGACAGGATTTTGGCTGACCACTAAAATCACATTTCCTGGCAAGTAGATATCTGCAGCCTGTGTTAAATGGAATTACTTTATTTATTTATTTTTACTTATTTTTTTATTTTATTTTATTTATTGTGATTTGGGTGAAGATTTACAGAGCGAATTCACTTTCCATACAGC
>NW_006921639.1:9848278-9849970 GCF_000298275.1 Orycteropus afer afer | reverse complement strand
TGTATCCTTCCCTTCAAGGCTCAGCAGTCCAAGATTATCTTCTGTGTCTGTGTCAATTGGTTTCCCTTTTCTTTGTTGAAGAGGGTCTGTGCAGTCCTTCTGCCTAGTCCGCCATCTTGCCGGAACTCCGAAATGGAATTACTTTAGTGTGATGGTGAATTCTGTTGAAGTTTAAAAACAAAGAGTTTGTTGAAAGAAATAGGATTGTTATAAGTACAAATGCTAAGTATTCTAATGTTTGAGGAGAGAAAAAAGAGTTTTGATATAGAAAAGTAGTAACTTTGTCCTTATTCAACATCAGCTATTTTAATCATAAGTTGAATTAGTTAGAACAAACCAACCAAACCAAACCCACTGCAATCCAGTCAATTCCAGCTCATAGCAACACTGTAGGACAGAGTAGAACTGCTCCATAGGGTTTCCAAGGCTGTAAATCTTTACAGAAACAGAATACTTCATCTTTCTCCCATGGAATGGCTGGTGGGTTCAAACTGCCGAACTTTTGGTCTGCAGCTGAATGGTTTAACCACTATGCCACCAGAGCTCCCAGTTAGGACAAAGTTTGGAAAATCGCAGGTATAGCTGAGCAGGTTATTTTCTTAGAATTGGCTTAGCCACCAAAGTCACATATTTAACACAGTGTTTAACACCTGTACAAGTCGAATAATCTTCTCTTAACACCGGCTATTTCTAACCACAAGCCCATCTACAAGTAGAGCGTGATGGACAAAACTGCATTTTTCTATAGATGTTTTTAAAAGGTTAACAGTTGTGCTAGGGAGAAAAAGATCTTAGATTCAAAAATGTTCTCGAGAAATGGTTTCATTAAGTCTTAAACAGGATAAAGAAAAAGACAAACAACCAGATGAAGGAAACTGTCAGCATGTACCCATTACAGGAGCTGATGGAATACACTGACTGATCACGGTTTTCATTAATAGGCTAGGAGACAAAGGACATCACAAGATCATGATTGGTAGTAGATCGGTTCATCACTAACGCAGGTGGGACTACAGAATTGAGGAAAGGACCATGATTAGGATGCATACATAATTGCAGCTTTAAAAATGTTACAGAATTGGTTCTGGGGTTTTGATTACCTGTCTATGTGGTGGTCAGGGTATAACTCATGATCATGTGACCCTGAGTCACAGTACCAAGACCCCAACCTTTAACTTAAATTAGATAATATTCGTTTGACTCACTTTCAGTAAAATGCCAGGCAAGTTCCCTAGTTCTTTGTGTGAGCATCTTTCTGTGCCATCTACTTTCAACACATTCATCCTGAGGGCAAACTGCCCCTCCTTGGGCATGTCCTGGACTTGTAAAATTATAGCCACATTGCTGGTTCAATGGTCAATATGCAATGGGAAGTAACACAAAGAACTCAAATGGTGTTTGAATTTATGTCAAGGCTCAAAAAGGAATTAGGCCTCCAGCTGTAGACTGCAGCCTTCCATAAACCAAGTACTTTAGAATTTAAGCTCTAATGCAAGGTGCAGTGGAGAAATTTTATAGAAGTGACATTCTGCATAGTATGACAAAAAAGAACAAAATGGAGTCACTTAGGACAATGGGGGATTTGACCTAGATTTTAGCTTGAAGTTTTAGTCATATCAAGAGCCTTAGTTTTGGAATACTCTTTCTCCAACTAAATCCTTGGGATTTTCTATGTATAGAATCATGTTATCT
>NW_006921639.1:9843842-9848178 GCF_000298275.1 Orycteropus afer afer | reverse complement strand
CATAATGTCCTCCAAGTTCATCCACATTATGCAGTGTTTTTGACATGGTTCAATACTTTTTTTTTTTTTTTCTTTCTTTCCCTAGCCTAACTGCTCTGGCTAGGACTTCTAGAATGATGTTGAATAGCAGTGGTGAGTGTGGGCATCCCTGTCTTGTTCCTAATCTTAATGGTAAATCTCTCAGTCTTTCTTTATTGAATATGATATTATTTGAGGTTTTTTCATAATGACCTTTATTAAATTGAGGCATTTACCTTTTATTCTCATCTTGTTGAGTAGTTTTATTATGAAAGGATGCTGAATTTTGTCAAATGTCTTTTCTGCACTGACTGTTCTTTTTAATGTGTGCATTACACTGTTTTTTAATGTTGAACCACTCTTGCATTTCAGAGACAAATCCCACTTGATTGCAGAGTATAATCCTTTTAATATGTTTTTCTTATTCCATTTGCTAATATTTTATTGAATATCTTTACACCTATTTTCATTAGAGATATTGGTCTTTAGTTTTCACTTCTTATGATGTCTTTGCCTGGTTTTTATATCAGCGTAACACCTCATAGGATGAGTTCAAAGTGTTCCTTCCTCTTTCATTTTTTCGGAAAAGTTTAAGTAGGATTGGAGTCACTTTTATAAATGATTGGTAGAATTCCCCCAGTGAAGCCTTCTAGCCCAGGACTTTTCTTAATTGAGAGTGCACAAAAGTTTTTAATTTTGATGGAATCCAATTTATCTATTTTTATCTTATTCATGCTTTTGTTGTCATATCTAAGAATCCATTGTTTAAAAATTAAGTCCCAAAGTATTACCCTTATGTTTTCTTCTAAGAATTTCATGGTCTTAATTCTTAATTTTAAGTCCTTGATCCATTTTCAGTTAATTTTCTCACATAGTGTAAGGTATGGGTCCAAAACCAAAAACAAACCAAACTCTCTGCCGTTGAGTCAGATCCAACTCATAGCAACCTCTCCTTGGGTTTCCAAGGCAGTATATCACTACGGAAGTAGATTGCCCAACCTTCCTTCCAAGGAGTGGCTGGTGGGTTTGAACCACCAGCCTTCTGGTTAGCAGTCAAGTGCCGTAGGCACTACACCACCAGAGCTCCTGAGGTATGGGTCCAGGTTCATTCTTTTACATGTGGAAATCCAGTTCTCCCAATACCATTAGGACTGATCTTTGAGAGAGAAAAAAAGAGAGAGGAGGAGGAGACAAAAGTTAGAGACAGAGACAGTTAGGGAACTGCTTTTAGTCTGTAAAATGACAGAGGTCAGCCAGGGCCTGGAAGGGATGTAATCCTGGCCAGATGCTGGAGATTAAAAAGCTAAAACCATTTGGCCACCAAATTTCTTTCAATTTGTACATCTCTGGGTAATAGTCTGGTTAGATCTCACTTTACATAATATTTTTCTACTATCCTAGAGCACGAAGGAGCTTTGGTGGCACAGTGGTTAAAGCATTTGGCTGCTAACCAAAAAGTCGGCAGTTCAAACCTACCAGCTGCTCCATGGGAGAAAAATAAGGCAGTCTGCTTCCATAAAGATTTACACCCCTGGAAACCCTATGGGGCAGTTCTACTCTGTCCTATAAGGTCACTATGAATCAGAATCCCATCCATGGCAGTGGGTTTAGTTTGGGTTATCCTACGGCATAAAGGGAAGTGGTGGTTCAATGGTAGAATTCTCACTTGCCATGAGAGACATCCCAGTTCAATTCCCTCCCAATGCATGTCATGTGTACCCACCACCCACCTGTCAGTGGAGGCTTGTGTGTTTCTCTGATGCTGAACAGGTTTCAGCAGAGCTTCCAGGTGAAGATGGACTAGAGAGAAAGGCCTGCTGAACTACTTCCAAAAATCAACCAGTGAAAACTGTGCTTGTGTAGGAGGGCGCTCAATGGACCACAATGGTCCAGTATAAAACCAATCATGGAGATGACACAGAACTAGACAGCATTTTGTTCCCTTCTACAGCAGGGAGCTCTGGAGGCATAGTGCATAAGACATTTGACTGCTAACCCGAAGCCTGGCAGTTCAAACCCACCAGCCATTCCTCGGAAAGAAGATGGGGCAATCTACTTCCCTAGTGATACTGCCTCGGAAACTCAAGGAGGGGTTGCTCTGAGTCGAATCTGACTCGACCGCAGTGAGTTTAGAGTTATAGCAGGGAAGGGACCAGAAAGGTCGCCAGACATCCAGAGACAGGAAATGACTTCAAGGTCCCTAAGTTGTCTTGTGGGAGCTCTGGTAGCATAGTGCCTAAGGCATTTGACTGCTAACCAGAGGGCTGGCAGTTCAAACCGACCAGCCACTCCTTGGAAGGAAGATGGGGCAATCTACTTCTGTAGTGATACTGCCTTGTAAACCCAAGGAGGGGTTGCTATGAGTTGGATCTGACTCAATGGCAGTGAGTTTGAGTAAATTGGCTTGCACTGAAACCCAGGTTGAGGAAGTTTGGCTCCAGGACTCTGTTCTCCAACTCTTCTCTTTCTTCTTAGGCATCCCTTATCATCATTAGCATGTACAAATATCTGCAAAGATATTTAAACAGATAACCATTTATTGAGTGCTTGGCATGTATAAAGCCCTGTGCTGGGTGGGATGTGTGTAGCAGGGTAGCAGAAATGGTGGGAAACAGAGATTCTTGGTAGTCAAAGTAGAAAGGGAAAGGATGGTGTCAAATTCTTAAATTCACAATCCTCAAGGCCCTCACAGGCTTCGAACTGGCTTAGAAGGCATGGCCTAAACATAAAAAAAAAAACCACGGCCATCAAGTCAATTCCAACTCAGAGTGACCCTTTAGGAGAGTAAAACTGCCCCAGAGGGTTTCCAAGGCTATAAATCTTTATAGAAGCAGACTTCCTCATCTTTCTTCCGCGGAGCAGCTGATAGGTTCAAACCACCAGCCTTCTGGTTAGCAGTTGAATGCCTTAACCACTATGCAACCAGAGCTAAACATGGGAAAATTAACTAAGAATAAAAATAAAAGTTCAGTGAAGTGGAGGCTGAGTTGTCATAGTACAATGTATGCCTAGTAATCAAATGAATGATTGCTGTTGTTGTTAGGTGCTGTCAAGTCATCTCCGACTTATAGCAACCCTATGTACAGCTGAACGAAACACTGCCTGGTCCTGTGCCAGCTCCATGATCCCTGCTATACCTGAGCCCATTGTTGCAGCCACTGTGTCAATCCATCTTGTTGAGGGCTTTCCTCATTTTTGTTGACTCCCCACTTTACCAAGCATGATATCCCTTTCCAGGGAATGGTTCCTTCTTATAACATGACCAAAGTAGGAGACACAAAGTCTGGCCATTCTCACTTCCAAGGAGCATTCTGGCTGCACTTCTTCCAGGACAGATTTGTTAGTTCTTTTACTAGTCCATGGTACTTTCAGTGTTCTTCGCCAACACCACAACTGAAAAGCATCAACTTTCTTTGGTCTTCCTTATTCATTGTCCAGCTTTCACTCACACATGAGGCAATTGAAAATATCATGGCTTGCATTAGGCACACATCAGTCTTCAAGGAGATATCTTTGCTCTTCAGCACTTGAAAGAGGTCCCTTGCAGCCAATTTGCCCAGTGCTATACATCCTCTGGAGTTCTGGTAGCATAGTGCCTAAGGCACTTGACTGCTAAACAGAAGGCTGGCAGTTCAAACCCACCAGCCACTCCTCAGAAGGAAGGTTGGGGAATCTACTTCGGTAGTGATATCACCTTGGAAACCCAAGGAGGGGTGGCTATGAGTCGGGGCCAACTCGACGGCACATAACAACAACAACATACTTCGTCTAATATCTTGATTGCTGCTTCCATTGGTATTGATAATAGAACCAAGTAATATGAAGTCTTTGACAACTTGCTTGAACAATTTCTCTTAGAAAGATCAGCACGAGGCCGGTCCCCATGAGGCAGAGGTCAAAGATGTCCCAAATGTCCAAACTACCATGCCACTCCATCATTTCAGACATTAACTCCTCCTCCTCCTCCCAGTAATTTCCCCAGTCTTAGGGTTCTGTATTTCGCCTAACGCCTCACAGAACTCGCAGACATGCAAGGGTTCGTCTCACATAGTAGTGGTGGAGGCTGGCAGGCTGGCGAGTCCCGGGTCCGTGAGTAGGTCTGGCGGATCCTCCCAACTCTCGGGCTTTGATGAACCTCAATCAGCAGATCAGATAATGGCTGCTGTCCCAAATCCAGGGGTGAGATGAGGATGATCCAAGACACAAAGCAGGAGCAAGAGGAGAGTGAATCTTCCCAGGAGATTCATAGGTATACCCTCAGGGAAGCTAAGGGTGGTGATTTGAATTATACCCTCCAGCAAGGCAGGACTCAAGATAC
>NW_006921639.1:9841817-9842507 GCF_000298275.1 Orycteropus afer afer | reverse complement strand
GTAGGAGGTGGAACAATGTTTTGTGTAATATGTTATGCCAATTGAGCTTGATGTCCCCTGTGACTATGGTCCTGAGCCCACAGGTTCAACTACTCAGTCCCTCTGAGTAGCTGGCTGTAACCAAGCAGTGACTACAACCTTGCCCCTTGTCAGCTCTACTATACACCTGGGAATTCAGATCATACAAATAAACTTATAGGATCATTGTCTGTCAACCCTATAGATGGTCTTGGGTACACTCCCCACTTCATAGACATACCTACTAGTTCAGTCTGTCCACCCATCTATCAACCCATATACCCATGTTTGCCTTCACTGACAATGCAGTACTGTGTGTACAAAGGAATTAGTCTTTGTTGTCTGTACCTCCCATGTACCACTCTATGTCTTTCTCTTCCTCAATGCCACCATATTGATCACTCATGTTTGGTACATTGCCCTTCTCTTCACCCAAATCAATACTTATCTCTACCTATCTAACAGTGTTCCCTACCCTACCCTCCCACTCCTGGTAACCAACAAAGAAAATTTCCTTCCATAGATAAACCTTTCCTTGACTTTTACAAGGTTATATCTTCTTGTTCAATTGATCTTTTCATCATTATATAATGTCCTTCCTTGTCTCATATGGTGGTTTTTGTCTTAAAGTCAATTTGATCAGAAATTAATATTGCCACTCCTGCTCTCTTA
>NW_006921639.1:9834011-9838667 GCF_000298275.1 Orycteropus afer afer | reverse complement strand
AAAAAAAAGGTAGAGAAGGAGAATAATTAAGAAAAAAATGAGAAAAACACAAAAAGAAAACAAGGAACAGTGTTAACCATGAGAAAGAAAAAAAAAATTGCAATCAGGAATAGGGAAAAGAAAAAAAGGTGAAAACTAGAACCTGGGAGGGGAAGAATAAATAATAGTAATAATAGTAAAAAGGACAAAATTAATAATAATAGTAGTAGTTTTAAAACAGACAAAAACAAACTAATAAACAGAAAAAAGGAAAGAAAAAAAAAATCGGGACAGGTCAGGACACCCAGACTCCATCGGAGGAGTCAGACTGGCATGGAATTCCTGCCATCCCAGAAGGTGGGTGGGAGTGAGGGATGGCCACACTTCCATTCACCAAGAGGGTGTGGGGTATAAGAGTAACAAGGGGAATGTCGCATCTTTCCAATCATCCACGTCCAGAATGTCCTTGCTGTTCCTGGCAAGTAGAGCCTGTTCTTAAGTCCCAGGAATCTGGGAGAATGCTGTCACTTTCAATATCCAAAATGGTCAAGCCACTTATAAATATTCAAAATAGCTGCACCCTCTAGACAGGCAAAAGTCCACAGCTCAGCCCGCCTTTCTCTTCACTGCTTTCCCTTTTATTCACCAGCCACCAGAGCAGTCCTCCATGCAGTCCCTGGCTAGCAGGGCTGATTTTTAGGTTAATTCTTAAATGCTACCACCACTCAGCAATATCCAAGCTGTCTGTGCTGTCATGATCACTGCCAGACCACAGCTCTGTGTGTCTCCTTTTTTGGTGTTTTCATGAAGATTCTTTCACTAGTTGGAATTTAGTCCACTTTTATATCCTTCCCTTCAAAGCTCAGGGGCCCAGGATTATCTTCTGTATCTGTGTTAATTGGTTCCCCTTTTCTTTGTTGAAGAGGATCTGTGCACTCTTTCTGCCTATTCCACCATCTTACTAGAACTCAGTCATGCTCACTTTCAGCAAGCAAAGTTGTGTCATCTACATACCGCAGGTTGTTAATGAGGCTTCCTCCAATCCTTATGCCACATTCTTCTTCATATAGTCCAGTTCTTCAGATTATTTGCTCAGTGTACAGACTGAATAATTAAGGTGCAAGGATACAACCCTGATGCACTCCCTTCTTGATTTTAAACCATGCAGTGTCCCCTTGTTTTGTTCAAGCGACAGCCTCCTAGTCTATGTACAGGTTCCTCATGACTACAAGTAAGTGTTCTGGAATTCCCATTCTTCTCAATGTTATCCATACTTTGTTATGATCCACACAATCGAATGCTTTTGCATAGTCAATAAAACACAAGTAAACATCTTTCTGGTATTCTTTGCTTACAGCCAAGATCCATCTGACATCAGCAATGATATCCCTCATTCCATGTCCTCTTCTGAATGCAGCTTGCATTTCTGGAAGTTCTCTGTCAATATACTGCTGCAACCATTTTTTAATTATCTTCAGTAAGATTTTACTTGTGTGTGATATTAATGATATTGTTGAATAATTTCCACATTCTGTGGGACCAGCTTTCTTTGGAATGGGTATAAATATGGATCTCTTGGCCAGGTAGCTGTCTTCCAAATCTCTTGGCATAGTTGAGTGAGTGCCTCCAGCATGGCATCTGTTTTTTGAAACATCTCAATGGGTATGCCATTAATTCCTGGAGCCTTGTTTTCTATCACTTCCCTCAGTACAGCTTCCTCTTGAAACGAATGAACATTAGCCAATTCTTTTTGGTAGAGGGACTCTGTGTATCCCATCCATCTTCTTTTGATATTTCCTGCATCGTTCAATATTTTGCCCATAGAATCTTTCAATATTGCAACTCGGGGCTTAATTTCTTTCTTCCATTCTTTCAGCTTGCAAAATGCGAAGCATGTTCTTTCCTTTTGGTTTTCTAACTCCAGGTCTTTGCACATTTCATTATAATAATTGACTTTGTCTTCTCGAGCTGCTCCTTGAAATCTTCTGTTCAGCTCTTTTATCTTGTCATTTCTTCCATTTACTTTAGCAACTCTTTGCTCAAGGGCAAGTTTCAGAGTCTCTTCTGACATCCGTTTTGGTCTTTTCTTCCTTTCCTGTCTTTTTAATGATCTTTTTGCTCTCTTCATGGATGATGTTCCTGATGTCATCTCACAATTCCTCTGGTTTTTGGTCATTGATGTTCAATGCATTGAATCTATTCTTTAGATGGTCTCTAAATTCAGGAGGGTTATAATCAAGGTCATATTTTGGCTCTCTTGGACTTCTTTCAATTGTCTTCAAGTTGAACTTGCATATGAGCAGTTGATAGTCTGATCCACAATCTACTCCTCGCCTTGTTTTGGCTGAAGATATTGAGCTTTTCCATCACCTCTTGCCACATACATAGTCAATCTGATTCCTGTGTACTCCATCTGGCAACGTCCATGCCTATAGCTACCTTTTGTGTTGTTCAGAAAAGGTGTTTGCAATGAATAAGTTGTTGGTCTTGCAAAATTCTATCATTTGACCTCAAGCATTATTTCTATCACCAAAGCCAAATTTTCCAACTACCAATGATTCTTCTTTGCTTCCAACTTTTGCATTCCAATCACCAGTGATAATCAGCACATCTGGATTGCATGTTCAGTCAATTTCAGACTGCAGAAGTTGGTCATAATCTTCAATTTCCTCATCTTTGGCTTGGGTGTTGATGTGTAAATTTGAATAACTGTAGTATTAACTGGCCTTCCTTGTAGAAGTATGGATATTATGCTATTACTCACAGCATTGTACTTCAGGATAGATCTTGAAACATTCTTTGTGACAATGAATGCCATGCCATTCCTCTTCAATTTGTCATTCCCAGCATAGTAGCTTATATGGCTGTCTGATTGAAAATGGTCAAAACCAGTCCGTTTTAGTTCACTAATGCCTACGATATTAATCTTTATGCATTCCATTTCATTTTTGACAACTTCCAGTTTTCCTGGATTCATACTTTGTACATTCCATGTTCTGATTATTAATGGATGTTTGCGGCTGTTCTCATTTTGAGTCGTGGAACATCAGCAAATGGAGGTCCTATAAGCTCTACTTTATTCATATCATTAAGGTCAGTTTTATTCTGATGAGGCAGCTCTTTCCCAGTGGTATTTTGAGTGCTTTCTGACCTGAGGGGCTCATCTTCCATCACTATATTGGACAATGTTTCAGGGCTATTGATAAAGTTATTCAGTAATACATCAGACAGTGTTTTTCTGCTATTCATAAGGTTTTCCCTGGCCAATTCTTTGAGAAGTGGATGGCCTCTTCCTTCTTCCTAGTCTGTCTCAGTCTGAAAGCTCTGCTGAAACCTGTCCACCATGAACAACCCTGCTGGCATTTGAAATACCAGTGGCACAGCCTCCAGCAACATGCAAGCTGCCACAGTACGACAAAATGACAGACAAGTTCATCTCCCTTAGCTCTTCCAAAATGACTTCGCCCACTTCCTAGCCTTCCCCCTACCTATTCCCACCATCTGCCCTGGCTTCCTGCTTCCTGCTAATGAATGATTAGCAGCTGCCATAAAACTTTGAGGAGGAAGAGACAAGTTTGCATTACCTATTTTTAGCATTTAACTGTTTTTAGTGCTTTCCCTCATGTAATGTGGTCAAGAAAGTCCTACATGGGAGAGGAGGAAGGCTTTGCACTCTGACTTGAGGTGCTGATAGGATTGGCATGTGCACAGAGGATTATGGAGAAAATCACGGTCCCTGTCCTTGAGGAGCATCCCACCTTGTTGGAGAGTCCAGGCATCATATGATGGTTATATGACTGGTGAATTAGAATTGAGAGATTCTGGTGTTCAGAGGGAAAGCAAATCTGGATCTACAGTGAGTGTGTAAATGTACTAAAGTGTGCTTTTTACATAAACTCTTCTTGGGTGTGAATAGGCACATAAGTGTAGTGGAGGAGAAAGGTGACTGGTCTGAGACTGACTAGTTATGTGGCATTGGGCAACTTGTTTATTTTCTATTGACCTCAGTTTGCTTTTCTGGAAAATTAGAGGCATAAATTTCTAGTTGGAAAATTCTGATTCTACACATCCTATACTTACCTGTTTTGAAAAATAAGATTTTCAGGTATTTGTCAGTTTGCATCTTTATCTGGGGTCCTCTTTCCCTTATTTATGGAGCACTGGTGGCCTAGTGGATAAGGCATTTGGCTGCTAACCTGAAGGTCAGCAGTTCAAACCTACCAGTCACTCCGCAGAACTAAGATGGGACAATCTATATCTGTAAAGATTTACAGCCTTGGAAATCCAGTGAGGGGTCACCATGAGTCAGAATCCATTAGATAGCAGTGGGTTTTGGTTTTGCCTTAATTAAGGAGTTCTGGTGGTATAATGGTTAAGGTATGTGGCTGCTAACTAAAAGGTTGGTGGTTCCAACCCACCAGCTGTTCCCAGGAAGAAAGATGTGGCAGTGTGCTTCTGTAAAGATTTACAGCCCTAGAAACCCAATGGGGTTCACTGTTAGTTGGAATTGACTGGATGGCAGAGAGTTTGGTTTGGTTCAGTTCCCCACCCCCCTTATTTAGGAATCTCTGTTGTTGTTGTTGTTATGTGCCTTCGAGTCGGCCCGACTCATAGCGACCCCTCCTTGGGTTTCCGAGGCAGTATCACTACGGAAGTAGGATTGCCCAACCTTCCTTC
>NW_006921639.1:9825274-9833249 GCF_000298275.1 Orycteropus afer afer | reverse complement strand
CCCACCAGCTGCGGAGACATCTGGTGGCGAGCCGTGAGCTAAGCAGGCTTTGGCGTCGCTGCAGGTCCGCCCGGAGCTGCCCCGTGAGCATGGAACCGTGGCAGTGTGAGCAGCTTGAGGTTGTTGCTTGAGCCGGGGTACCTGCGAAGCGCAAAAGGAGCCGGAGGTAGGACAGGATGAGAAGGTGAGGCCGCAGGGGGGCGCCATCTGCTTTGTGGTGGGATATGCTCACCACACCGCCTTGGAAATCCAAGGAGGGGTCGCTGAGTCGGATTCGACTCAACGGCAGTGAGTTTGGGTGTTTGGGTTTTCTCCGTGCAAGATGCTACTGTGGTAAACGTGGACAAGTGGAAGAACCGCTCCAAGTCCTATACAAGTATTGGCCCCACTTCACTGTGCGGAGGTCTGGTCGGGGATCCTCACACTTTTCCTCTGCTAAAGTGCCAGATATAAGTACACAAAGTGCGACCGGGACTATGGAAGTTCTCTGGGCTGTGGGCTCCAGGGAAGCTTTTCAGTCCTTCCTCCATTCCCAACGCCCCCTGTGCGCCTTACTCCTCGGTTGGTTTTTTTTTTTTTTTTTTTTTTTTTTTTTTTTATTGTGATTTGGATAAAGATTTATAGCCTAGAGAATCCAATGGGGGTTGCTATGAGTCAGAAATAACTCAATGGCATTTTTTTTTTTTTCCTTTGTTTTGTTTTGGTTGGGGCATTGGAATTGGCAAGTGGCTGCCTCTGCCTGTTATAAAGGTGAAGTCTTCTGTCCACTTGCACTTTAATGGGTGACAACCCTTCCCTCTGGGGGTAGGGGGTGCATTCGTCAAACTCTCACTTAGAAGCTCCTTTGGGAAGAGCATCTTCCCTGCCCTTCCCGGGACTTGGGTCTCACGCTCACACAAAAGAAGCTGCTTTTAGAGGCTTACCTAGCTCTCTGCCTCAGGTTTGCTCTGGTCTCTGCCTTCGTAGGCCTGGTCTGGGGGCAGAAGGAAGCGGCTGCGCCCCTTGCCTCATCTCTACCCTTAGCACGGAGAGTTAATTTCCTTCTGTCCTGGAGGATTTTGTCTTAAGAACAAGTGAAGAAATGCTCAGGTTTGTCTTACATAAACTCGTTCAGTTTACTGTTAAGGTAGTCAAGGCAGGACACACAAGTAGGACCTCAAGACATTCATTTAGCATTGGAGAATCAGAAATAACAATTACAATATTAGTTTAAATGTTAGAGGCTAAATATTTAGACTTCATACTTTCACCACCCTTCAAATTTAAGAGGAGGTCCCCCATAGGTAGTGTCTGAGGTGGTTGTGGCAAGCAGTGTCTCAGCAGGCTTCTGTCTTCAGAGAGAGAGTCAGAGAGTCCTTTTGCTTCTGTCCTCTCTGAAAATGATAAGTCCACAGATTTATATACCATGTGTGCTGTCATGTTCAACTATAATTGGTATCTTATATTGCAAATTAAAGAATTGCAGTATGCCATATTTGTGTTTTGTACATTTGTATGTTTTATTGCTAATTAGGGAATTGTTTATGACATGTTTGTATTCTTGTTTACGTCATGTTTCAAGGCCAAGTTAATTATAAATTATGGGAATTGTTGTTGTTGTTTTTCTCCTTTGTTATTATTTTTTTAATTGTGCTTTAGGTGCAAGTTTACAGAGCAGAGTTTGTTTTACATTTGACATTTTGTGTACATTTGGTTTCACTCCCCAATTACCATCCCCAACCCTAACAGCCTCCTCCCTTCCCTGCCCAGTAAACCACCCCACCACACACCACACACACACACACACACACACACACACGCCCGCCCTGCCCCTCATAGTTATACACTCCTGTATGTCCTGCATTTCCTCTGTGTGAATGTTGCCCCTCTGGTGCCCCGTGGTTGATTGCTCCAAGGGATGCATCTCCACAGAGCATGTGGGTGCATCACCCTGGGTTGAGTGGTCTGCATGTACATCTTGTTTACTATTGGGCTGAGAGCAAGCCCCTGGAAGTGAGTTTTATTCTGGGCCCAAAATGTATCCAAGGCCATAGTCAGACACTATCTGACCAGTAATTCTGGTCATTATTGTGTTTTTGGATTTTGTTCCATGTTTCTCCTCCCACTCTATACAGGATCTCCAGTTTTGAGCCTTTCCCGAGTGGTTGGCATTGGTAGCCAGGCATCATCTAGTTCTTCTGATCTCGAGGTCCATTATGTCCTAGGGCTGATCATTTCCAAATGCCCTTGGTTTTTTGCACTCTTCTTCACTTCCCACGATAGGAAACCATTAGCTGCATCTTACATGGCTGCTTGAAAGCTTTTAAGACCCCAGTCGCTACTCACCAATGTAGGATGAGGAACAAGATTTTTATGTATTTTGTTGTGCCAGTTGATTCTGGTGTCCAAAAATTATGGGAATTGTTTTGTGCCATATTTATCTTTTGTTAATTTGTAGAGATTTGATTAATGCTACATTCTGTTATCACAGACTACAAGTGCACAGCGGTATCACAGAGTACAAGTCCACTCTATCCAGGATCTCCTACGCTGATCCCTTTCTGAGTGGTTGACAATGGTAGCTGAGTATCATCTAGTTCTTCTGATTTCATGGTCATATAGGCTGACAATTGCATGGTCCACTAATCCCTTGGATTACTGTTTCTATGTGTCTTTGGTTTTCTTCATTCTTCTTTGCTCTGGACAAGGAGAAACCTGTTGTTGCATCTGGATGGCTGCTTGCAAGCTTTTAAGACCCCAATTACTACTCACCAAAGTAGGTATTTATGACCCACTTCCCATAACTTTATTACCTGTTTCCAAGGTTAAACAATGTTATAGAAGTATATATGTTTCTATATCTAAATTCATAAATTCTCTATTTCTAACTTCACATTATAAGTTTCTTATTCATAAATGTTTAAAGGCATAAAAATATTGTAACAATTTAAAAAGTATTATAGAAGTGTACATAATGTGACTTACACATATGTGGGTTTTTTTTTTCAATTTTTGTAGTGATTTGAGTGAGAGTTTATAAAGCAAATTCATTTTTCATACAACAGTTCATACACATTTTGTTTCATGACATTGACTGCAATGCCCTACAATGTAACAGGTCTCATCCCACTTCCTCCCTGTAGTTGCCTCTTCCCTGAGTCCTTGTTTCCTATGCACTCCCACCTCCTGAGCTGTCTCCCTGTGCAAACACTGTCCTCTGTTCTCCCACAAATGGTCACTCTAAAGAGTGCATCTATCTGATGTAAATGTACACCCTGTATGCCTGTTTATTATTTTGCTGGAAGCCACAAGAATGAATTCAATTCTAGACCTGAAGAGTAACTAGGGGCCATAGTCTCAGGGGTCTCACCAGGCTCTATTTTACCTGTAAACCTGGTCTTTTTTTTTTTTTTTTATGATTTTGAATTTTGTTTCACATTGTTCTCCCACTCTATTCAGGATCTCCTGCGCTGATCCCTTTCTGAGTGGTTGACAATGGTAGCTGGGTATCATCTAGTTCTTCTGATTTCATGGTTATATAGGCTGACAATTGCATGGTCCACTAGTCCCTTGGATTACTGTTTCTATGTGTCTTTGGTTTTCTTCATTCTTCTTTGCTCTGGATAAGGAGAAACCTGTTGTTGCATCTGGATGGCTGCTTGCAAGCTTTTAAGACCCCAATTACTACTCACCAAAGTAGGATGTAGAACAATGTTTTTGTGTAGTATGTTATGCCAATTGAACTTGATGTCCCCTGTGACCATGGTCCCAAGACCATAGGTCCAACTATTTGCTCCCTTGGGATAGTTGGCTGTGGCGAAGAAGTTATCATAACTTTGCCCTTTGTTAGCTATATTTGTACATTCCTACAGCACATACAAATACGTATGTAGAAATATCATTTGCCAATGTTATATATGGTCATGGATGTGTTCCCTTTTGCCTAGATGTAACTGATCATTCAACCTGTCTACCCATCTATTTACCTGTAGATTAATGTTTGTTATCACTGACAGCACACTATTGTACATGTAAAAGGGTTTATCTTTCTTGTCTTTACCTCTTGTGTACCTCTCTGTGTCTTCCTTTTCCTCAGTGCCACCGTGTGGATCACTCACTTTTGGTACATTGCCCTTCCCTTCACCCAAATCAATACTTGTCTCTACCTATCTAACAGTGTTCCCTCCACTCCCCTCCCATGCCTGGTAACCAACAAAGAAAGTTTCCTTCCATATATAAACATTTCCTTGGCTTTTGACAATAGTGAACTAATACAATATTTGTCCTTCTGTGGTTGACTTATTCCACTCAGCAAAATGTCCTCCAAGTTCATCCACGTTATGTGGTGTTTCAAAGAGTCTGCATTATTCTTTAGTGTTGCATAATATTCTACTGTGTGTATGTATTATAGTTTGATTTTCCATTCCTCTGTTGATGGATACTTAGGCTGTTTCTGTCTCTTCACTACTGTGAATAATGCTGCGATGTACATGGGTGTGTGTATATCTGTTTGTGTCCTGGGCTATCACTTCCCTAGGATATATACCTAGTAATGGGATTACTGGATCAAATGGTATTTCTATTTCCAATTTCTTAATGACTGGTCATACTGATTTCCACAGTGGTTGTATCATTTGACAGTCCCACCAACAGTGTATGAGAGTCCCAGTCTCTCCACATCCTCGCCAGCATTTGTTATTTTCTGTCTTGTTGAACTTTGCTATTAGTGCTGGGGTGAAATTGTATCTCATAGTTGTTTTGATTTGCATTTCTCTAATGGCTAATGATCGCAAACATTTCTTCATGTGTTTGTTGGCTGCCTGAATGTCTTCTTTGGTGAAGTGTCTATTCATGTCTTCTGCCCATTGTTTAATTGGATTGTTTGTCTTTTTGATGTTGAGGTGTTAGAATTTTCTATAAATTTTAGAAATAAGTCCCTTGTCAGATACGTTGTTGCTGAATATTTTTCCCAATCTATAGGTTATCTTTTTACCCTTTTGGGGAAGTCTTTAGAACCACATAAAAATTTAAAAGTTTTAAAAGGCCCCAATCATCTAGTTTAACTTCTACTGTTTCTGCATCTTGGATTATGCTAGATAATCTATTTAGGCTGTAAATTAGGGTCTCTAAGTTTGCCCATATTTTTTCCTTAAGGAACTTTATAGTTTTAGGTTTCGCATTTAAGTCTTCGATCCATCTGGAGTTAGTTTTTGTGTATGGTGTGACTTAATGGATCTTGTTTCATTTTTCTGCAAATGGATAACCAGTTTTGCAACCACCATTTGTTACAGACACTATTTCTTCCCCATTTCATGGATTTCAGCCCTTTGTCAAAGATCAGCTGACCATAGGTTGATGGATCTATTTCTGGCTTCTCAATTCTATTCCACTGGTCCATGTGTCTGTCATTGCACCAATGCCAGGCTGTTTTGAATACCGTGTCTATATAGTAAGTTTTGAGATTTGAGAGTGTGACACCTTCGACTTTGTTCTTCTTCTTTAGTAGTACTTGGCTTATCCGAGGTCTTTTTCCTTTCCATATAAAATTAGTGATTGATTTTTCCATATCATTGAAGAATGCTGATGGGATCTGGATTGGGATTGCATTGAATATATAGATTGCTTCGGGTAGTATTGACATTTTCACAATGTTCAATCTTTCTATCCATGATATGTTCTTCCATTTATGTAGCTCTCTCATGGTTTCTTGAAGTAGTCTTTTGGAGTTTTCTTTGCACAAATCTTTTGTGTCCCTGGTAAGATTTATTCCCAAGTATTTTATTTTTAGGGTAGTTATTGTAAATGGTACTGATTTCCTTATTTCCTTTACAGCAATCTCTCTGCTGGTATAGAGGAACCCAACTAATTTTTGGATGTCAATCTTGTATCCTGCCACTATGGTAAATCTCTCAATTAGTTCCAGTAGTTTTCTTAATGAGTCTTGGGTTTTCTGTGTATTGGATTATATCATCTGCAAATAGGGGTAGTTTTCATTCTTCTTATCAGTATGGATGCTTTGATTTCCCTTTCTTGCCTTATTGGCCTGGTTAGGACTTCCAATACAATGTTGAATAGAAGTGGTGATACAAGGTATCCTTATCTGGTTCCTGTTCACAAAAAGAATGGTTTCAGTCTCTTTCCATTGAGAACAACATTGGCTATTGATTTTGTATGTATGCCCTTTATTATGTTGAGGAATTTCCCTTCTATTCCTATTTTTATGAGAGTTTTTATCAGGAATCGGTGTTGGATTTTATCAAATGCCTTTTCTGTATTGATTGATATGATCATGTGGTTCTTTTCCTTTGTTTTATTTATGTGATGGATGACGTTTTGTGATGGATGATTGTTTTTTAAAGTTGAACCATCCTTGCATACCTGCTATGAACCCCACTTGATCATGGTGTATCATTTTGATACGTTGCTGGAATCTCTTGGCTAGGATTTTGTCTAAGATTTTTGCATCTATATTCATGAGGGACATTCATGGTTATGCTTGCTTCATAAAATGAATTTGGGAGGATTCCACACTTTTCTTTTTTTTTAAAAAATGCATTTTATTGAAATATAATTTATGTACAGTGAAGTGAAATACACAAAACTAAAGTGACATGGGTCAATACTTTTTTTTTTCTTTTTTTTTGCATTGTTCCCTCCCCTCCCATCCCACTCCTGGCAACCAACAAAGAAAGTTTCCCTCCATATATAAACCTTTCCTTGAACCTCCACAACAATGAACTAATACTATATTTGTCCTTCTGTAATTGACTTATTTCACTCAGCATAATGTCCTCCAATTTCATCCATATTATGTGGTATTTTGCAACTCTACATTATTCTTTAGTGCTGCATAGCATTCCAGTATGTGTATGTACCATAGTTTGGTCATTCACTCTTCTGCTGATGGGCATGTAGGCTATTTCCATCTTTTTGCTATTGTAGATAGTGCTGTGATGAACATGAGCATGCATATATCTGTTCCTGTCCTGGCCCTCACCTCTCTAGGAAATATACCTAGTAATGGGATTGCTGGATCAAATGGTATCTCCAATTACAACTTTCTAAGGAATTGCCATCTTGCTTTCCACAGTAGTTGTGTCACTTCACAGTCATACAAGCAGTGTATGAGAGTTCCAATCTCTCCACATACCCGCCAGCATTTGTTATTTTCTGTCTCATTGAACCTTGCCATCAGTGCTGGGGTGAGACAGTATATCTCATTGTTGTTTTGATTTACATCTCTCTGATGGCCAATGATTGTGAGCATCTTTTCATGTATTAGCTGACTACCAGAATATCCTCCTTGGTGAAGTGTCTATTCATGTCTTCTGCCCATTTGTCAATTGGATTGTTAATTCCTTTGGTGTTGGGGTGTTGGAGTTTTCCATCAATCTGAGAGATAAGTCCCTTGCCAGATATGTAATTATCAGCAAATATGAATTTTTTGCTATAATTTTTGTCATGTGCTTTTTCATTGTGTCGATTTCTTTGTTCCATATAATTTTCTATGCTGAGCTTGTTTTGTTTGTGAATCATGTTATCACTTCTTTCGTTGCTATTGTTTTAATATTTGCTGAATATTTATGCTGCTCCTCTTTTTTATTTTGATGTGAAGATTTATCATTTTTCTTTGAGGTTGCCCTGTGATTTATAGTTTTCTTCCCAAGTTTAGAACAGTCTGTTCTATCTTGCAGTTGTTTTGACTTCCCTACCATCTAGAAGTTCTGCAATGACTCAGATTTTTTTCCCCTCTTTTGGTTTGTAGTTGTCCTCATTTGTCAGTTGGTGTCTCTGGTTCCCTGTTCACAATCCTGCAGGCTTACTTACTTTGGATACTTCCATGGCTGGGTTGGTTTCTGGGTTATATCATCATGTGTGTTAATGGTCAGTTGTTGTTGGCTGTTGTTGCTTCTCTGTCCAAAGGGCTCCCTTTAATATCTCTTGTAAAGTTGGTCTGGTTTTAACAAATTCCCTTAATTTCTGCTTATCTGGAAAT
>NW_006921639.1:9823137-9823919 GCF_000298275.1 Orycteropus afer afer | reverse complement strand
AGCAGTTGTCCCTGCAGCCCTTGGTGACTGGGACTGATCTTTACATCAATTCTCAGGTCCCAACACCACTTGGAAATATTCAGGCTGTTGTTCTCATCAGAGGAGCTGACAGTCCACAGCTCTGACCATCTCTGTACTCACTGTTTTCTTTCAGGTTTTTCCACTAGTTGGTGCCTAATCCACTTCTGTTCCTTTCAAAGATCAGGGTTCCTGGATCATCTTCGGTATCTCTGTCAATTGGTTTTTATTTTCTTTATTGAAGAGGGTCTGAGTTGCTTGTCTGCCTATTCCTCCATCTTACCGGAAGTCTGGATCTCAATTCTTTAGGATATAAGCCTAGTAATAAGATTGCTGGATTAAATGGTATTTCTATTTCCAACTTCTTAAGGAATCATGCTGGCCAATTCTTTGAGAAGTGGACAGCCTCTTCCTTCCTCCTAGTCTGTCTCAGTCTGTAAGCTGGGCTGATACCTGTGCACCATGTCCATCCCGCTGGGTTTGAAACACCAGTGGGTCAGTCACATCAACACTTCACCACGGTAGGACAAACCGACAGACAAGTTTGTCTCCCTGTTGGAAACCTCTCGTACTTTGAATAGCAAAGAAACACTGTTTGATACATTGCTGACAACTTTGTGAATAGTCCAGTTAGGTTAGAAGGCTCTCAAAATAGGACTGGGAGAGAGCTCATCATCTGAGTAAACCCAGCCTTACTCATATGGATAAGGTAAAGCTTTCGAGACCTCCATTTGCTGATGTGGCACCACTCAAATTGAAGAGAA
>NW_006921639.1:9819034-9821099 GCF_000298275.1 Orycteropus afer afer | reverse complement strand
GAGAAGTGGACTATATGAAGAAAAATGTGGCATCAGGATTGAAGAAAGAATCATTAACAACCTGAGATACGCAGATGATACAACTTTGCTTGCTGAAAGTGAGGATGACTTGAGGCACTTACTGATGAAGGTTGAAGAATACAGTCTTTAGTATGGATTACATCTCAATATAAAGAAAACAAAAATCAGGCCTTTCTAACCCTGCTCTGTGACCTCACAAAATGATTGGATGGGACTGTGCAAATAAGGTGCATGGAACCTTTGTGGGGAGGAACCATGCAAATAAAGTCTATAGAATCCTTATGAAGGAATTGGTCAGTTTTTCCATCTGCTAGGCTGGAAAGGAGCGAATCCCAGAAGCAGAAGAGAAGGGGGAATTTTGCTACCATCAAGAAGAATAGCCAGGAGACTTCCGGTAAGATGGAGGAATAGGCAGATAAGCTCCACAGACCCTCTTCAACAAAGTAAAGGGAAACCAATTGACAGAGACAAAGAAGATAATCCTGGAGGCTTGGGCTCTGAAAGGAAGTATACAGAAGTGTATTAGGCACCAACTAGTAGAAAAACCTGAACAAAAGCAGTGAGTATGGAGACAGTCAAAGCAGTGGACTGTAAGCTACTCTGACAGGACCAACAGCCTCAATATTTCCAAGTGGTGTTGGGACCTGAGAATTGACCTAAAGATCAGCCCTGGTCACCAAGTGCTGCAAGGATGATTGTACTGGTGGCCTATGACTAGGAAGGAAAACAGCAAGGAGGGAGAAAACCTAAGCTGTGGACTTTCCACTGTCTGGAGGATGCGGCCATTTTAAATGTTTACAAGTGGTGGCCATTTTGGATTTTAAAGTGTCAGCATTCTCATCTGGATTCCAGGGATGTAAGCACAGACTCTGTTTGCCAAGGGCGGCAGAGACATACAGGAAACTGACAATGGGAAAGGAGACAGGTGGTAAGTATACAACTGCTGTGAACTAGTGAATAAAGGAGCACAGCACAGTACCCTGCTTACGCAGATAACGTACAAACAAAACAAAGAAAATTAAAATCATGGGCAAGTCACTCCAACATACAATCACTGATTAAATATAAACACAAAAACATCATAATGCCTTGGAGACAACAGACCATCACATTCCACACAAAGAAGCAAGATAAAGCAGGAGAAACAAGGAACCAGGATACAGACCCAAAACACATCCCTGAGAAAGATACAGCATTGTAACTCCCTGATAAGGAATTCAAAATAATTATATTTAGGTATCTTCAACAAATTGAGGGACAGATCAAGGAAAACCCTGATAAAATTGAGGAAACCACAGAGAAAACCCAAGAACAATTTTGAAAGACAATACAAGAACAAAATGAAAAAATAAATAAATAGAAATGATACAAAACTCACACATAGAAATCCAGAAGATTAATACTAAATTTTCAGAAATAGATAAAACATTGAATGGGCAAAGGAGTAGAATTGAATCCATGGAAGACAGAATTAGTGAGATTGAAGCCAAATACCTCAATACTTCTTTAGAAAGCAATCAATCAGAAAAAAATATCAAAATGAAGAAAGCCTAAGGTTCATGTGGGATACCATCAAAAGGAATAACCTACATGTACAGAAAGAGACAAATAAAACCACAGAGAAAATTGTCAAAGATTTGTTGGAAGAGAATTTTCCTGGTATAACGAAAAATGAGAATATACCATGCAAGAAGTCCAACCAACCCCAAACAGGATAGACCCCAAAAGAAAATCACCAAAACATATCATAATAAAACTCACCAAAACCAAAGACAAAGAAAGAATCATGAAAGCAGCATGGGAAAAACAAAAAGTTACCTACAAGTGGCAACCAATAAGACTAAGCTCAGATTTCTCAAGAGAAACCAGGCAGGTGAGAAGACAATGGGATGGTACATACAAAACACTGAAAGAGAAAAATTTCCAACCAAAAATTATGTACCCAGAAAAACTGTCCTTCAAATATGATGGTGAAATTAAGGACCTTTCCTGATAAGCAGAAATTAAGGGAATTTGTTAAAACCAGACCAACCTTACAAGAGAT
>NW_006921639.1:9809527-9818214 GCF_000298275.1 Orycteropus afer afer | reverse complement strand
ATGGTGATTCCTTAGAAAGCTGGAATTGGAGATACCATTTGACCCAGAAATCCCATTACTAGGTATATATCCTAGAGAGGTGAGAGCCAGGACAGAAACAAATATATGCACGCCCATATTCATTGCAGCACTATTTAAAATAATAGCAAAAAATGGAAACAACTTACATGCCCATCAATGGAAGAATGGATGACCAAACTATGGTACATACACATACTGGAATGCTATGAAGCATTAAAGAATAATGTAGAGTCTGCAAAGCACCGCCTAACATGGATAAACTTGGAGGACATTATGCTGAGTGAAATAAGTCAATCACAGAAGGACAAATATAGTATTAGTTTGATGTTGTGGAGGATCAAGGAGGGATTTATATATGGAGGGAACCTTTTTTGTTGGTTGCCAGGGGTGGAAGGGGAGGGGAGGGAACACTGCCAAAAAAGGAAAAATGCATTGACCCATGTCACTTTAGTTTTATGTATTTCACTGTATATACATTATATTTCAGTAAAATGTATTAAAAAAAAAAAAAAGAAGAAGAAGAATAGCCAGAAGTAGAGTACATCTTTTGGACTTGGTCTCCCTGCACTGAGAATATTCTACACAGACACAGAACTGTAACACCAGAAAAAAGTGCAAGACAGTGAGAAGTGGTAGCAAGCATGACAGAGTGTAATGGTAGAGGAGCAGCAGCAACAGAACCAAGATACTGGCGTGAAACAGCACAGTGGGCTTCCCAGCTCATGGAGCGAGGTAGCTATAGTTTACATGCCAACCCATGAATCAAGAGAGCTGAGCACATTTGGGTAGGAGGCTTCCTAGAAGAGCTGGGTGCCTCCAACTACATGTCAGCTAAGTTTTGTAACACCTCCCCAATCAGGGCAGAGTCCAGACCCAGAGGCCAAGGGGCTGAGAATGAGAGAGAAGTTGGCCTGACAGAAGAACTGTATCCTGAGTCATTTTTTTATCCCAAATTGTAACTTGTTACTTCCCTACTACAGCCCATAACTGTGAATATGATCTGTGAGTTCTTTGTGTCTAGTGCAATGAATTGAGCCCAGCAGAGAAGTAGAGAGTGTCATGGGAGGGATAGCTGGTGTTAGAATTGGTAAAAAGGTTGGAAAGAGGAGGTATGTCTGACCTTCACCTTATAGAAATCAGCCTTGGGCTGATGCTGCTAATCTTGATTCTCTTTCCTTCCCTTCACAAAGTTAGATGAGAGGGTCTGATGCTGTCATGTAATTTTTTACAAGATATGACACCAAAAGCACTAGCAACAAGAAATAAAATAATCTTGTTTTCATCAAAGTTAAGAACTTTATTATCAAAGGATATAATAAAGAATGTGAAAAGACAACCTACAAAACCTATAAAATGTGAGAAAGAGAAACCATATATTGGATAAGGGTTTAATATCTAGAATATATTTGAAAAAAAAAAAAAAAACCTTAAAACTCAACAACAAAAAGATCAACAACCCAGTGAAATAATGGGAAAAGCCTTAATTAAGCATTTCTCCAAAGATAGACAAATGACCAACAAGCCCATGAAAAGATGCTCAGCATCATTCATCATAAGGGAAATGTATATCAAATCCACAATGGGATACCACTTCATACCCACTGTAATCATCTTATAACTGACTGGCTGATCATATCAGATCGGGGATGATTATATCATTACATAATTGCCAATAGCTATTTAAAAAAAAAAAAGTGGTAAATAAGAAATATTGGAGAGGATGTGAAGAAATTAGAATATTTGTACATTGCTGATTAGAATGTAAAGTGATACACCCACCATGGAAAAAAAATTGGAGTTAAACATGCAATTACCATACGACTCAGCAAATCCATTCCTAGGTATATACCCAAAAGAAATGAAAGCAATGACGTATATAGACACAAATATACCAATGTTTTCTGTAGCATTATTCACATTAGCCAAAAGAAAGAAAAACCCAAGTGTTCATCAACAGATGAATGGGTAAACAAAATGTGGCATATACATACAATAAAATATTATTCAGCTATAAAGAGAAATAAATGAAATTTTGATATGTCCCATTACATGGATGAACCTTGAAAACATAAGTGAATAAAATAAGCCAGACACAAAATGACATATATTATATGATCCCATATATATGAAGTATCTAGACTAGGCAAATGTATAGAGACCAAAGTTTATTAGTGGTTATCAGAGGTAGGAGGGTGGAAGGAAGAGGGAGTCATTGTTTAGGGGCCACCGAGCTTCTGTTAATGGTGATGGAAAAAATCTGAAAACAGATTCTGGTGATGGTGATTACACAACATGATAAGCATAATTAATGGCATTGAATTGTTCTTGTAAAAACAATGTTGAAATGGCAAGTGGTTTGTGTGTGTGGGTGTGTGTACATACATACATACACACATATATTGAGCTCTGGTGGCACAATGCCTAAGGCATTTGACTGCTGACCAGAAGGTTGGTGGTTCCAACCCACCAGCCACTCCATAGAAGGAAGACTGGGCAATCTACTTCCATAAAGATTTACCACCTCAGAAACCCACTGGGGGTTGCTATGAGTTGGAATTGACGTGATGGCAGTCGGTTTGGTTTTTTAGATAAATAGATATACATACTTTCTCCTCACTTACTGACCTGGTTAGGTTCCAAAGACCTGGTCATTATGCAAAAATTGGTATCATGTGAAAATGGAGGATGACTACATCATTGTATAACTGTGAGATTGCATCATTACACTGAGAATCATTGCCCAGTCAAATTGACACATAATCTTAACTATCACAGCCAGTGTTACTCTCACCTTGCACCTTGGCATTCATTACTGTCAGATGTACATCATTAATGCACAAAATAGTAAGATAGTAGATTTTTTACTATTGTCATAAGTGTGAAATGTCAGATAATGATATAGTCAATAAGTGAGGAATAAGTGTATATATTTATTTATTTGTTGCAATAAAAAATTAGAACAGAAAATGCGTAGAAATAAAAGTTTATCAGTAGTGTCTTATCTAGTGCTGCTATAATAGAAATACCACAAGTGGACGGTTTTAGCAAACAGAAATTTATTCTCTCACAATTCAGAAGGCTAGAAGTCCAAATTCAGGACACCAGTTCTAGAAGAAGTCTTTCTCTCTGTGTTGGCTCTGGGAGAAGGTCCTTGTCTCCTTCCATCATCTATGGGCTTGGTGTCCCTTGGAGATCTCCATACGTCTTGGCGTCAGTCTTCCCTTAGGTCTAGGAAATTCACAGCACAGTGACCCTTGGTACAAAGGATTTACTCTACTCCTGGCTCTTCTTTTTTGGTGGTAGTAGGTCCCTACTCTCTGCTTCCCTCTGTCTCCTTTTTATCTTTTGAAGGTAAAAGGTGAGGCAGGCCATACCTCAAGGAAACTCCCGTTACATCTGATCAGGGCTGTGACCTTATTAAGAGTGTTGCATCCTTTTCCCTTACAGGGATGAAGACTGTGACCTGAATAAGGGTTTTGCATCCCACTGAAATCCTCTTATAACTGATTGGCTGATCACATCAGATCACATCATGGGGGATGATTATATCATTACATAACTGCCAATGAGAATCATAGCCCAGCCAAGTTGACACATATTTTTGGGTGAAGCAATTCAATTCATGTCAAGCAGTTAGCAGGGGGTATGGGTGAAGGAGAATAGTTATTGCTTAGGAGTATTAGGATTCTGTTTGGGGTTGTGGGGTTTATATTAACTTTACCCAAAGAATCTGGTCTTTGCTTTCAGTTGCTGAGAGGTATTAAAAAAAAAAAAAAAAAAAAAGAGGAAGAAAGAAAGAAAGAAAACTTGGAAATTAATTGTCTTTGGTAAGGACTCCAGACCATACATAAATTACAGGATAGGTGAGGTAATGAGGTGACTCTAGGGTGGGAGCTGGCCAGGCTGGAAAGACCCATGTGTAATACCTTGCGATCACCTCACAATATCGACTAACTTCAGGGCAGAGAAGTTGGACTTTTCATTATTACATAATGAGACCCCCAATAAAAGCTGTGCACACAGGAGCTCCATGGGCTTCCTGTTTGGTGAAAGATATTAATGCATGTGGGAGGGTAGTGCATCCTTTTTGGGGACATGAAAGTTCCACGCTGGGAATCCTCCTAGACCTTGACCTATGAGTCTCTTCATTTGTATCATTTTTTCCTACATTAACGTGTAATTGTAAGTATAGCGCTTTCCATGAATTCTGTGACTACTTCCAGTGAATTATTGACCTGAGGGAGTAGTGGGAGCTAGTAGGTCATACATAAGTGAGGGGGTCGAGAGAAGCCACTGATACGTAGCAAGTCATTCAGAAGTGAGGAAGCCCCTGAGCTTGCAGCTGGCACCCAGAAAAGGTAACCCTGAATTTGTAGTCAATACATCAGAAGTGAGGGTGTCATGAGGACTCCCAAACTTGTAGCTGGCAATTGAGATCACTGGCGCACTTTGCAATCTGGAGGACTGTGTCCTTTCACTTGTGAGATCTGACCTAACACTGGGAAGCTAGGGTCAGATAAAGAATTGCTGTGTGGCCAGCTGGTGTCAGAACTGAACAGAGAAATAAACATTGAGAATTTGATTTATGTTATTATCCTCGCAGGGGTGATAAAAAAAAATTTGGAAATGGCTAGTGGTGACAACTGCACAGCATGGTGAATGTGATTAATGACACTGAATTGTACAATTAAGACTGATTTAGACAGAAAACTTCTTTTTCTTCCTTCTATTTATTTATTTATTTATTGTGATTTGGGTGAAGATTTACAGAGAAAATTCACTTTCCATACAGCAGTTCACATACACTTTGTCTCATGACAGTGACCACAATTCACCACAATACAACAGCTCCCCTCCCACTTCCTCCCAACAGTCACCTCTTCCCTGTGTCCATTCCTCCATGCACCCTGCCCCCCAAGCTGTCTCCCTGTGCATAAACAGCCCTTCTTTCTCCCATGATTGTTCTCTCCAGGTATCTGCCTCAGGTAAATGTTCAACTCCTATGCCTAGACAGAAAACTTTTTGTGATAGCTATTTTACCACAAGAAAAAAAAAAAAAAAAAAAGAGGATACATATATAAAATGGAAAATTATTCATCCGTATAAAGGATGAATAATGCCATAACATGGAAGAATCTTGAAAACATCATGCTGAATGAATTGAATCAGTCACAAAAGGACAGATATTTTATGATTCCACTTATATGAAATATTTAGAATGGGCAAGTATATACAGACCAAGGTTGATTGGTGTTTGTTACCAAAGGTGGGTAGTAGGGAGGAATATAGGGAATCTCATTGCTTAGGGGACAGTAAGCTTCTGTTAAGGGTGATGGATAAATCTGGAGGCAAATAATGGTGATGGTTGTACAATATGATGAACACAGTGTAATTGAATTCTACAATAAAGAATGTTGAGATGGCAAATGTTAAGGTACATATAAGGGGGAGATCAGCACAATATCACTAAGACAAAAGAAGACACTGAGAGGTGTACAGGTGTTCCAGACAACAAAGGTAAATACTATTGCCTACACAATCCTACCCACCACTTTGTCAGTTTGTCGTACTGTGGTGGCTTGTGTGTTGCCGTGAGGCTAGATGCTATGCCACCAGTATTTCAAATGCCAGAAGGGTCATCCATGGTGGATAGGTTTCAGTGGAGCTTCCAGACTAAGACAGACTGAAAGAAGGAAGAGGCCATCCACTTCTCAAAGAGTTGGCCAGTGAAAACCTTAGGAATAGCAGTGAAATACTGTCTGATATATTACTGGAAATTTTTACACATAGCCCTGAAATATTATCCTATATAGTGCTGGAAGATGGACCCCTCAGGTTGGAAGGCATTCAAAATACAACCGGGGAAGAGGGGCCTCCTCACAGTGGAGCCGATCTTAATGATGTGGGTGGAGTAAAGCTTTTGGGAACTCCATTTGCTGATGTAGCACAACTCAAAATGAGAAAAAATAGCTGCAAACATCCATTAATAATTGGAACATGGAATGTACAGAGTATGAATCTAGGAAAATTGGAAGTTGTCAAAATGGAAATGGAACACATAAAGATTGATATCCTAGGCATTGACAGCCTAGGACCAGTTTTGGGCATTTTGAATCAGACAATCATATAATCTACTATGCTGGGAATGACAAATTGAAGGGAAATGGTGTGGCATTCATCATCACAAAGAATGTTTCAAGATCTATCCTGAAGTACTGCACTGTCAATGATAGGATAATACCCATATGCCTACCAGGAAAAGCACTTAATAGTACTATTATTCAAATTTACACACAAGCTATCAAAGCCAAAAATGAGGAAATTAAAGATTTTTACCAACTTCTTCAGTCTGAAATTGACCAAACATACAATCAAGATGTGTTGATTATTACTATTGATTGAAATGCAAAAGTTGAAAACAAAATCACTGGTAGTTGGAAGACATGGCCTTGGTAATAGGAATGATGCTGAAGGTCCCATGACAGAATTTGCAAGACCAATGACTTATTCATTGCAAACACCTTTTTTTCAACAACACAAATGGTGGCCATATACATGGAGTTCACCAGATGGAGTACACAGGAATCAGATTGACTACATCTGTGGAAAGAAGCATTGGAGAAGCTCAGTATCTTCAGCCAAAACAAGGGTAGAAGCTGACTGTGGAACAGACCATCAATTGCTCATATGCAAGTTCAATCGAAGTTGAAGACAATTAAAACAAGGCCATGAGTGCCAAAATATAACCTTGATTATATCCTTCCTGAACTTAGAGTCCGTCTAAAGAATAGATTTGATGCGTTGAACACCAGTGACCAAAAACCAGAGGAATTGTGGGATAACATCAAGAACATCATCCATGAAGAAAGCAAGAGGTCAATAAAAAGACAAAGAATGGAAGAAAAGACCAGAATAGATGTCAGAAAAGACTCTGAAACTTGCCCTCGAATAGAGAGTAGCTAATAAAGCAAATGGAAGAAATGACAACGTGAAAGAGCTGAACAGAAGATTTCAAAGAGCAGCTAGAAAAGACAAAGCCAATTATTATAATGAAATATACAAAGACCCAGAGTTAGAAAACCCAAAGAGAAGGACCCACTTGGCATTTCTCAAGCTGAAAGAACTGAAGAAAAAATTTAAGCCTTGAATTGCAATACTGAAAGATTCTATGGGCAAAATATTGAATGCTGCAGGAAACATCAAAAGAAGATGGAAGGAATACACAGAGCCACTGTACCAAAAAGAATTGGTCGATGTTCATCCATTTCAGGAGACGGCATATGATCAAGAACCAATGGTACTGAAGAAAGAAGTCAAAGCTGCACTGAAGGAATTGGTGAAGAACAAGGCTCCAGGAGAAACACTGAGATGTTTCAACAAATGGATGCCATGCTGGAGGCACTCACTTGGCTATGCCAAGAGATTTGGAAGACAGCTACCTGGCCAACTGACTGGAAGCAATCCATATTTTTACTGATTCTAAAGAATGGTGATCCCACATAATGTGGAAATTATCAAACAATATCATTAATATCTCATGCAAGTAAGATCTTACTAAAGATAATTTAAAAACGGTTGCAGCAGTATATTGACAGAGAACTTCCAGAGGTGCAAGCTAGATTCAGAAGAGGACGTGGAACAAGAGATATCATAGCTGCTGTCAGATGGATCTTGGCACAAGGCAAAGAATACCAGAAAGATGTTTACTTGTGTTTTATTGACTATGCAAAGGCATTTGATTGTGTGGATCATAACAAATTGAGGATAACATTGAGAAGAATGGGAATTCCAGAACACTTAATTGTAGTCATGAGGAACCTGTACATAGACCAGGAAGCTGTCATTTGAACAGAACAAGGGAATACTACATGGTTTAAAATCAGGAAGGGAGTATGTCAAGGTTTATCCTTTCACCATACTTATTCAGGCTTTATGCTGAGCACCCAATACAAGAAGCTGGACTATATGAAGAGGAACATGGCACCAGGATTGGAGGAAGACTCATTAACAACCTGCAATACGCAGATGACACAGCTTTGCTTGCTGAAAACGAAGATGACTTGAAGATTAAAGACTGCAGTCTGCAGTATGGATTACATCTTTTTTTTTTTTTAGTATGGATTACATCTTAACATAAACAAAACAAAAATCCCCACAACTGGACCAATAAGCAGCATCATGATAAATGGAGAGAAGATTGAAATTGTCAAAGATTTTATATTACTTGGATCCACTGTCAACACCAATGGAAGCAGCAGTCAAGACATCAGATGACGTATTACACTGGGCAAATCTGCTGCAAAAGACCTCTTTAAAGTGCTGAAGAGCAAAGATGTCTCTTTGAAGACTAAGGTGCGCCTAATCCTAATATTGTGAGTAGTGACTGGGGTTTTAAAAGGTAGTGAGCAGCCATCTAAGATGTAACTATTGGTATCTCCCCATCTGAAGAAAACAAGAGTGAAGAAAATCAAAGATTCAAAGAAAATATTAGTCCAAAGGACTAATGGACCACACAAGCCACAGCCTCCACTACTCTGAGACCAGAGAATTAGAGGCTCCTGAACAGAATGGGAGAAAAATGTAGAACAGAATTCAAAATCATAAAAAAGACCAGACTTAGAGGCAGGGCAAGATGGCGGACTAGGCAGAAGGATTGCACAGACCCT
>NW_006921639.1:9796930-9803091 GCF_000298275.1 Orycteropus afer afer | reverse complement strand
TTGAACCGCCAGCCATCTGGTTAGCAGGCAAGTGACTTAGCCACTATGCTACCTTGTAGGGGTAGGACTGTGCAAATAAGGTGTATGGAACCCTAATGTGAAGATCGGTCAGTGTTGCCATCTTGCTATGCTTCAAATGAGCCATCCCAGAGGCAGAAAAGGGGGATCTCACTGCCATCAAGCAAAAAGAGCCGGAGGTTGAGTGGAGCTCGTGCTTGGACCGGAGATCCCTGTCCTGGACCTCCTTGGCAGAGAGATGGCAAAGAGATCGGCAGAAATAATGATGGCAGTAGAGGCAGCAGAACCAAGAGACTGGCACAAGACAGAACAATGGGTTTCACAGCACACAGAGTGGCAGGTTTGCCAACCCAGAGCCAGACAGCTGAGTGCCTTTGGGCAAGAGGCTTGCTGAGGGAATGGGGTGCACCTAGATGCACCTATTGGCAGAGCTAAAAGAGCTTTGTAACACTTGCCCAAGTAGGGCAAAGGCCAAGCTGAGGGGCCAAGGGCCAAAGAGAGGTGCGTGGCAGAGGGAAGGCTGTCCTTAAGGAAGAATTGTATCCTGAGCATTCCTGAACCTGAATTGTAACTGCTTACTTCCTTAATAAACCCCATAATCATGGGGGGAGGGGGAGGAAAGAGAATCAACAAAAATAAAAGTGTATTCTTTGTAAATACTGATAAAATCTGTAAGAATGACCAAGGCCAATGACTAAAAAAGAAAGAAAAAATAGAGATAATACCAGGAATGAAAAAAAAGGGACATCAATATAGAAGCTACAGACATTAAACATATATTATGAAATATTATATGACATTAGATTTATAGAAGAGATTAAACAAAAACCTAGAAAATAAAACTTACCAAAGCTGACAGAAGAATTAGAATCTCTGATAATGCTAATTTGTATTAACTAATTGAATCCCAGAGGCGGAAAAGGAATCTCACTGCCATCAAGCAGTAAACTGTAATTAAAACTCAATTTATTTCAATTGCTGTTCCCACAAAGAATGTTCCAGGTGTTATTGGTTTCATTGATAACTTCTTACAAATTTTAAAGAGCAAATAATACCAGTTTTAAACAAACTCTTCTAGAGAATAGAAAAACAGGAATACTTCTGTCTTTTTTTATGTTGTTTTTGTTTTTTAAGGGAAGTAAAACCTTGACTTTAAAATCTGAAAAAGAACACTCATGATCATGGGTACAAACTTCTTAAACAACATACAGTATAGCAACCAACGCCATCTAGCAATATATGCAATGTCAATGCATCATGATCAAGTGAGGCTTATTCCAAGAATGTAAAGTTGGGATAAAATTCTTTATTTCGATAACCACATAAACCAAGTAAAGGAGAGAAATCATATGATCATTTTATCAGATAACAAAAAAATCATTAAATAAAATTCAACATATACTAATGATAAAAATAATTTAGGCTAAACCTGAAGTAAAGGGAAACTCTCCTAATTTAAAGTATGTTGTTGTTGTTGTTATGTGCCGTCGAGTCAACCCGACTCATAGCGACACTTCCTTGGGTTTCTGAGGCAGTATCACTACGGAAGTAGATTGCCCCATCTTCCTTCCGAAGAGTGGCTGGTGGGTTTGATCCGCCAGCCTTCTGGTTAGCAGTCAAGTGCCTTAGGCACTATGCTACCAGAGCTCCCAATTTAAAGTATATGTATAAAAAAACAATCAGTGTATAATGGAGAAATATTGAAGCTTTCTCTGAAATTGGGAATAAAACAAGGGTTTCCTCTTTCCCAAACTTTGTTCAGCATCACATTTATTAATGATACAAAATAAACCACGCCCTGGTGGAGCAAAGGGTTAAGCATTTGATTATCAGCCCAAAGGTTGGTGGTTTGACCCACCCAGGGGCATCTCAGAAGAGAAGTCTAGCAATCTGCTCTAGAAAGGTCACAGCCTTGAAAACCCTATGGAGAAATTCTACTCTGCACACCAAACACCAAACCAAACCCATTGCCATCGAGTCATTTCCGACTCATAGAGACACCCTTTGGGCTTCTGAGGTGGTAAATCTTTACAGAAGTAAGTAGATTGCCCAGTCTTCCTTCTGCAGAGTGGTTGGTGGGTTTGAACCACCAGCCTTCTGGTTAGCAGTCAAATGTCTTAGGCACTGCACCACCAGAGCTCCTTACTATGCACACATGGGGTGAGAATGAGTACGGATTGACTCAATAGCAACCAACAAACAACAGGAACAGGCAATAAGGCAAAAAAAAGAAATGAAGTATATAAGGATTGGAAAGAAAATAAAACTGTCATTACTTGCAAATTTAATGATTTTGTATGTAGAAAACCCATGGAACCTACATTTAAATTATTGAACCTGATAAGTGAATTTAGTGAGGTCATAAAGGTCAATATATATTTTAAAAAAAAATTGATTGGATTTCTCTTGCCAGAAATCAGCTAGCAGCAAATAAAAGACATAGTGGCTAAGGCACTTGACTGCTAACCAGAAGGCTGGCGGTTCAAACCCACCAGCCACTCCTCGGAAGGAAGGTTGGGCAATCCTACTTCCGTAGTGATACTGCCTCGGAAACCCAAGGAGGGGTCGCTATGAGTCAGGGCTGACTCGACGGCACATAACAACAACAACAACAATTTCAAGTATCATAAAATCAAGTTTCTAGGAATAAATCAAATGAAATATATGCAAGAATCTTTACACAGTGACTAAAAGCAAAACAGACTTGATGCATCAATAGGTACCAGAGCAGGAGAGTAAGGCCTCTCTCCTGAGAAAAGTTAAACTCCAGGAGCTATTTCTTGAATGTCAAATAGCTCTTTACTGAAGTAGAAATGACCCTAACTGAGAACACTAGGGGTCTGGGCTGTGACTCTTTATTGAGATTTGTCAGACATCACAAAAAATCACTTACTGGTAGAAATATCGGACAACATTATGAAATTCATAAGGTTTTCGGTGGCCAATTTTTTCAGCAGTGGATGGCCCCATCCTTCTTCCTAGCCTGTTTTAGTCTGGAAGCTCTGCTGAAACCTGTCCACCGTGAGTTACCGTGCTGGAATTTGAAAAGCCATCGGCATAGCTTCCAGCATCACTGCAACATGCAAGCCATCACAGTACAACAAATAGATAGATGAATGGTAAATCCTGGCTGAAAGAAAAGAATATCAGAAAGATGCTGTTTTGGTTAAGTTTGTGTGTCAGCTTGGCTGGGCCTGATTGAGTGGCTGGGCAGCTGGATGATTCCCCATGATGAGACTGGTAATCAACTCCATGGTGGAATCTACTGGGAGCAGCTGAGTAGCTGCCTTTGGGTATGTGGTCTGCTTCTCGTATATAAGAAACAGCTTTGGGAATGGTCTCTAGCTCATGGCACACTTGAACCCTGTGTGTAGCCATGTTGTTCAGCAGCCTGACATGCTCTGCCAACCTAGAGACTTTCAATGGACTTAAATTAATGGCCTGCCGTGTGGTTTGGTAACACCAGAACTGTGCCTTTTTACTTGTCAACCTTGGGTTTGTCAGTCTCAGCAGCCAGCAACTGTCTGAGTGAAGAAAAGCCTCTAGCTCCAGTGGGCCAGGAGCAGAAGGCAGAGCTGGCTTTCACCCAGCCCCTAGAGCCTGGCACTTTGAACTGGGACTTCTAGCCTCCCAAACTGTAAGAGAATAAACTCCTGTTTGTTAAAGCCATCCCAGTTGTGGTATATGCCTGTCAGAGCAGCACTAGGTAACCAGAACAGATGCTTAACCCTTTGCAGCACCAGAGTGCAGTTTATTTTTTATCATTACTGTTAGGCCGAAGCAAACCCAAGCCACCAACATTTCAGTTAACAGCTTCCTCCAGACATCAGGCCCTGATGAGACAGCCTGCTAAGACAACCGAAGTGACAGAACCCGCCCAGACTGGAAAGTCCCATGCAGTGACAAACTTCCTCTTGTGAAGCCCCCTCATGCTAATTAAGTACAGACACATACTAACAGCTAATTGGACCCTGCCATTTCCTTAGTGTCCCCACTTAGGTCCTTGCAGTGTAGTAAATTACTTAGTGTGGCTTTTCTACCCATAAGTCTTTGTAAACTCCAAGGTGGGACTTTCTATGAGCAACTGAGGAGCTCCTGATTGCTGAAGCTATCCACCTGGGTTATTTCTGTTGGGCGTGGCACAATACAATGCTCTGGGAGGTTCTCACTCTCTCTCACATGCTTAGAGTTCTGATGCTGTGATTGGCTAGTTTGACCACCCTTCTGGGCTCAAAAGGAGGCCTCCTGGAGGCAGAACTCTCTGACTGCTGGTTGAGGAAGATGTGCTGCTGAAAGAGACGAGGGCTCCTGAGACACGCGTTGCTGGGAAAGAGATGCAAGAGACACGCATTGCTGAGTGAGACACCGAGGGACCAGCACTGCTGGGAAAGAGACTGTGAGAGACTGTTGGCTGAGGGATGGTGGGCTGGGTGAGAGACTGAGTATTTTTCCTTGAATTTGAATTGCAGCCTGTGGTGCTTCCCTAATAAACCCCATAATCTGTGAGTTCTGTGTGGCCACTGCAGCGAATTATCGAACCCAGGAGAGAGGTGGTGGTGCTTTGGGAGGAATGGTTGGAGAAAGGGCTGGAGGGAGGTAGCATGTCTGGCCTTGTAGGAATAGGCCTTGGGTTACTGCTGGTAATCCTGTCTTCCTCTTGTAGGGTTAGAGGAGGTCAGAACATGTGGCCTCCTTGCCGTTTTTGCAGTCCTCCACAAGACTATAAACCCTACCCTCCCCAGCCAGGTGGTGCAACTTCTTGGGCCCCTCTCAGGGACCCATGAACCTCGCCCGGGCCCCTCTTGGGGACCTGTAAACCTCACCCAGGAACTCAGAATAAAAACTTCTCTTTAACCTCACTTTTGTGCATCCTCTTCTCCTTACTGTGGCCTTACAATTACCAGTGTTTAATGACTATGCAAAGACATTTGACAGCGTGGATCATAACAAAATATGGATAACATTGCTAAGAATAGGAATTCTAGAATGTTTAATTGTGCTCATGAGGAACCTGTACATAGACCAAAAGGCACAGAACGAGATACTGCATGGTTTAAAATCAGGAAAGCTGTGCATCAAGGTTGTGTCCTTTCACTGTACTTATTCAGTAAGTATGCTGAGAAAATAATCCAAGAAGCTGGACTACATGAAGAAGAACATGGCATTAGGATTGGAGGAAGACTCATTAACAACCTTCAATATGCAGGTGACACAACCTTGCTTGCTGAAAGTGAAGATGACTTGAAGCACTTACTTCAGTATGGATTACATCTCAACTTAAAGAAAACAAAAATCCTCACAACTGGACCAATGAGCAACATTGTGATTAATGGAGAAAAGGTTGAAGTTGTCAAGGATTTCATTTTACTTGAGTCCACAATCAACACTCATGGAAGCATCACTCAAGAAATAAAATGATGGAGTTCTGGCAAGATGGTGGAATAGGCAGACAAGCTCACAGACCCTCTGCAACAAAGCAATGAGAAACCAATTAAAACCAGTAAAGAAGATGATTGTGGAACCCTGAGCTTTGAAGGGAAGGATAAAGAAGTGGATTAAATACCAACTAGTAGAAGAACCTGAATGAAAATAGTGAGTAAGGAGACAAACGGAGCTGCAGACAGCTGCCTGTCCCGAGGTCACAGCCATTTTTAATATTTACGAGTAGCAACCTAAGAATCAGCTCTGTTCACTAAGAACCACAAGGGCAAGGACTGCATTGCCTTATAACCAAAAAGAAAAACAGCAAAAACAAACAAACAACAACAACAACAAAAAAGATAAACAAATCTATAGACTACCAGCAGCTGTCCTGAGGGTGCAGCCATTTTGAATATTTGCAAGCTGCATGCTTACCTGGACATCAAACTAAGGATAGGTCCCACTTGCCGAGGATAGCACAGGCAATTGCACTGGAGGCTGACAACTAGAAATGTATGATATTCCCCCTTGTTATTCTTGTACCCCACAACCTCCTGGTGAACAGAGGTATGGCCATTCCCTGCCTCCACTCACTTTCTTGACCAATAGGAATTCCATCCTGGTCTGTGCCCGAACAGATCCTCGGTACCATGCTCAATTTTGTTTTTGTTTCTCTGTTTTTAAATTATTCTATTGATCATCCTCCATTCTTACTTTTTTTC
>NW_006921639.1:9792578-9796830 GCF_000298275.1 Orycteropus afer afer | reverse complement strand
TTTTTTTTTTTTTTTTTTGTTCTTCCCAGCCATTGTTTTTCCTTTTGCAGTTTTCCCATTTTTCCTTTACTATTCTTTTACTCATTCTCTTTTCTCATTCCTCCCTCCCTAGATAATGTGGCATTTTTTTTCTCTTTTTCTCATTATCATTCTTTTATCCTTTTTAAATATAGTTTGAAATTTTTTCTTCTCATTTATTACATTTCTTGTTTTTTGTGATTGTTCCTATTTGTTTATGCAATTTGAGTTTTTTGTCCTCATTTTTATTTTTTTGGTGTTCTTAAATTTTTTTTCTCTGAGTGGGAGACAGCAACTATTCCAGCAGAACTCAACCATACCTACCACCTCCTGCCACCCCACCCACTGAGTGAGGGCCACCACTTGCTTTTGCACCAGCTGATCAATGATAGATAGCAGCCAATACCAGCTCAACTCATCCTTCACTGCTCCTTAAGAACACCTAACAGAGATCTGTGCACACACTCTCATTCTCTATCACATCCACAGGAGACAGGTGGTGAATGCATAAGTGCTAACACTTAGCAAATAGAGAAAGGAGCACAGTACCCTGCTCATACAGATATATCAAAACAAAATAAAGGGAAAAAAAAATCTTGGGTGAATCACACCAAAACAAAACCATAAATTAAACATAAATATAATAACACCACAATGTCTTGGAGACAATAGACCAACACAGTTCACACAAAGAAGCAAGACAAAGTAGTAGAAACAAGGGACCAGGATATAAATCCAGAAAGCATCCCTGAGGAAGAAGCAGCATCAGAACTCCATGATAAGGAATTCAAAAGATCCATACCTCACAGTCTGCACAAAAACTAACTTCAGATGGATCAAAGACTTAAATATGAAACCTAAATCTATAAAGTTCATCAAATAAAAAATAGGGGCAAACTTAGGGACCTTAATTTATGGCATAAATTGACTATCAAGCATAACCCAAGATGCACAAAGAATAGAAGATAAACTAGATGACTGAGACCTTCTGAAAATTAAATTTTTATGGTTTTATCAAAAGACTTTTCCAAAAGAGTAAAAAGAGAACCTACGGAATTATAAAAAATATTCAACAATGACATACCTGACAAGGGACTTATCTGTAAAATTTATAGAAAACTCCAACACCTCAACATCAAAAAGACAAAAAATCCCATTAAAAAATGGGCAGAAGACATGAATAGACAGGTCACCAAAGAAGATATTTAGGCTGCCAACAAACACATGAAGAAATGCTTACAATCATTAGCCATTAGAGGGGTGCAAATCAAAACAATGAAATACCATCTCATCCTAGCATTAATAGCAAAGTTGAATAAGAAAGACAATAACAAATGCTGGCAAGGATGTGGAGAGATTAGGACTCTCATACACTGCTGGTGGGACTGTAAAATGAAAAAACTACTGAAGAAATCAGTACAGCGATGCTTTAAAAAGTTGGAAATAGAGTTCCAGTAAGATGGCAGAATAGGCACAAAGACTGCACAGACCCTCTTCAACAAAGAAAAGGGGTACCAGTTAACACAGACACAGAAGATAATCCTGGACTCCTGAGCCTTGAAGGGAAGGATATAGAAGTGGACTAAACCCCAACTAGCAGAAGAATTTGCATGAAAATACCAAAAAAGGAGACGTATGGAGCTGCACTCTGGCAGCAATCTTGAGCAATCCTGACAGTACAGACAGCTTGGAGATTGCCGAGTGGGAGGACCTAAGAATTAATCTAAAAATCAGCCCTGCTAGCCAGGGACTGCATGGAGGACTGCTCTGGTGGCTGGGGAACAAAAGGCGAAGCAGCAGTGAAGAGGAAGGGGGGCTGAGCTGTGAACTTTTGCCTGACCAGAGGGCACAGCCATTTTGAATGTTTACAAGTGGTTTGACCATTTGGGATATTTAAAGTGAAGCACTCTCCCAGGTCCAGGGGCTTAAGAACAAGTTCTGCTTGCCAGTAACCCCAAGGACATTCCAGACCTGGACGACTGAAAAGGTGTGACATTCCCCTTGTTACTCTTATATCCCACACCTGCTTGGTGAACAGAAATGTGGCCATCCCCCACTCCCACCCACCTTCTGGGCCCACAGGAACTCCATCCCAGTCTGTGTGCTTGGACGGAGACTGAGTGCCCTGCCCTGTGCTCCCCTGATTTTTTTCTTTTTCATTATTTAGTCTTTTTTTTTCTAGTTTTTAGTTTGCTTGTTTTTGTCTGTTTTAAAACTACTATTATTAATAATACTTTTGTCCTTTTCACTATTATTTCTTTATTCTTCCCCTCCCATGTCCAAGTTTCCAGCTTTCTTTCTTTTCCCTGTTCCTGGTTAAAAAATTTTTAAATATTTTTTTTCTTTTTCTCATGGTTAATCCCATTCCTTGCTTTACTTTTTGCATTTTTCCCATGTTTTTCTTCATTATTCTCCTTCTCCAACTTTTTTTTCTTATTGCCCTATCCCCAAATATTGCAGGTTTTCTTGTTTTTTCCTTCTTCTTTTGCCCTTTTTCTTTTTTTGGTTACTGTTCCTGTGTGAATACAAAGTGTATTATTTGTCCATGTCCTTTTAGGTTTTTGATAGTTATTCAATTGTAATTTTTGTCTGAGTGGGAGACAGCAACAGTCCCCATAAGACACAACTACAGCCACACCTCCTGCAAATTCAATTACTGACCGAGAGGAACCATCTCCTTCTCCACCAAGGGGCAAGGATAAAAATCACGAAGAAGAGCCTGAATCACCATTTTTTAAAATTATTTATTTATTTATTTTGTGATTTGAGTGAAGATTTACAGAGCAAATTCACTTTCCATACAGCAGTTCACATACACTTGTCTCATGACATTGACCACAATTTACCGCAATGTAACAACTCCCCTCCTACTTCCTCCAATAATTACCTCTTCCCTGTGTTCATCCCTCCATGCCCGCCTGCCACCTGAGCTATTTCCCAGTGCATAAGCAGCCCTTCTTTCTCCCATGATTGATCTCTCCAAGGAGTGTATATACCTCAGGTAAATGTTCAACTCATATGCCTGTCTTTTGCTTGGCTGTGAGCCACAGGTGTGGGTTCAATTCCAGACCTGATGGGCAGCTAGGGGCCATAGTCTCAGTGGTTCCACCGGGCTCTATTGGACAAGAAAACCTGGTACACCTCCCCTCTTTTTTTTTCTTCAAATGATTTTGAGTTTTGTCCACATAGTTCTCCCTCTCTATCAAGGATCTCCTACATAGATTCCCTTCCAAGTGGTTGACATTGGTAGCCAGGCACCATCTAGTTCTTCTGGTCTCATAGTTGTATAAGCTGCAGATTGGAATGGTGTACCAGTTGCTAGGACTGATTGTACCCATGAATTTTTGGTTTTCTTCATTCTCCTTTGGTTTGGATGGGGAGAGACCCATCATTGCATCTAGATGGCAGCTGGAAAGCTTTTAAGATCCCAGTCGCTACTCCCCAAAGTAGGAGGTGGAACAATGTTTTGTGTACTATGTTATGCCAATGGTCCTTGCAACTGTGGTCCCAAGCCCACAGGTTCAACTACTCGGTTCTTCTGGGTAGCTGGCTGTGACCAAGCAGTGACTACCACCTTGCCTCTTGTAAGATCTAATATATACCTAGGAATTCAGATCATAGACATAAACTTATAGGACCACTGTCTGCCAACTCTATACATGGAGCCTGAATCACCCTTGGCTGCTCTTCACAAACAGTTAACAGAGATCTAAATACAACACTGCCACAATGTCTCGGAGACAACAGACCATCACAGTCCACACACAAAAAAAGCAAGATAAAGTGGTAGAAACAATGGAGCAGGATACATACACAGAACACATCCCTGAGGAAGAAGCAGCATTGGAACTCTCTGAAAAGGAATTCAAAATAATTATATTTAGATATCTTCAAAGGATTGAGAGACAGACCGAAGAAAACACAGACAAAACCCTAGAAGAATTTTGGAAGAAAATACAAGAACAAAATGACAAAATCAATGAAAAATTAGAAGTTATTTTAAAGCTACAGATAGAAATCCAGAAGATTAATATTAAATTGTCAGAAATTTAACACATTGGAAGGGCAAAGGAGTAGATTTGGTGCCATGGAAGACAGAATTAATGAGATTGAAGACAAATACCTGAATACTTCTTTGGAAAGGGATCAATCAGAAAAAAAAATAATAATAATGAAGAAAGCCTAAGGTTCATGTGGGAACAGGAATAACCTATATGTCATTGGAATTCCAGAA
>NW_006921639.1:9784593-9785343 GCF_000298275.1 Orycteropus afer afer | reverse complement strand
TAACAAATGCTGGCAAGGATGTGGAGAGATTGGGACTCTCATACACTGCTGGTGGGACTGTCAAATGGTACAACCACTGTGGAAAGCAGTATGGCGATTCTTTCAAAAGTTGGAATTAGAAATACCATTTGACCCAGCCATTCCATTGTTGTTGTTGTTATGTGCCATCAACTTGGACCTGACTCATAGCGACCCCTACCTGGGTTTCTGAGGCAGTATTGCTACAGAAGTAGATTGCCCCATCTTCATTCTGAGGAGTAGCTGGTGAATTTGAACCGCCACCCTTCTGGTTAGCAGTCAAGTGTCTTAGGCACTAAGCTACCAGAGCTCCTAGCCATTCCATTACTAGGTATATATCCTAAAGAAGTGAGAGCCATGACAAGAACAGACATATGCACTCCCATGTTCATTGCAGTACTATTTACGATAGCCAAAAGATAGAAACAATCTAGGTGTCCATCAACTCTTGTTGTTCTTGTTGTTGTTGTGTGCCGTCGAGTCGGACCAGAGTCATAGCAACCCCTCCTTGGGTTTCCGAGGCAGTATCACTATGGAAGTAGATTGCCCCATCTTTCTTCCGAGGAGCAGGTGGTGGGTTTCAACCGCCAGCCGTCTGGTTAGCAGTCAAGTGCCTTAGGCACTACACTACCAGAGCTCCAAACTATGGTACATACACACAATGGAATACTATGCAACGCTAAAGAATAATGTAGAATCTGCAAAACACCGCATAACGTGGATGAACTTGGA
>NW_006921639.1:9782354-9783448 GCF_000298275.1 Orycteropus afer afer | reverse complement strand
GGGAAGAGGTAACTATGGGGAGAAAGTGGGAGGGGAGCTGTTGCATTGTGGTAAATTGTGGTCAATGTCATGAGACAAAGTGTATGTGAACTGCTGGATGGAAAGTGAATTTGCTCTGTAAATTTTCACCCAAATCACAATTTAAAAAAAAAGCACAGAAAACTAAATGGAACAAAGAAATCAGCAACACCACGAAAAAGCACATAACAAAATGACAGCAACCAATTCATAGTTGTTGATAATTACACTGTCAAAAGAGTGAAAAGAGAATCTACAGATTGGGAATAAATATTTGGCAACATATCTGACAAGAGACTTATCTCTAAAATTTATAGAAAACTCCAACAGCTCAACAACAAAAACATTAATGATCCAGTTTAAAAATGGGCAGAAGATATGAATAGACAGTTTACCAAAGAGGATAATCAGGTGGCCAGCAAATACAAGAAATGTTCACGATAATTAGCCATCGGAGAGCTGCAAATCAAAACAGCATTGAGATGCCATCTCGCCCCAGTACTAATGGCAATGGCCAGCAAGACAGAAAATAGCACATGCTGGCAACGATGCGGAGAGATTGGGACTCTAATGCACTCTTGGTGGGACTGTGGAATGATGCAACCACTGTGGAGAACAGTATGGTGACTCCTTGGGAAGCTGAAGCTAGAGGTGCCATTTGACCCAGCAATCCCATTACTAGGTACCAGCAATCCCATTACTAGGTCTATGTCCTAAAGAAGTGAGAGCCAGGACAAGAATGAATATGTGCACACCCATGTTCATCACAGCACTATTTACAGTAGCAAGGAAATGGAGATGATCCTACGTGCCTATCAAGAGGTATGGATAACCAGCCTGTGGTACATACACACAATGGAATGCTGTGCAACACTAAAGAAAAATGTAGAATCTGCAAAACACCACATAACATGGAACTTGGAGGACCTTATGCTGTGTGAAATGAGTCAATCATAGAAAGACATATATAGTATTAGTTCATTATTGTAAAAAGTCAAGGAAAGGTTTATATATGGAAGGAACTTTCATTGTTGGTTACCAGGGGTGGGAGGGGAGAGAATACTGAAAAAAAAAAA
>NW_006921639.1:9780608-9781144 GCF_000298275.1 Orycteropus afer afer | reverse complement strand
TAAGTTGCAGCATTGCTTCTTATTAACTATCTTGGATGGGTAGTGTTGTTTCATTAAGGCTTTTACTTCACAAGTTGGGACAGTGTGAGGGCTGTCAGCTACTAAGGCTATCCACCCCAATTATTTACTCAAATGACATGAGGTGGTTCTGTAAACCCCCTTGACCTACTGTGATATGAACCTGGCCCACAACTCCATGTGTGATTGGTCATGTTGGCATGGGCTCCCCAATGTACGTTCAGATCCAACAGCCTTCCAAAGATGGGTCATTACCTTTCCCTTCATCCCATAGTGAAAAATTGGATTGTTTATTGTATTCTGTCCGAGATTAAATTCTAAAGCATTTGGTTTGTCAAAGGCTGTGGCCTACAGCAGAAGCCCTAACTCCATTTTGAGTCTTTTTTTTAATGCATTTTATTGAAATATAATTTATGTACAGTGAAATATACAAAACTAAAGTGACATCGGTCAATGCATTTTTTTTTTTTTTTTTACAGCGTTCCCTTCCCTCCCACCTCTGGTAACCAACAAAGAAA
>NW_006921639.1:9777417-9778526 GCF_000298275.1 Orycteropus afer afer | reverse complement strand
TTTTGGGTCTTTATCCTGGTCCCTTGTTTCTCCTACTTTATCTTGTTTCTTCTTTGTGTGGATTGTGATGCTCTATTGTCTCCAAGGCATTGTGACATTCTTTGTGTTTATATTTAATTGGTGATTATATGTTGGGGTGACTTGCCCACAATTTTCGTTTTGTTTGTTTGTATGTTATCTTTACAGGCAGGGTACTGTGCTGTGCTCCTCTATTCACTAGTTGACAGCACTTATACACTCATCACCTGTCTCCTTTCCTTTGTCAGCCTCTCATATGTCCTTAACAACCCTGGCAAACAGAGCCTGTTCTTAGGTTGCCAAAAAAGGCAAGGAGGCCACATCTTCTGACTTTCTCTAACCACACAAGAAGAGGACAGAATCACTATCAGCAACCCAAGGCCTATTCCTGCAAGGCCCGACATGCTGCCTCTTCCCTCCAGCCCTTTCACCAACAGTTTCTCCCAAAGCACCCACCTCCTCTCTGCTGGATTCAATAATTCGCTGCAATGGCCACATGGAACTCACAGATTACGGGGTTTATTGGGAAGCACCAAGCTACAATTCAAGTTCAGGAAAAATGCTCAGTCTCTGTCCCAGCCCACCATCTCTCGGCCAACAGTCTCTCAGTCTCTCTCCCAGCAGTGCATGTCCCTCGGTGTCTCACTCAGCAATGTGAGTCTCTTGCATCTCTTTCCTAGCATCACATGTCTCTTTCAGCAGCATTTCTTCCTCAACCAGCAGTCAGAGAGAGTTCTGTCTCTAGGAGGCCTCCTTTTGAGCCCAGCAGAGTGGCCAAACTAGCCAATCATAGCATCAGAACTCTAAGCACCTGAGAGAGAGTGGGAACCTCCTAGAACATTGTTTTGTGCTGCTCCCAACAGAAATAACCCAGGTGGACAACTTTAGCAATCAGGAGCTCTTCAGCTGCTTATGGCAAATTCCACCTCAGAGTTTACAAAGACTTACTGGGTAGAAAAGCCACACTAAATAATTTAATACACCGCATAGGTCCTGTTTTCATTCAGGTTTTTCCACTAGTTGGTGCCTAATCCACTTCTGTATAGTCCCTTTCAAAGCTCAGGGCTCCAGGATTATCTTCTGTATCTCTG
>NW_006921639.1:9770581-9776732 GCF_000298275.1 Orycteropus afer afer | reverse complement strand
TCGGTGTAAGCGGAGACCCTAGCTCGAGCTAGCCAATAAACTTTCCTTTTGCTTTTGCATTATCGTGTCAGTGATAGCTTCCTGCGCAGACACTCCTTTCAAGACCTGGGACCAACAATTAAGTTCAGATGCCATTTGACTTCTTTATTTCCCCAGTGTTTGCTGTCCATTAAACCAATAATATGGCTATGCTTAAACAATCTAGGCAGTTTGCCCTCAGGAAGAAAGCAGTAGAAACTAATATGCAGAAAGGTAGGGAACTTGCCTGGGCATGTCCTTCTTATACAAAGAACTTACCTGATCAAGTCCTTAATGATTGACTGAACTAGCCAATCCTATAACCTTTTTAAACCTGCAGTTATGTACATATTTCAATCACAGTCTATACCGGCTTGTCTAATCCTGCAACAGTGATGAATGGGCCTGCCACCGGTCATTATATTGCGATAATTTCCTTTGTTCTCTACCATATAAAATGAATTCTGTGACTGTGATTCAGTGGATTCCATCAGCCTTTATACTGGCTACATGCTGACAGTTTCCCTCATCTGAATGACTGTTTTTGACTTTTTCCTGTTTAAGGCTTAATAAAAGGGTCTCCATAGAACATATTTGAAAGTGGGGTCTTTCCCTAGGACAATACAATGGTTTTAATGCTGCCAGGTTCTTCCTCTACTTCAGCTGGTGGTGTCTGGGTCTGAGACCTGACTCTATTCTGCAAGTAGAACAAGACTTCATTTTTTTTTTTTTTAAATAAAAATGGCTGACATCAGCTTTCTGCTTCTAAGCTCTTACTTTTCTTTGGTTCTGTGAGCTAAGCCACACTTTCACTATCTGTCTTTGTGTCTTATCTCTAGAAACAAAAAGTACTTTTAGCCTTCACCACAGATCCTTCAGGTCTAGGCCTCTTATTGCCATTCAGGCTTTGCTGCCCATTATTGCAACTGTGCTTATCTGCAGCTGCTGATGACCACCACCTGGACTCTAATCTCCTGGAATCCTTTTATACCTATTTTCTCCTGCTAAATAGGCTGAGAGGAGTTTCCATGAAGTTTCTCAAAATGCTGGCACCCTCACTAGTGCATTCCTTAACCCATTTAATGAAGGAATGTCCTCGGGTTCCTTAAGGGAACATTTTCAGCTGGAATCTTGTCCTTATATATTGAACCTTTCTTAGTATGCCTATTTCTCTGGGCCCTTTTTCAACACCTAGCAACTCTCATTTACTGAAGATCACTATCATCTCCAAGCTACAAAGATCCATTCTAGCTATTTATTAGAACAGACTCCAGGCATTTTCTCAGAATTTAAGTCTTGCATCACATAATCCATTGCCATCGAATCAATAAACTCATAGCAACCCTACAGGACAGGGAAGAATTGCCCCATAGGGTTTCCAAGACTGTAGTCTTTAAGGAAAACGTCTTTTTCCCATAGAGATGCTGGTGGGTTATCAGCTAAGCATTTAACCACTGCACCATCAGGGCCCCCTTTGAATCACATAAACCAATGACCAAACTCACTGCCATGGAGTTGATTCGATGCATAGCAGTCCTCATTGGGTTTCCGAAGTGGTATCTCTACGGATGTAGACTACCCAGTCTGCCTTCGGTTGAGTCACATAGACACCATCTATCACTCAAGTTTTATAACCAACCTTCTTGTATCTTCAAGACCTAATCACTGATATGTGCTGAGTCCTGTCCATTCATCTTAATCACACCCTGTAGCTTTTTGGTGAAAACTCCGTTTCCTTTTGTAGTAAGGACTCATACTTTGTGTTGAGTCCAATCTTGCTGCTAGTTTTCTAGAACAGGTATCAATAAACTTTTTTAAAGGGGCAGATAATAAATATTTTAGGTCCACAGACCAAAGGTAAAGTTAAGAATATTCCTAATTCTCATTGATGAAACTCAAAATAATGAAGTTGAATTTTTGTAATTCAGGTCCACTAATGAGAGCACATAAGGAGCTCTGGTGGCACAGTGCCCAAGGCTTTTGACTGCTAACTAGAAAGTTGGAGGTTCAAGCCCGGCAGCCACTCCGTGGAAGGCTGGGCAATCTACTTCCATAAAGATTTACTGCCTCGAAAAACCAGAGGGTCAATATGAGTTGAAATTGACTTGATGGCAATGAGTTTGGTTTTGAATTTAAAAAAAAAAAAAAACGCAACGCAACCATTGCCATGGAGTCAGATCTGACTCATAGTAACCCCTCGGGTTTCCGAGGCGGTATCACTACAGAAGTATATTGCCCAACCTTCCTTCCAAGTGGCTGGTGGGTTTGAACCACCAGCCTTCTGGTTAGCGGTCAAATGCCTTAGGCACTATGCTACCAGAGCTTCCTGGTTTTGGTTAATCAAAGCGTAATTCTTTTTGGGGAGATACTTTGCTTAATCAAGATTTCCTATCATCAGATTATGTCTTCTTTGATCCTTTAATCATTATATAATATCCTTCCTTGTCTCTTATGAAGGTTTCTGTTTTATATTTTATCAGAAATATTGCGACTTCTGCCTTTTTATCATTTGCTTTTTTTTTTTTTTGAAACTGATTTTTTAGTCTATTTTTGTCTTAAGGTCTCTTGTAGACAGCAATATTGACGGGTCATGTTTTCTCAGTCATTCTGCAATTGTCCATCTCTTGACTGGTGCATTTAAATTCAGCTAGTAACTGACAAGTATGAATTTCATGCTCATTTAATTTTTTTGATGTTTCCTTGGTTCCATATAATTTTGTGATTTTTGCTCATTTTGCTTATGAATTTTTTTCTATCGTTTCCTTCATTACTATTATTTTATTATCTGTTAAATTACTTCTTTAAATATTTATAGGCGCTCTGGTTATGCAGTGGTCAAAGCATTTGGCTGCTAACCACAAGGGCAGTAGTTCGAACCCTGAAGCCACTCCATGGGAGGATGAGGCAGTCTGCTCTTGTCAAGATTTACAGCCTTGGAAATCCTATGGGGGTCACTACAAGTAGAAATCAACTCAAAGGGTGTAGATTTTGGTTTTCCTCTTTATTCTGATGAGAATTTTGAGGTTACCCTGTCATTTATTACTTTCTTCCCAAATTTAACATTATCTCAAAATCATCTTGATTTCCTCTCCATTTGAAAGCTCTGTAACTACACTATTTATTCCCTCTGGAAAAATACGGAATGCTTCACATATTTGCATGTCATCCTTACACAGGTGCCATGCTGATCTTTGTTATCATTCCAATTTTAGTGTGCATGCTGTCAAGTCAAGCACTCTATTATCAGATTGAAAGGCACCCTGGTAGTGCAGTGGTTAAGCACTTGGCTGCTAACCAAGTCAATGGTTTGAACCCACCAGTCGTTCCATGGAAGATGTCACAGTTGGACTCCATAAAGATTTAGTCTTGGAACCCTATGGAGCATTTCTACTGAGTCACAATCAACTTGATGACAATGGGTCTGGGTATCAGATTGGAGCCCGTGAGCGGTGCAAACAGGTGCTCAGCTGATGACCAAAGATTGGAGTCCACCCAGAGATGCCTTGGAAGAAAAGCCTGGCAATCTACTTCTGAAATAGCAGCTACTGAAGACCCCATTGAGCACACACTCTTGACACACAGTTGCCATGAGTTGAAATCAACTGCATGTTTTGGGGGTGTTCTCTGCCCAAAAGGAAGGAAAGGGGAATAGATGAAAAACTCGAACACACCACCCTCACACTGAAGCTTGTCCTGCAGTGGAGGGGAGCTGGTGTCCCTTGGCCCAAGATGCTGAGTAACCTCCTTGGGGCCCCTGCCTTTCTCAAAGGAGGCCTAAGCAGAGCCAGAAGAGTCCCTCTCTGCAAAAGGATACCAGTATCACCTGCCCCTCACCCAAAGGGTCTTGGGCCTTAACCAGGCTCTGTCTGACAAGCAGAGGCAGGTGCAGGAGTTAAGCCATGGGTTGGAATTCAGACTCCCCTTTGTGGTTTGGCTGTTGACCAGGCCCAAGGATGGCTGAACTCTCCCCCAGGAGCAAGGACCACAACCCACACCTGAGAATGAAGGAAGCAAGGCAGGACCAGCAGGAAGAATTGGTGTTAACATGTATCCAAACAGGAAGGAAACAGATTCCCAAATGGAGGACATTCCAGGTATCTTGAGCTTGCCCTGGCTGACCCTGCCTTGAGTGGGAGTTGATCCCAGAACTGGTCAGCAAGCTGCAAACCGATTCATCTGTGAAGAGCATTCTTTGTTTTTGGGACATACAGAACCAGGTGCAGGCAGGATTTTGGCCTGTGAGCAGTAGTTTGCTGATCCCTGTTCAGGAAGCAGTGAAGCAGTGAGCAAAGGGGCAGACCTTGTACCCAACTCCCTCAGAAGAGGCCTTGGCATGGCCTCCACAGGAATGGAAGGCCTGTTCTCTCCTAGCAGGAGGGCATCACTGCTGATAGATTTCAAGGTCACCCTGAAATTTAAAATCTAGCATTATTTCCCAAATGTTCCTATCCAGATTTCTGGGACCTGCTCCTTCCATTATCAGCATCCTGAAGTTAGCATAGGGAACTTGCCCTATTTTCTTAGAACCTGTCATGCCTCCCCATCTGCTCTCTCCACCTCTTGCCACTCCAGCTGCTGAAACTGAACATCATGAGGGAAGGTTGGCAGGTAATCTGGACCGAATGAGCTAGGTGCCTAGAAAAGGCTGGAATTAAGACTGTAGTTTACCTGTATATTTTAATGTGTCCTGTGTGAGCACCTACTATATGACCGAATGTGGGAACAGCTTTATAAAATCACATTTTAAGATCTGAGAAAAAAGGGGCAGAGCAGTTTTAATGTAACTTAGCAATAAAATGACGAACCCAGATTTGTCCTGTTGATATTCTATGATTACCTTTGTCAGGATGTCAGACACCTGGGCTGCATGCTGCAAGACAATTCAGCAGATGTCTTTGAGCCCCTCCTGCTCTGGCCTTGAGGCAACAGAACAAAGGTTAAATTGCTTCTACCCTGGAGCAAAATATCTCAGATTCTAATCATACTGCGGCATTTATAAGCTGTGTGCCCTCGATTACTAATCCTCTCTGCTTTGCTTTTGTCTGTAAAATGGGCATGACGATACCGATGTTATATACCCCATAAGGGAGATTTCCTTAGGACATATGTCAATTGTTCTTTCAACATGTCCGAAGAGCATTTTCTCTGTAAATGAACAGGAAGGTATTTCCATGCAATAAAGATGCCAGATAGACACGATCCTTAAATTGGAGGAACGATGTCCACTGCTGTCAAACCAATTCCGACTCATAGCAACCCTATAGGACAGAGCAGAACTGCCCCACAGGGTTTTCAAGGCTATCTTTATGGAAGCAGACTGCCACATCTTTCTCCCAGAGCAGCAGGTGGCTTCAACCTACCAATCTTTTGGTTAGCAACAAGTACTGTAACCACTGTGCCACCAGTGTGGCAACAGTATATACCAAACAAAATTATTCCTTTGCCAATGGATGTTTTTAAAAAACAAACTCCATTTACATTTTTAAATCTTGTGTTGCTTAATATGTTATAAAATTAAAAGTGATGTAATACACTGTGTGCAGAGAGTGCCTAGAATTTGGATACTGCTTTCCACTGCTAGCTGGGTGGCAATTTTTTAATCCTAATTTGTCTTCTATAGAAATACAAATAATTGTTGAGTATGAAAAGGAACACTCAATTCAGGACCTTTTTATAAAAAACAAAATTGTGGTTAATGACCTCATGATGCATGCAGCATGTAAAAATATGGCTATGAATGATGCATCTGACTATAGCATAATAAAGGATAAGATACTACAAAAAAGTGGTCTGTGAAGAATATATAGCAAACAAGTCACAAAGAGGGTGGGGCAGGACTATATGCATCAATTTTTATACTTCCACGTGTATTTCTATCACCATTTCCACCAGTCATGTTTAGTATTTTTATTTAATTTTTATTTTAGCCTCATTCTAAAAATATAAAGGAAAACATATGATTAGATATGCTAAATTATTTAGTTCACACTAAAATACATTAGTATTAAGATGAATTGTCTTCAACCACCCAGTCATTTTCCTACTTTTGGTGAGCAGATAGTCTGTACCAGTCATTGTGAAAAAGTCTTTATTTTAAGAAAAAAATTTAGTTAACAAGTTTCACTTAGCAAAA
>NW_006921639.1:9765738-9770321 GCF_000298275.1 Orycteropus afer afer | reverse complement strand
TATACTACCAAAACGTTAATTGAGAAAAGCTGAAAATAGTTTCTTATAGTTTACTCAATATCTTTATCACATGCTAGAAGAAAGTTTGCATGAGAAAACACTGAAGAGGTAATTTTTTTTTTAATCCAGATTTCACAAACTCATGGTGCAAAATGGGTCCCACAGCTTCTCTATGTAATAACTGCTCTCCACTTCTTGTTGGCTGCCTGTGAAAATTTGATTGAAATAACTCAAATGTTTCTAGAAAACTAGTCATATCCACCCATGTTGTTCTGCTGACCGCTATAGCCAGCCCCATAACAGCCACTCACCGACTGGCTCTCGAGGCCAGTGTAAGTGGATTGGGTTGACACCCCCATGCCCTGCATCATTTGGCTACTGTAAGCCCCATTGCTGGACCCAGTGGTTGAATTCAAGAAGAGCTCTATGTATCTGTGTTGCATGTTGGCTCTGTCTTTTGACATGGCGGCCACAGCTTCTTCATGAGTGGCAAACTCAACATCTGCTTCACCGGTCACTCTTCCATCAGGGCCAATCTCAATATGAACTCTCACAGGGTTGAGTGGAGAGAAGAAGTTATAAATGTCATTCTCGGTCGCTTTGTAAGGTAGCCCCCTCATGTGGACACAGTGTCCGGTTGTGCTCTGGACAGCGAACTCACTGTCTCCGTATCTGTGGTCATACATTCCTGACAGACAGTAACTGAGATCTCTTCCAAACAGATCAGTGGTGAAACCATAGCTGTCGCTGAGGCCACTATACTCCTCATAGCCCCCATAGCCTGTGCTATAGGCCCCAGACCTCATCCTGTCAAAGCCTGCTTGTTTGACAATGCCAATATATCTCCGGGCAGTGCCAGGCCTGTCATAGGGCCCTGGCCGCTGAACAGACATGAACTTCAGCGGGGGATCAGAGTATGATCTCACTTCTTCCTGACTGCTTTTGAACACTTCAATATACCTGTGCCCTATTCTTTCCTTGTGCTTCCCTAGTGCCTTCTCAGCTAACTCCTGTGAAGCAAACTGCACGAAGGCCTCCCCTGTAATCTTGCCCTCAGGGTCCACTGGCAAAGTGATCCCATTTGGCATGATTTCCAACCCTGAGAAGAACTGAACAATTTCTTCCTTTGTGCATCCAAATGGGAGTCCTCGAAGGCGCACAAAGCCATCATTGGCACTGTCGGCACTGTTTGGACCACTGTGCTTCAACACCCAATCCATTTCGGTTCTGTGGGACTTGAATACCTCAATATAGCGATGCCCCATGCTTTCTCTGTCTTTCTTCAGAGCCATTTTTACATCGTCTTCTGATTCAAGTTCAACAAAAGCCTCACCACTCTGTCTGCCTTCTCTGGTGTAGATGAAATGAACACCTGCTACGCCATCATGAATTTTGCATTCAGAGAGGAAATTCTGCACATCCTCAATAGAGCAAGACCACGGCAAGCCGCGGAGCTTGACCACAAATCCTTCACCTCCCTCAGGACCCAGCATCATGGAGACTGGATAGGTCAGGTGTCAAACCAGCTTAGTATGCAGCTTTTCGTGGCTGAAAAGAAAGCAAAAACTACCTTACATAATTTTTCATTTACTATAACAAAAATATGCAATAAACATTGTTTTCCCACTTTACAAATGAGAAAGTTAAGAATGAAGAAAATTTAAAGACTCCAATTACCAAATACACTTTAGAGTTGAGATTCGATCACAGGTCTAGCCAAACATAACATAGTTATCATTACAGATACTCGTGACCTATTTCTGAAAAATGAGCCATTGAGAACTATGCAGCATAGTTCTACTCTGATATACATGGCGTCATCATGAGTTGGAACCAACTCGATGGCAACTGGCTTTGTGTGTGCGTGGATGTGTATCAATGAAGTAAAAAGCAAAACGATAAACGTAAACTTGGAGTCCTGAACATAGAGTAATCTGTATTATTAGGTTAGAACAAGGGTTATTTTCTCATTGTATTTATACTCATTCCAGATATTTGTCATGAGGATGTTTACAAGTAAGTCACAAGCACTCCTCTATGCAATTCTTCCTTAACTATACCCTTACACTGAACCAATGTACTTGTTTGTGGTAGGATACTACACATAAGTACAAATAAATGAGGAACACAAAAAATCTTTAAACCACAATATAGAGTTAACACTGTATTTGACACAGGGTGAACCAGCATCACAGTAGTCTCATCAGCAACAAAATACTGCAAGGATGCAAAACAGTGGTGGTTTCCTGGGTCTAATGAACTATACTGTATCGTTTGGTTCCTAAATTGTTAACTCAAGTATTATTAGTCAAATATGAGGCCAAACTGAGATATGTGCAGATAAGCTCACCAGCAGAATATTGGTTATGCACGATAAATGAATGCATAGAAACCAAACTAAATGCTACACAGATGCATATGTAAATAAAACGATCAACATAAAACAATCAGAATTATCCATGGTTCAAGGAGAAGGAACCAGGAAGAAAGAAAATACCTAAATATACCAATAAGGGTGAGAGGTGGCTCTTCCAAACACTGTGTTGTTATGAAGTGAGAATGTAACACTTCACACCTTAGTCAAACTTCAAGAGAAAATAAGGGAAAAGGCATGTGTGGAAGAGTAGTCAGGGTAAGTGTCCCAGGGCTGTACTGAATGCCTTAGCTGCCTAAAACTTGGCAAAATGATGCCTCTAGAACAGGGTTTCATAAATTCATGACTACTGACCAGATAGTTATTTGGGTGTATGTGTGACTGACTGACTGAGCATGGAGGAAGGGGAATTGGGGGGGAGGGCTGTACTATGCATTATACAATGTTAGCAGCATCTCTGGACTCTTCTACCCACTAGATGTCAGTAGTACTTCAAGTTGTGAAAACCAAAAACATTTCCAGACATACTGACAGATGTCCCCTGGGAGGCAAAATTGTTCCTGACTGGGAAACACTACTATAGGAATCAAGGTTACCTTAAAATAGGCCCTCAATACTATAGTCCTACCACACAACCCCTCACTCTCATCAAAGCCCTTTCAGGATGTCTATGGCAACCTCATATACTCTCATCCCTTCTCACTTTCACCTCATCTTGTCTTCCATTTCTAAGATTAACAGGGAACTGCCATAAAGTAAGGTTATAAAAAGTCCCTGCTCCTTGTATCTGAGAGATCATTATCTACAACTTTGCTAAAACCTCATCTACCCTCTATGTTTGGGCAATTAAATTGAATACATTCAGTTGTATCTAATCATAAAATATATAGCTTCCCTGATGCCAGGTTTGCCTCCAGCTACTTTCCCATGTGGCTTCTCCTTCAGTACAATCTCTTCAAAATCCCTTTCTCAGTCTCCCTGTCACCTTCACTCCCCGTGTGCTCTCATCATTTAATGAGCATGATCCTACTACACACCAATGACCTCCATGATCACATGGTCCTCTTCTTGCCTGTTGTTTACTCAGCTGATAGATTAACCATTCCCTTCTTGAAACCCTTTTGCTTCTAGGATACAGCACTCTTCTGGTTTTCCTCTTTCTGTAACTCATTCTGTAGAGAATTATCAGGTTTGGGCAGCCTTACTCAACCCCAGCCTTAGGCTCCCCAGAACCCCAGATGAGTATACATACTCTACTCCACAATTCTCTCATAGTCCCAACAGATGAACGCAATGTTTTCCTCTGAGACTGTGCTCCCACCCAGCACAACTGGCTTTATTACCTATTACCAAGGAAGCCTTAGAAAGAAACTGTGAAGCAATCCTCGAAGAACCAACCTCTCCCCAGATCTCAAATTTTATCAATTTAATGGTCTCTTGGACACTCTCATTCTTCACTCCTGACCCACATCCCTAAATCCTATTCACTTTCTCATGTGTGTATAACCAGATCATAGCTCAGTAATTCTTTTTTAATAAATATATCACCAAAATTGTCACTCTTTCTTTCTACATTTTTCTATCATTTTTTTCTAATTCCAGTAGTATTAACAGCCTATGCCAGGCTACCCTTATCTCATTCTAATTAAGGTTAGCACTCACGCTTCTGGCTCTGTGCCCACCGCTATCCCCCTCAGAGATTTGACACATGTGGCTCTCTCAATTGCTGTCTATTCAAACAAAAAGCCACCCAATCTTCTACAATGTCTAGATAAATAATTCTGTTAAGGTCTCAACTCAAATGCATCATTTCCAAAAGGTCTTGCAATTCTACACTCCCAGAGTACATTGATGTTAACTGTTTAAAGGTAACCTTCCAAATGAAATTATGAACACAGTGGGCATAGAAGCTACTGTGTCTGTTCTACTAGCCACTGTGATCCCCACCCCCAGAAAAGGCCCAGCCTAGCTACAAAAGTCTATGTGGAGTCAACAACTCCCACAAGAATGAGGCAGCCTAATCAAACTGAAAAAGCAAAAGAAACAGACATTTCATACAAGAAGTACTTAAAAATACTCCCCTCCCCATTAATAGTTTAAAATGCCTGTAAACAATACCATATGGATTATAGATGTTTTGTTCCAGAAAATGTTTAAAAAAAGAGGTCTTTCTTTTCAGAAAGCAATGTCTGCACTTGAACATTTACTG
>NW_006921639.1:9758300-9765253 GCF_000298275.1 Orycteropus afer afer | reverse complement strand
GAGAAAAGACGTTGGTATCATGTACTCTGTGTAGCAAATTTATGCTCCAGCTCTTCCAGGCAAAGGCTAGGCAAGACTGCAGGGTCCCTTTATTGGCTGTTGGGCTCACACACACACCCTGGGCCATTAATGGCATTTATAAAGCTTATCTTTTCAAAGATAGGATGATATAAAGAATGACAGAAGAGAACCACCTGAGGAGATACCCTAATTCCTGAATTTTTAATAAAGTATGGTGAAGGAATTTAAATATTGAGGTGGGAGGGGCTCCATCACATTAGTTCTAGATGGGAGAAAGTAGAAGAATGCCTGATTCTAAAGCTGCTAACCAAAAGGTCCATGGTTCAAACCCACTAGCCAAAAGAAGCGGCAATCTACTTCTGTTCAAGATTACAGCCTTGGAAATTCTCCTCGGCAGCTCTACTCTATCCTGTAGGGTGGGTCATTGAGTCAAAATCAACTTGACAGCAATGAATTTAGTTAGAGTAAGTGTTTTTGCTAGAAATTGTGCAATCTGATTTACATGAAATTTCTCTGGGAGCAGTGCGGAGATCCTCAAAAGACATTCCTATCTTAATTTGGTAATTTCATTTCTTTTAACCTATATTTGATTTGACATTGTACTGATTTTTTTTTTTTTTTAAATAACTGAGGGAGAATGGGAAGAAGTGTTCATCAGCCCTACCATCAACAATTGTCATGTGATAAAGCTGTCCTCAAAGGACCAGGATATGCTTGAATCATGGATTATTCCTGAGAAGACATTCTTAAAAATTACATTCCTCCTCATCCAGAGCAAAGAAGAATGACGAAAACCAAAGATTCATGGAAACAATTACTCCTCGTGACTGGTACACCATGCAATCCTCAGCCTATACGACTATGAGACTAGAAGAACTAGATGATGCCCGGCTACCACTGTCAACCACTCAGAGGGGGATCTATGTAGGAAGATCCTGGATAGAGAGGGAGAACATTGTGGAACAAAACTCAAAATCATTTGGGGGAAAGAAAAGGGGGGGGGGGGACCAGGTTTGCTGGTCTGATAAAGCCTGGTGGAACCACTGAGACTACAGTCCCTAGCTGTCCTTCAGGTCTAGAATTGAACCCACACCTGTGGCTTCCAGACAAACAAAAGACAGGCATAGACGTTGAACATGTACCTGAAGCAGATACACTCCTTGGAGAGAACAATCATGGGAGAAAGAAGGGCTGTTTATGCACAAGGAGACAGTTCAGGGGGCAGGAGTGCATGGAGGGATGGACATAGGGAAGAGGTAACTATCGGGAGGAAGTGGGAGGGGAGCTGTTGCACTGTGGTAAATTGCAGTCAATGTCATGAGACAACGTGTGTAAACTGCTTTATGAAAAGTGAACTTTCACCCAAATCACAATAAAAATATACATATGTATTTTTTTAAATTATATTCCTATAATTTTGGAAACAATCAACAGTCAATTTCACTGAGCTTTAAAAGGTTGTTTTTATAGCATAAATAATGGTATGTGCTTTGTCATATAAGCTTCCTTATACAGCATACACAGACAGGTATGCTATTTGTGGAAGAAAAAAAACTACAACTGGAAAGGATTACTGTTAGTTACCAGAAAACCTATAAGAAAAGGTTATGTCAAATACTCTAGAGATGGTTTTTCAAGAGGTTCAAACTCCTTACTCCTCCAGAAAAAAGTGGAAATTCTAAAGGGCAGAACCCAATCACTTAATGATCTGACCCACTTCTGCCTTTTTTGCTCTAGCTCCTTGCTCCTTCAAGGGACAAGCAGAGTTTGGCTAGCCTCACAAGCCACAATGGAGACTCCCGGGCACATGTGAGAGGAAGGAATCAAAGGAGGCTTGATGGACAGCAACACCTCTCGCTTGTAGCAGTGTTGATAACACTGATCCTGAGTGTCACATTCTGAGATTCTAATTTATGTGGTATGAGCTACAGCTGGAAGGAGATTTGTTTAAACTCTCTCTGGTGGTCTTCAAACAGGAATGTGCATACAGGTCACCTAGGGATGATGTTAAAATACAGAGCCTAGCACAACAGATCTAGGCTGGAGCCAGCTCCCCTGGGCTCCAATGAATAGCAAAGTGCTTCTCAACACTCTACAATGGCTAGACAAGTCTTCAGTTTGGCTTCAGGTAGAAGAAATCAAGATAAACAAGGTGCACCCTTGAGTACTAAAACCACTATTAGCTGCATATAAACCAGGCAGTTTAAATTCAACCTATCTTTGTTCTGGGACAGAAAAGCAGGTGGGGACCTGGCCCTCTCAAGGCCTGGCTTCACCCTCCTTTGTACCATTTTGTTCCATAGAGTCTGGTGGAGCATTTTCAATGGAGGCATCCTTTTGTTTTGTAAATCAATTTTAACCTGCAGGCAGCTGAAAGCAAACAAGGCCATGTTCTCGCAATTACCCAGAAATGTTTGCAAATGGTTAATATATGGGCTATACTGCCTCATACTTATGATATATATTCTTTTTTTTTTTTCCCTCTAAGATTTACTGAGGAAAAGGACTGACTTCTCCAGTAAGGTTTAGAGCCACAGCACCTCTACTCATAATTTAGATTTGCAGTCTCCAGGAAAAGTTGAGAGACAACTTTTGTTATTAACCCAAAACTGAAACTTAACTGGCAATGAGTAAGCATTTGTATTAAGTTTTAGAACACCATCTCCTCTCATGTTCGTATTCCAGTGGGAGCTTAGTTGGAAAGTCTACGCTCAGTGATGAGGTAGCCCAGTGACAAGGTAAAAGGGTTTCCTGGCGACCAGACACCCTTGAGACTGCCTTAGCCAACAGGAAGGTCAAACCCTGGGAGACAGCATCCCAGGATATGGGTGAGATAGAGGGTTCCTGGGAGAGGAATTTCTTGGAATGAGGGGCAATCCCAGAGTGGGTATAAGCAATGATTCACAATGCACAGAGCATCTCCATATTTTGTTTAAAACAACTGTTAAACCAATTGTCCATATTCTTATCTTTAGAGAATGAGAATTCTCAAACAGGATTCAAATCCCAGACATTCTGAGGAAAACGAGAAATACACACTAAAAACTTATACTTCTGAGACAAGTGAAACAATATTTGGAGAAACTAAGCCACATTCCCAACACTTCTCACCCACCTACCTCCCAGAGTATACCCACTAAAGAAACAACAGGTGCCTTGCCTGGAAATGAACTCACTCCCACGTCTTAACTCTCAGCCAAGTAATAGGCCTACAAGGTGAACACCTACACCAGGCAGATGCACTCTTTAGAACAATCAACTATGGGAGATCAGAAGGGCAGCATCTGCACGGGGAGAAAGGGAGGCACGAATGCATAGGCAAGGACAGAGAGAAAGGGTTAACGACAGGGAGGAAGGAAGTGAGAGGTAAGCCATTACACTGGGGGGTGCGGGTAACCAGTGTCACAAAACAAAATGTGTATGATCTATTGAATGTAAAATGAATCTGCTTTATAAAATTTCACCCAAATCACAATAAAAAGTTAAAAAAGATAAAGAAAAAAATGGGTGCTTTAACTGCTTTATAAGCTTTTACTTTCCTTCTTAAAATCCCCTTCAAAAAAATGGTCTTTATAATTTAAGATGATCAGCATGCATTTTATTATTTCATTTAAATGTGTTTTACTTGAGTTGTTGTATGTTTGCCTTTGTGGCTTAAGTGACTTTTATCACTGCCAAGCAGAGGGTGAATTATTGATCAGTTGAGATAGTTCCTGCCTAGCAAGGGAACATGTGCCAGAATGCATGTTGTGGTCCAGGACCTCAGTCTGCTGAAACAAAAAACAAGTGCAGCAAAGTTTGAGATTAACTGAACAGGAAGACAGAGGAAGAGCCTCTATAGGCTTAAAGGCCTGGTTCAGTATTTGATTCTACCCTAAGGTCAACAGAAGTCATTTAATTGTTTCAAAATGGAATATGGTATAATTTGAGTTGTTTTTAAATAGAGCAGCCTAGCTGATATGTGGGAAATAACAGTGGGAATAGATGCATGGAGACAAGATGAAACAAATTTAAGACGAAGTGATGGTACCCTGCCAATAGGAAGACTGGTGGGAAATGGAGAAGGTAAAAGGATTTGAGTAATATGCAATAGATAAAATTTACCAAACTTGGGAGATTGACTCATTCACCAGTGTACTAACAGATCCAAGCACTGTGCCATGGGCTGGATTTTAAATGGTGAGAAATACAGGCACAGCCCTACCTTCATGGTTCCAGTGGACTAGAAAATTAATAAATGAACAAACTTTAATGATAGATATTGATAAGTACTATAAATAAAAAACAGAAGATGGAGACTTAGATTGGAGTTCTGAGGAAGTAACATTTACAAAGACCAGAAGCATGAGTCAGCAATGGAAAATGTTGGGGGTGGGTGAGTGAGGGACTAGGATGGGACCTGAAAGTGACAGTTCCATGTACAGAAGTCTTTTTCCCCCAAGTAAATAAGGTAAGGTTTAAAAGTAGAAATTTAAGCCAACCCCCCCCACCCCCCATCACCTATTTATTCTACCTGGATGTTCTAATTGTTTATTTTTAAAAAAATGTAACCTTTTCTCAGGATATATTTTGGTCCTGGTTGTTTTGCAGTAATATTTCTATTGATTGTTAATCATTTGATCATTCAGTTTTTAATAAACTCATGAAAGAGAACTCTGGATATTGTTTTTGCTGTTCATATCTTCTCTGCTTTAAGAAGCACACTGATGGGTCTCCAGAGGAATCAATTCCCAATCACGGGACAGTATGTGAACAGAACTCTTAAACCTCTTAGGATATTTCCTGTTCTACAGAACCGCACTGGAAATTGGATTTAAAGACCTCAAAGTCTCTTCCAACCAAGCAATTTCATATAGTCCCTGTTAACAGTGGCTCTTAAATACTTCTTGCTATCACAGACTCATGTGAGAATACGAAGGAAGTCTAGACCAAATTCATCCCACAATAATAATAATAATAAAAAGCAGCCACAAACACAACAGCATCAAATCAAAAGTGTTTGAGGGAGTTCATGGTCTTTACAGATGAAACCTGACCCAATTTGTATAATATGCCAAGTTCAAATACACATGAGCTACTTAAGAGCTATTGAGAGAGAAGTTGTAGATGAATGATACAATACATTATTAACATATTAAATGCTTATTGCTAGTAATTCATTTTTATCAACTTAAGGGCATATATCTATAAGCAACAGCAAAGCTGTTGTCCATTATCTTTTAACTATTAGGCTCTTCAGTTTACTTAATGTAGCTAATCTAGGATAGTAATGCACTACTTTCCTCAGTGTTCATTTATCAACAGCTTTGTTAATAAAAAACAAAAACAGTGTAAATGTATGTACCTATACAGGTAAATTATATAATGCTTATATTGAAATTAACATAAGGAACACATTTTTATCCAACAGAGAACAAGCCACTTTTGCTCTGGGATATCCATTTTGTAGATGACCCAAGAATCATATCTAAGGTTACAATGGAAAACAACAAAAAATCATTTATCATACGATGTTCCTTTAAATTTTTCACAAAAACACTGTTTTCATAAAAACACTGATTTTTCTAAAGATATTATTTGTTCTCAACTGAGGGAAAAATTTTGTCATTTACATTAACTGGTAGCTCTCTCCCCATAGTAAACATGATCCCAGCCTCGCTAAGAAATAAGGGTAAGGATTCTGTCCTGAGTGGGTGAGCAGTCAGATCCTGGTGGCTGATCTCAGGAGGTCTGAATAACACACATGGTCTCAAAGGAGACTTCTGCCACTACAAGGGTACAACACCCTCACAAGCCTCCTGGCTTCCTCCCTCATCCCTGAGGCTAAAGGAACCTAGAAGCAGTGGGGACTTCTGCCAGGCATCGCTATGGAGGCCTGACACCTAGCCAGGACCTACATAGCTGGCTGTAGGAGCCTTGTAAGAAACTCTGCTGGCATAGTGCCTAAGGCATTTGACTGCTAACCAGAAGAAGGTTGGTAGCTCAAACCCACCAGCCACTCCCCAGAAAGAAGACTGGGCAATCTACTTCCATGAAGATTTACTGCCTTGGAAACAAACCCAAAGGGAGTCAGAATCAACTGGATGGCAGCGAGTTTGATTTTGATTTGGTTTAGGAGCCTACTACTGTAGCTCCTACTGCTCAAAGTTCAACGCTCACAGGACCATACATTTTGATCTGGAGAGGCTGAGAGGAGAACCAGGAGAAAAGGAAAATCGTAATGTTCATGAGAGGGGCCCCAGCATCCTGAGGGTGTAATACCACACATCATACTTAGAACCGCAGACAATTTTTGGAGAGAAGAAATTGCTGGACCAAACCATTATTTTAATAGTAAAATAAATAAAAAAAAAAAGGTAAGAGCACTTCAGTTATTCAACTACAGAATAAAAACGTTTCTGATACTAAAAATTCTTAAGTGTTGAATTTATAAGCCAGTAATTAATTCAAAGAAAGGGAAAATGGCCTAGAAAATCAAGTAGAAGTATCTCAAAACAGAAAAGAAACCATAAGGGGAAAAAAGATATGCGATTTGAAGGACGTAATATGAAGACAGAAAAATAACATGTAAATAATAAAAATTCCAGAAAAAGAAAAAGACACAGATGGAAGCAAGAGAACAGATAAAGGGGGGAAAAAAAGGAAGGAAATTTTGCTGGCTTAAGATAAACGATTCTGTAGTTCTCAGAAGGATATTTTAAAAAGATATAACCGTAACCATATGTTGGTAAAATTCCTACATTTTAAAGGATAGAGGAAAACTGCTTTGGAAAAAGAACTAGTTATGTACAAAGAATAAAATTGTAAAATGGCATCAGATAGCTTCCTTGAAACACTGGAAGATGTAGAAATAGCATCTAGTTACTGAAAAACACACCAAAGTTGAAGGAACTTATACCTGGTCCAGATATAATTCATCTGTTAGAAAGATA
>NW_006921639.1:9741712-9757515 GCF_000298275.1 Orycteropus afer afer | reverse complement strand
CAGGTTTGCTGGTCCAATAGAGCGTGGTGGAACCACTGAGACTATGGCCCCTAGCTGCCCTTCAGGTCTGGAATTGAACCCACACCTGTGGTTCCCAGCCAAACAAAAGACAGGCATATGAGTTGAACATTTATTTACCTGAGGTAGATACACTCTTTGGAGAGAACAATCATGGGAGAAAGGAGGACTGTTTATGTTTATGCACAGGGAGACAGCTCAGGGAACAGGAATACATGGAGGAATGGATTAAGGGAAGAGGTAACTATTGGGAGGAAGTGGGAGGGGAGTTGTTGCATTGTGGTAAATCATAGTCAATGTCATGAGACGTGTGTGAACTGCTCTATGCAAAGTGAATTTGCTCTGTAAATTTTCACCCAAATCACCAAAAAAAGTCTCATAACAATAAAAAGACAAACAATTCAATTTTAAAAATTGAGCAAAGGATCTGAATACACATTCATTGAAGAAAGAATTAAATGGCCAGTAAGAACATAAAAAGAAAGCTCAACATTATTAGGGACCAAGGACATGTAAAACAAAACTACCATGAGGTATCATTTCATACCCATTAGAATTTAACTATTAAAAAACAGTAACAGGTTGGCAAAGATGTGGAAAATTGGAACCCTCATAACACTTCTAGTGGGAAGAGAAAATGGTGCAGCCATTGAAAAACAGCTGGTGACTTAAACAGAATTATCATATTGTCAAGTGCCAAGTCAGTTCCAACTCACAGTGACCTTATATACAACAGAACGAAACCCTGCCCGGTCCTGCACCATCCTCACAATCGCTGCTATGTTTGAGCCCATTAGCAATTCCATGCCCACATATATAACCAAGAGATTTGAAAAGTTTTAAGCTCACACAAAAACTTGCACACAAATGTTCATAGCAACATTATTCATAGGAGACAAAAAGGACTCCCCATCAACTGATAACTGTCTACCAGCTGAAGGGCTACCAAATGTGGTATGTCCATATTTACAATGAACCTTGAAAACATCATGCTAAGTGCAAGAAGCCACACACAAACTAGTCACATACCATGTATCACTCCATGTGAAATGTAAAAAAATAAAATAAAATAAAATAAACACACCAACCCTCCTTCGGTTCTGAGCCTAAATGTTCTTCAGAAGAGTGGGTGGTGGGTTTGAACCTCCAGCCTTCTAGTTAGCAGTCAAATGCCTGAGGCACACCACCACCAGAGCCCAGTATAGGCAAATTCAGAGAAAGTACATTATTCAGAGAAAGTACATTAGTGGTTTTCAGGGTCTAAGGGAATAGTGATGGTGACTGTTAATATTTAGCTATAAAGCTTTTTTTTTTTCCTCCCCTGAACATTGAAAACGTTCGTGGTAAGGAGCCTGGTAGAACCATCATGGTTAAATGGTTTTGTTAATCAACAGGCTGGCAGTTTAAACCCATCCAGAGGCTCTTCAGGATAAAGGCCAGGCAATCTGCTTCTGTAAGGATTTCAGCCTAGCAGTACTATTCTGTCATATTGGGTTGCTATCAGTCAAAATGGACTAAATAGCACCTCACAACAACGCACAACTTTGTGAATATACTACAAACTGAATTGTACACTGAATAAAGAAATGAAAAAATTACCATTCATATTACAATTCTTTGGACACCAATGTTCTAACCAAATATTGTGCAAAGAAGATGAGAAACTTTGAGCTGAAGAATAAAGGTATCAATGATGGATCACTTTTGCATTGTATGTTATGGATTAAATTGAGTTCCCCTAATATGTTGCAAAACCTAACCCCCTATACCTGTGACTGAATCCCAGTTGAGAATAGAGCTTTGTTATGCTAATGAGATCGTATCACTGTAATATGGGTTTTTAATTAGTCTCTTTTGAGATGGAAAAAAAGATCCCCATAGAAATCTCTAAGAAACTTCCCCAAAGAGAAAACGATTCCCCTAGGGCCAATGTCCTGAATTTGGATTTTCTACCTTTTTAAATTTTGTGAAAATAAATTCGTATGTTCAAGCCACCCACTTCTGGTGTATCTGCTACAGCTGCACTAGAAAACTAAGCCAGTATAGTTAGACGTAAGAATAGAAACTGTGTTAAGAATTTGTAGTACTCATACTAAGTGAGGATTTTTGTTAAAAAAAAAAAAAAAGGGGGGGGGGTACAATGCCAAAAGAAACCTGACAGGAGCTTAGAATTTTTAATTCCAGGCTATTTTTTTCCCCCCTTAATGGTCATTGTTTTTTGAGTCCTGTTTCAGAGATCCAGCCCAAGTTGTGTGTACATCTTCTTACTGTTTTGCTTTAACATTTGAAGCTATATTCAACCTGGAACTGATTTTCCATTGGTCAATTTCAATCATGAATTCAGATGCAAAATTCTTTAAATATTAGCACACCAGATCCAGAAATGATTAACAAAGTATGAGCAAACTGTTTTCATGTTTTGAGAGATGCTAAGAAATACATTAATTGGAGGGGGGCAGAAATAGATTAATTACTCTATGCATCGAGAGTGAGGAAACCTTCCTGACCATGACTGAAAACTCAGGAACATTATTCAAAATTTTGATTACATTAATAATAAAAAACATAAGCTAAACAAAGATACCGAAGATAAAGTGGTAAACATTTATGCAACCTTACCAAGACAGTTAACAACACTAATATATGTTAAAATTCACGAATTCATAATGATCCTAGAAAAAAAAATCAGTGGCACTCTTTGGAGCATAGTAGGTAGGTATCCAACTCCTTATGACAATGACGGTAAACAAAAGAATCGAAAACCTACCTTTAATATATAAAATACCTTAAAAAATTGATGGAGGAAATTTTCTCTACAGAAGTAGGCCTGCTAATAAATGTTAAGTAAAATTCACTAATTTGCAAAGCATTAACAAAATGATCTAGGCACTGATCATCAATGACTGCTAACATTAAAAAAGAACACCAATCATTATGTGTTTGACAGCACCTCCAATGGTATTTTACCAAAAATCTCACGGAATCAGATTGGCTCTACTACCATTTTTAAAGAAAATACATAGGACAGAGTTTCAAACAGCACCATGGGGATGAACTGGAAAAATCTAGAGTGTGGGGAACTCAGTATGACAATCTGATTTGACAAAGTGCAAGGAAAAATATTTCAAGCAAACAGAACCTCTAAATCATACTGTATAACATCATATCCACTCTATTCCCGTGAAACGTGGCTAGTATAGTAAAATTCAGACGTGCTATAACAGTAAATACACAGATATTTAAGACTTAGAATGAAAAATACTACTTTAAAATTTATTACATGTTTTGATAACATTTTAGACATTTTTAGGTTAAATTACTGTTAAAATGGTCTGTTTCATTTTATTACTAGAAAATATAAGATATATGGCCCTAATGTGAAGGCACATTTTGTTATGTATTACTTGTATTATAAAAGAAAAATTGTATGTGACTTGCTTTGTACTTCAATTGAACAGCATTGCTGTATATTAAACAGTATTTACCAAACTATAAAGTGTGACCCCATATGGATCTCAATTCAAATCAACCACCTGTATTAAAAATATTACACAATCAGGGACATCTGACTGGGTATTTGATAATATCAAGGAGTTTTGGCTTTGTTTTTCAGGTGCGATAATAGTATTATGGTTGGTTGTAAGAGAATCCTTAGAAATAAAACCTGACATATTCATGAATAAAAATCTAAAAGTGTCTGGGATTTGCTGTAAACTAAGCCAGGCTGAACCCTAATCTGCATGAGCTTTCAAGGGAAGGAAGCCCTGTTAGGTCAAGCTGAGTCCCACTCTCAACTGTGTCCCTGGGCAAACGACTTCTCTTCTCCCAGCCTGTTTTAATAGCAATACCTTGCTTACGTAGTGAAGGATATGATAGGAAACGCCGTTAAACCTACAGAGCCTGGGCCTAGCAAGGATCTGATAACGTAGTTCTAGAAAGAGCAGAGTGCAACAGCTCAGGTGATGGGGGGATGGGTTGGGGCGATTTCACCAGGCCTCACCACCACTAAGGGCAGCCAAGGAGGGCAAGCCAGTCACCCTAAATCTCACGTCCAGTCCCCACAACCCCTCCAGGCACCTACTCTAGCCGACTCAAGGCTCTCTTGGAAGGTTTTGTCACATGCTAAAAAACTCTATTTACTCTTTTTTCTTAATCAACTAGGTTTTATTTGTATATTTTACGGTTAAAAGGAAGCTTTTAACACTACCCTTAAGTGAAAACGAAAGTCACTTGCCAGTTAAAAAAGGAAAAGATTGCTATATGGGTAAAAACAAATAAAAAGCGGACCATATACGTACACAATTAGTATAATCAATTTTATATAAAAACATACAGGAACAAAAGATGCCCAAATTCAAAAGATGAACTTATTTAATGTCAGTAATAAAGCAATCTCCCCCATCATTAATTAAAAGAAATTTACTCACTTTGAAGCGAAAAATTTTGTCTAGAAATTAGCACTGAAAGGCATCACTTTTCACTGATATATCCTAATATATTTTTTACCTAAATGAACCGGAGATATTTTCATTTTTACTAAAAACGCAGAAATGTTTCAAAACCACAGTGAAAATAATGATATTAAAATCATAAGTTGCGATGACTTTTTTTAAATTAAAAGGTTATTCGTAGCTTTCAAAACTCCCTGTTCCAGTAAGTTTCGGCTGCCTCCGGGCCAGACCGACCCGGGCGATCCCACCTTCACGCGAAAACAGGCCTTCTCCCGCCACAGAGAGTCTAAGAAGCAGACAGAAGCCCCAGAATCCCGCAAATAGCCGTGAAAACTACAGGAGCGAACATGCTAGTTCCTCCTCGTGCCCACTTAATCGCATTACCTGCCAGGCGCGGCGTCCCCAAGACTCACTCGGAGAAAGGGCGCGCCTCAGTATGAAAAATGCGCTGCGTAGGGCGCCACGAGGGAGGCCGGCGCGGATCTGCGCCCTCCTCCCCTCCCCCACGAAGCAGCGCGGCCTCTTCCGGCTGGAGCGAGGCTCCGGAGGCTCAACTCCGCTCTTCAGAGAGGTTGCCACAGGCCTCAGATCCTTCAAGAGCCCCTTTGTGCAGCATCCCAAAGCAGACTAAGGGCTGAGAAGAGTCGGTCGGGTCCCTGCGCCTGTTTCCCGCGGGGCTCCGGACCGCGAAAACCGCGCGTCCTCGGGGAGGCCTGGGACGGGGGGAGGGGGAGAAGCGTCCATCGCAGTGAATTCTCATCTGCATCCTGGTCTGTTATAGGAAATGGGTTCGCAAGGAGGGGAGATGCCTTGGTTCAGGGTTACAAAGACTAACTACATCGGAGGCTATTCGGTGAAGGGAGCGGGACAAGGAAACGGAAGTGAAGGCGGGAGGAGACCGCTCTGCGGTGAATTCAGGCGGGAAGGGAGAAGGAGAGTTCAGCGCGAGCGGCTGGCAGCGTCCAGAAGTTTTTTTACGGGCAGAGAATAATCGGCAAAAAATGCCCTCAAAGATAAATGTAAAGAAAAAGCAAACAGCCAAGCTCACTCAGCAAAACTGTAGTCACGAGGCAAGGGACAATGACCAAAGACTTACTTCCAAAATACAAAACACCTCCGCGAACAGGCGTGAAAAACAGGGAAGAGCTCAAAGCGAGACCACGGAGATAAGTCTCTGGAAAGAAAAGGCTCAAAGGACTGAAAATGGTTCCTCGGGGAGCGGAAAGGTGGGGAGGAGGGAGGAGCTACTGTTTTCCACAATAAAGTCGTGTACTTTAACCTAACTAAATGTACTGCTTTCGTTAAAAAAAATAATAAAAATTTCCTTTCTGACTACCGCGCAATGCCCTAGAAGTGGCGGGCCTCTGTTACTCACCCTTCCAGAGTCTGCTCCTCCACCCGTGGCCTGACCAAAGGCTTCCGCACACTCCGTCTCCTCTCTGCGTCGGACTCAAGACCTTCCCGCCGGACCCACGAACCCCGCCTCCGGATTGCTAAATCTCCCGCAGTCCCCACCCCTTGTTGGCCCTTCCCAGCCTCGTTCCCCGGGTGAGCGCCCTTGACCTCAGACCCCGCCCTCCCATACCAAACTCAGCTCCGCGGCCCCCACGCCCATTTCTCCCAGTTCCCCGCCCCTGAATGACCGCCCAAACCTCAGGCCTGCCACCCCCTCCCGCCCCAGGTCGCCCCTCACCTCTGGCTCCGAGACTCCACGCTCCCGCTCTTCAAACTCGGCACCTCGCTCGTCCCGCCTGGGCACCTAGAAGAGGGTGGAACGCGGGGGACTTGGCAGTTGTACTAGAGGCAGTTGAGGCTTGTTTACCATCACCATGGAAACTCTTGCCAGCGCGCCTGGCTGGCCCCCGTAAGGGGCGGGGCCAGGCGCGAAGCGGGCAGGAGCTTACAACTCCCGCGGTGTCGTGTGCACCCGGCGCTTCCGGGAGGCCCTGATCCGATCCTTCGGCGTCTCAGGCCTCTGCTGGGCCACACGCCCTCGGCTTCTGAGAGCGGAGGCTCTGGGAGTCCACACACCCCACCCCTCTACCTGCTGCCGGCGTGACTGCGGACTCGTGCCTCTCGTTGATCCCACCTTCAGCGCCCGTAAGACGCAACGCACTCCTGGTTCCACGGCAGAGCCGGAAGAAGGAAAGGACCGCGGCGGGGCGGTCCCGGGACGGGGCGGGTACTGGGGCGGGGCCTTTACGGCGGGCGCTTAGGGGGCGGGGCCTCAAGGGCGCCACTGTGATGCTCTCAGAGCACAGCCGGCGATTGGTTCTTCGGGCGCGGGGCGGAGCAGAGGCCGGAAAAGAGGGGCGACTCTGTGGTACTCTCGCCCAATGACCTAGACTGTGCTCCTCGGTTCTGCACCCCGCCCTCTCAGGCGCGTTCAGCTATCGGTCCGCGCGCGGGGCCTCCTGGGAGTCGAGAGGGGTGGGGCCACCAGTGCGCCATTGTGACGCAACCTTAGTGGTGCCAGTTATTGGCTTACCGGGCCTGGGTACGGGCTCTTCTTGGGAGCCAGGCGGTAAGGTTTCCGCCTGGAGCTGGGCCGCTGTGGGGAGAAGAGCCGTGAGGTTGACACGAACCGTTTTCAGGGGGAGAGAAGTGACCCACAGATCACTCCTGAATCTCTGACGGACACTGACTTGGTGATCCCCACTGAAAACCAAAAATAGCCCAGGAACGGGCCCTGAAACCCCAGAACAGACGCCCGAGAGAAGAAAACAGAGTATTGCTGAGAGATAAGATGACCAGAGACGGAGTAAAGACGTCTCTAAGTGCTAGGATTTAAAACGGGATTAGTCGATTTGACAGACATTGCCCACGTGTCGCATAACTCAAAATCACCGAGCAACTGAACAGATGGGCTGTTACTGAGGCAGTGGAGCAGATTTTCTTGATAGTTATGGGTAATAGTTGTTACCGTTTTTTCTTGGAACTCCCCTCATAAAGAGAAAATTGAGGCGTTGTCGGAGAAGGTACAAATTGGAGGAGAAAATTAAATAATTTGAGGAATGTTGGTCCCACAAAAATTAATTAGTCAGAAACACTGCCATCTCAGCTCATGTTGCAAAAAAGTTGCATTTTAGATCCCTGAAAAAAGCTAGTCTTTCAGATTGGCTTCTAAAGCCCTTACCTGCCTTTTCCTCGTCTGAATAGAGAGACTAAAGGAAATGAGAAAGCAAGTTGAGTTGTCCCGCAGCAGTATAGGCCCTGTCCAAATGTAATAAAGACAAGGGCCTCAGTTAGGCAGAGGTACGCAATAGGACAAGGGTTGAAGCAAAGGTTTTTCCTGTTGCCTGTGGAGCCAGAAATTTTTGTTAAATAGTTGAAGAGGGATTATAGCATGCTCTGAGCTTGATGGGTATTTGCTTGAGTTGGTTTCTTTGCATAGCAACAGAATGCAGGTAGACTGGCTGGTAGTGGGCAGTGTTAGTTGAGTTTGGGAGACCGTGCCTTTGCCCATTTCCCAGGCAAGCTGGGCCAGCATCTGGAGCCTTGACTTGGTTCTTAGTGAAATCAGATGGACGTTAGTGAAACGAGGCCCACCTCTGTCTCCATTCCAAGCCATTAGCTTTTTGGTCGAGCCATGAGTTTTACCACCAAAAACAGATGCCTTTGCCTCTGTTATGCCTCAGGATAGTTAAAACATTTGGATGAAGATGTGCTAGTGGGTGGAACAGCTTGCATTTTTTCCTCCCTCTTACAGTAACCTAAAAGAACTAACAGATCTGTCCTGGAGGAAGTGCAGCCAGAATGCTCCTTGGAAGCAAGAATGGCCAGACTTCGTCTCACCTATTTTGGTCATGTTGTAAGAAGGGACCATTCCCTGGAGAAGGTTGTCATGCTTGGTAGGGTGGAGGGTCGACGAAAGAGGGGGAGGCCTTCAACGAGATGGATTGATACAGTGGCTGCGATGATGGGCTCGAGTATAGCAGGGATTGTGGGGCTGGTGCAGGATCGGGCAGTGTTTCGTTCTGCTGTGCATGGGGTCGCTATGAGTCGGAAACGACTCGACGGCACTTAACAACAACAACAACAACAGTAACCTGGCTTTTTAAAAATTATGGAATAATTACTGGTCTTACAGAGCCCGATGGGACCCCGTAGACTATGGCCCCTAGTTATCCTTCAGGTCTGGAAGTGAACTCACTTCCATGGCTTCCAGCCAAACAATAAGGCATATAGGGTGAATATTTATATCAGGTAGATACAGTCCTTAGAGCGAACATCAGTCATGGGACAACAGAAGGGCAGTGTTTGTAGACTGGTAGGGTAGTGGCTTAGGCACTTAACTGCTAACCAGAAGGCTGGCGGTTCAAACCCACTAGCCACTCCTCGGAAGGAAGGTTGAGCAATCCTACTTCCGTAGTGATACCTCGGAAACCCAAGGGGTTCCTATGAGTCAGGGCTGACTAGATGGCACATAACAACAACAACAACAACAGCTGGTGGGGGTGGGCCAGGAATGCATAGGAAAGAAGGACAAAGGGAAAAGGTAACTACAGGGTGAAAGTGTGAAGAGAGGTGTTAAACATTGTGGGGAATTGCAGTCAGTGTCATGGAACAAAATGTGAATGAACTGCTGTGTGCAAAATGAATTTGCTCTATCAACTTTCACCCAAATAACAATTTTTTGAAAAATCTATTATTAAAAAAAATTATGGAATTAAAACATGCCGAATATTATAGATAATATTGTGACAAATTTAAAAAGTGTTGACATTTTGCCCTATTTAGTTAATTTTGGATAAAAGATTACAGATGAATCACTGGTCTGAGATGATTTTTAACTCAGTTTAAAAAGCATTTACTGTAATACAATTTTTGAATGATGGAATATTTCAAAATTTCAGAAAATTTGAAAATAACACTTGGAATTTATTTATATTATCTTTAATATCAGTTGACTTTGAGCCAGTCTAATAGTGACCTTGTGTGTTGAAGTAGAACTGTGCTTCATGGGGTTTTCAATGACTGATATTTTTGAAAGATCACCAGGCCTTTCTTCTGCAGCATCTCTGGGTGAACTTAAACCTCTTCCAGGAGCTCCACATGAACTTCAAACCAAAAACCCATCAGAAGCTAAGGTTCGGGGGGTGGCGCAGATGGTCTGCCCTCAGCTGATAACCCAACAGAACCCACTCATCAGCACTGTGGAAAAACCAGGCCTGACAAGCAGTTTCCATAACAATTATAACTAACCCAACTCTGAAACTAGGAAGTCTCCCTAGTTGAATACATAAACAAATGCTTCAAAAGCTCATTGCCTTCAAGTCAGTACCTACTCATAGTGACCCTATGTTGTTGTTATGTGCCATCAAGTCTGGACCAACTCATAACGACCCCACCTTGGGTTTCCAAGACTATGGAAGTAGATTGCCCAACCTTCCTATAGAACAGAGTAAAACTACCCCATAGAGTTTCTAGGGCTGTAATCTTTATCAAAGGAGACTGCCATATCTTTCAGCTATGGATTGGCTCTTGGGTTCAAACTGCCAACCTTTTAGTTTGCAAATGAGAGCTTTAACCACTGCACAACCAGGGCTTTTTCCCCATTAACTTTACCTAAAGTAATTTAGTCTCTATCTGTGGTTCCTGAGCAGTAACTCTAAACTCTTGGAATTTCCTGAGTAATTGAAATGCCTTTGTTATCTGTAGGGAGCTCTGGTGGTGTAGTGCCTAAGACACTTGACTGCTAACCAGAAGGATCTACTGTCTGGGAAATGCAGTGTGGGTCGCTGAGTCAGAATCAACTTGATGGCAGTGAGTTTGGTTTTGTTTTGTTTTTTTGTTTTTGTTATCTGTAGGCCTCCAAACCACACCTCAGAGTTTATGCTAATGCGGTGACTCAGGTAAGGGGTTGGCCAAGTCAGAAAGACCACCTCATGATATCAGCTGATCCCAATCAACTATGCCTCCCTAATGAGACCCCAATAAAGGCTCAGAACACTGAAGCTCCATGTTCTTCCTGTTAATGAACCTCGGTGGGTAACTAGTCTTTTGGCACACAGAAGCTTTGCATAGGAAACCTTCCTAGACCTCACATTATATGTCTTTTCTTTGTGCTGATCCTAATTTGTGTCATTTATAATAAAGCTGGAATCATAGGTATAGTGCTTTCTGTGAATTCTGTCATTCCAGCGAATTACAAACCCAGCAGGTCAGTAGTGAAGGGGGCTGGGAACTTCTGAGCTTTTGGCCAGTGTCCTGAGGGGGTAAAAGGCAGCAGATCAGAAGTGACAAGAGCCCTGGGGAGCTTGTGGCTAGCATCTGAAGTCTGGGGCCAACTTAGCAAGCAGTCTGGAGGACTGTGTGCTTTAACTTGTGAGATCTGACCTAGCACTGGGCACTTAGGGTCAGAGGAAGAAAGTAGTGCATGTGCAGCTGCTATCATAAGTTCTGACTCAGAACATGGGTGGCAGAGAAAAAGTGGGGATTCTGTCGTATGTTATTATCCTTATATAGAGAGAGTCGGTGGGAAGCAGTGATGTTTTGGGAGAAGAGAAGTAAAATGTTTTGACTATTTTACATTAAAGATTATTGCTTCCTTCCCACTGTACCTTCTATTTCAAAACCACCATGGTTGGTTGGGTGGGAGGGAGCCTGCCACTGAGGCCCCTGCATAAGTCCCACTGAGCATCAGCCTCTGCTGGGGGAGCAGCTGCCTTTTTCTTTTTAACCTTCCTTTAGAAACTTAGTCACATATGAAAAAATAAAGCCCAAGAAAACAGTTACTGAAAACTTTCATCCCAGGCAGCCAAGCAGGTAGAGAGCCAGGTCACTCAGTTCTGTGGTCCCCTTTTAGTGGTAATGTGTGAAAAGAATTATGTCTTTCATCCATTTCCAATGCAGATTGAAAGAACAAACTTCTCTCTCTCTCTCTCTCTCTCTCTCCCCCCCCCCTAGTTAATGGTTTACCCTCCCTTCCTCACCCACCCCTGGTAACCATCAAAGAATATTTTTTGTGTATGTGAAACCTGAGCTGCCAGCTCTTACCTCTGGTTCTTCATAGCAGTTTCTGCTCTCCCATGGCAAGGAAGCAAGGAGGCCAGAGCTGGCCAGTGGCTCCTGGATTAACCTGTTTGGGAAATCAGGGACAGAAGTGTGGGCCCAGGCCATGTGGCCTCCAGCCCTCTCTCTCAGAGCTAACTACATGGTACACATTTTATATTATCTATACTTTTGTTGTTATTTGCCATCGAGTCTTCTGTAGTGATTGTTGTTGTTGTTATGTGCCGTCGAAGTCGGCCCCGACTCATAGCGACCCCTCCTTGGGTTTCCGGGGGCGTTATCACTACGGAAGTAGGATTGCCCAACCTTCCTTCTGAGGAGTGGCTGGTGGGTTTGAACCGCCAGCCTTCTGGTTAGCAGTCAAGTGTTTTAGCCACTATGCTACCAGAGCACCTGCCTCGGAAACCCAAGGAGGGGTCGCTATGAGTCGGTCCGACTCGATGGCACACAACAAAACAACAACCTACTTTTGTTAGAAGTTCTGTAAGTTTTACCACTTGAAGTTTATTAAACAGTAATGTATCCTGCTAACATTCACATTTTGTGAAAAATAAATTCCAAGTTATATCATGGAAAAATGGAATAAATTTGAGATCTTCATGATAATGGCTCTTAGTGTTATCTTTGAAAGTTTCTGATCCACAACAGGAAAATAAAAGTTCGTAAGTAAAAAATGAATTGGAATGAAGTGGTTTGGTGTGTGGGTGGCAATGAGAGAGACTTGTTAGTTCCAACTCATTGCAACCCTATGTACAACCAAAGGAAACACTACCCGGTCCTGTGCCATCCTCAAAAACGTTGCCATGCTTGAGCCCATGGTTGCAGCCACTGTGTCAATCCATCTCTTTGAGGTCTCCCTCTCCCCCTTCCCCTTCTGCCCCCTCTTCCTCTCCCCGCTCCCTCTTCTCTGCTGTGGAGCGGAATCCGACTCATAGCGACCCCTCGGGTTTTTGAGCAGGTTTCACTACAAAAGTAGATTGCCCAAACTAACTTCCCAGGAGTGGCTGGTGGTTCCACCACCTTCTGGTTAGCAGTCAAATGCCTTAGGCCGTACACCACCAGAGCTCCTCTACTATACCAAGCATATCCTTCTGGTTCATTCTGACAACATGGGAGAGACAAAGAAGTATCCTCCCCTAAAGGCTTCTTTGGGGGGGGAGGGGAATGTAACTTGCATCACAGATAGCCTCAAAATGTAACCACTAAAACTTTCTAAGTTCTGCTCTTCCCAAGGTATCCCAACAAGTAGGTCACGTGTGGTGCTACAAAGAACCACTCTGTGGTGCCTTTGTACTGTGGTGGCTTGGCCAAGCGGAACTACATTTCCCAGAATTATCTTCCCTGGGAAACATTATTGCGCGAGATTTGTAGGTCTGAACAAACAGGCTGTTGCGTACTTGTTTGTAACTGCTCCGCCTCCCTCGTGTTAGGTGTGTGCGCTTAGCTCTGTGTAGGGCTCACGCTACCAGGGTCAGAGGCCACAATAACAAGTTAATAGTCCATCCTCAAGAGCAAATACAAATTAAAAATAAGACGTTTAAATTGTCCCTGTTAAAAATAAGAGACACTCTCCCCTCCTTTTTTTTCTTTCAGAATTCACTTCAGAAAATTTGTAAATTCTTTCTGTTTCTTTGAAAAGGATGTATATCTAGAATGTTTCTTCAAAGACCTGGGAAAATCCTCTATATCTCCCAGTTTCTTGGAAGGAGATTAGTGTAACTTCAGGTGGCTCCACCTACCTCTGGTAATAGGGTTTTTAAAGGCTGATATTTCGGACATGAATTGCCAGGCCTTTCTTCGGAGGCATCTCTGGATGGACTCCAACATCCAACCTTTCAGTTAGCAGCTGCACACATTAATTGTTTGTACTAACCAACGACTCTGGCCATAGACATAGGAGGAATTTTATCTTGAAAACATGAATGTAATAGGTGGTATCGACTTTGCTTTGTAAAGTGTTAGATTCCTTCCTGTCGTTGCTATCTCTTTAGCAGATTGCCTGTGATGTATCACTTTCTGGTTTAATACTTACTCAATGTTAAAACTGTTTTCCGTTTTTGTAGGATAATTTCCTGGGATGGGAGTAGATTTTGTTTTTAGTATTTCCCAACAGAATCTAGCTTGTTCTTGCTCTCATCCACTTTACATCCGTCTTCCTTTCCCAACAGAGACTGCTTAACCGGCTTCTACAATTCCATTAGGCCAAATATTTGTAACAAATATTTTTGTTGTTGTGATTAGCTAGCATTGAATTGGCCTTTGACTCACGGCAACCTCATGGAATGCACTGCCTGGACCATTGTGATCTGTATGGTTTTCACTGGCACATTTTCAGAAGTAGATCACCAAGCCATTCTTATTGGTCCATCTTAGTCTGGAAGCTCCGCTGAAACCTGTTAAGCATGATAGCAACACTCAAGCTTCTACCAACAAAGGGATGGTGGCTGCACGTGAAGCGCATTGGCCAGTTCTCCCACATGGAAGGTGAAAATTCTACCACTGAACCACCACCATATGTATATGTGTGGTGAGAGAGAGATACCAATTTATACCTATCATCTGGTAGTTTTGTTTCTCTGATTGAACCCAGACAACTACAGGAAGCCACAGTTTTTAAGTACCTGTACAGAGGATGTTGTTGTTGTCGTTAGGTGCTGTGAAATTGGTTCTAACTCATAGCAACTCTGCACACAACAGAACAAAACACTGCCTGGTTGTGCACCATCCTCACAATCATTGCCACCTTTGAGTGCATTGTTGCAGCCTCTGTGTCAGTTCATCTTCCTAAGGGTCTTCCTCTTTTTTGCTGACCCTCTGCTTACCAAGCATGATGTCCTCCTTCAGGAACTCGTCCCTCCTAATAACATGTCCAAAGTACGTGAAACAAAGTCTCACCGTCTTCGCTTTCAAGGAGCATTCTGGCTGCACTTCTTCCGAGACAGATTGATTTATTCTCCTGGTAGTCCATAGTATATTCAGTATTCTTCACCAACACCATAACTCAAAGGCATCAGTTCTTTGGTCTTCCTTATTCACTATCGATTTCCCATGCATATGAGACAATTGAAAATACCATGGCTTGGGTCAGACACACTTTAGTCCTCAAAGTGACAGCTTTGCTTTTTAACACTCTAAAAAGGTCTTTGGCAGCAGATTTGCTGTATAATGTATAATGTATACACTATATGTTTTAATAAATGTATATATAATTGAGTCTTAGTGCTATTCTCTTTGATATACATTAGAGAGTGATACAGGTTGAATTGTGTGTGCCCCTAAAATAATATGTGGAAGTCCTAATCTCCATATCTGTGAATGTGACCTTGTCTGGAAATAGGGTCTTTCCAGATGTAATCATGTTATAATGATGTAATCACCCAAATCACAATTTTAAAAAATAAGTAGTAGGTCCAGTGTACATTTCCTAGAATAATATTGTGATGACATACACAATATATACCTTCATATCATACTAGATAGGAGCTCTGGTAGCAAAGTGCCTAAGGCACTTGACTGCTAACCAGGAGGCTGGCGGTTCAAACCCACCAGCCACTCCTCGGAAGATTGGGCGATTCTACTTCCATAGTGATACTGCCTCGGAAACCCAAGGAGGGGTCGCTAGGAGTCAGGGCTGACTCGATGGCAAATAACAACAACAACAACAACATCATACTAGATACTCTGCTCATACTAGAGCAGAGTGGGCCCTAAATCCAGTATGACTGGTGTCCCTGTAAGAAGAGAACAGAGATAGAAGGAAGACAGCCATGTGAAAACAGAGGCTGAAGTTGTAGTCAAGGCAGCTACAATCCAAGGAACACCTAGGACTACCAGAAGATGGGCAAGGCAAGGAAGGATCTTCCCCTAGAGGCTTTACAGGAACCTGACCCATGGGACACCTTGGTTTCAGGCCTTCTGGCCTCCAGAACTATGCGAGACTACACTTAGTTTGAAGCCCCTCTCGGTGGTAATTTGTTATAGCAGCCCTAGGAATCAAACACAGAGAGGTAAAAGATTCTGACACATGGTTAACTCTGCCCACTTTCTGAGATGATGCAGGCTTGAGAACCAGGGGAGAGAATCTATATCTTTCTCAAAAGTAGTTAGTCCATATGCAACGCCAAAGAATAACGTAGAATCTGCAAAACGCCGCATAACATGGAAGAACTTGGAGGACATTATGCTGAGTGAAATAAGTCAACCACAAAAGGACAAATATTGAATTAGTCCACTATTGTAAAAGTTAAGGAAAGGTTTATCTATAGAAGGAAATTTTCTTTATTGGTTACCAGGGGTGGGAGGGGAGGGGAGGGGAGGGAA
>NW_006921639.1:9739205-9740220 GCF_000298275.1 Orycteropus afer afer | reverse complement strand
ATGAGACCAGAAGAACTAGATGGTGCCCGGCTACCACTGTCATCCACTTATAAGGGGATCTATGTAGGAGATTCTTGATAGAGAGGGAGAACAATGTGGAACAAAACTCAAAATCATTTGGAGGGGGAAAAAAGGGGGGGAGGGACCAGGTTTGCTGGTCTGGTAGAGCCTGGTGGAACCACTGAGACTATGGCCACTAGCTGCCCTTCAGGTCTGGAATTGAACCCACACCTGTGGTTTCCAGCCAAACAAAAGACAGGCATATGAGTTAAACATTTACCTCAAGTAGATACATTCCTTGGAGAGAACAATAATGGGAGAAAGAAGGGCTGCTTATGCACAGGGAGACAGCTCAGGGGGCAGGAGTATATGGAGGGATGGACACTGGGAAGAGGTAGCTACGGGGAGGAAGTGGGAGGGGAGCTGTTGCATTTTTGTAAACTGTGGTCAATGACATGAGACAAAGTGTATGTGAACTGCTGTATGGTAAGTGAATTTGCTCTGTAAATCTTCACCCAAATCACAATTAAAAAAAAAAAAAAAGTAGTTAGTCCAGTGTACATTTCCTAGAATAATATTGTGATGAAATACATGATATATACCTTCATATATTCTATTATTTTAGTTTTCCTAAAACTCAAGGCCTCAGTGCCGTGAACTCATTGCAGGTTATCTAGCACCCTCTCAAAGTAAGTTGCTTGTATGGGTAACTGAAATTTATCTGGAGCACCTAATGCCTCTTCTGTTCTCTTTGCTCTTACAGGTCTCAACTGCCTATTACCAATATTAATTCCACTGGCTCCTAGCACTTGTCAGAGATGTTCTTAACCTCTCCTGAAAGCCCATTTTATAGGCTCTGAGAAAAAAAAAAAAAATTATAATACTCTTGAATTCTCTACCTTGCTATCCTTAACATATATGATATCAATATAAAAAACCAAGCTCACTGCCGTCAAGTCAGATCTGACTCATAGCAACCCCTCCTTGGGTTTCCGAGGCGGTATCACTACAGAAG
>NW_006921639.1:9730804-9738645 GCF_000298275.1 Orycteropus afer afer | reverse complement strand
TAAGACAAGTAGAACTGCCCCCTAGGGTTTCTAAGCCTGTAATTTTTATGGAAGCTAACTTGCACATCTTTCCCCCTTGGAAATGCTGATCTTTCAGTTAGCAGCTGAACCTTTAACCACTGTGCCACCAGAGCACCTTCAACCTTAACATATGGGGAGTTTTTTTCTCAGGTTTACAGGTGAAAGATCTGTCGAAGGTCATCCAGATAGAAAATGGCAGGTCCCAGATTCAAATCAAAGTCTGTCCAACCCTCAAGTCTGCATTCTTCGTACACTCTCTACTATATGCACACAGACAAAACCAATCCTAGCCTTGCAGGGATTCAAAATGCATAAATTTCACTTACAATAAAAAAACGAAACAAACTCACTGCCATCGAGTGAGATCCAACACATAGCGACCATTCCTTGGGTTTCCAAGGCAGTATCCCTACAGAAGTAAATTGCCCAACCTCACTTACAAAGTTTAGTTTAAACCAGTCCCCAGGTATGGATTATCCAGTAAACAAGGTAAGCACCTGCTTAGAACATCAACAAAACAGAGGCACTAGACTTCCAAAGCAAAGACCCATAGATAACAGTGGTAGTTAAGGTAATGTGTCACCTTGGCTGGGCCTGGTTTTGAATGGCTGGGCAGCTGGATGTACTTATTCCCCACGGTGAGACTGGTGATCAGCTCCATGGTGGAATCTGCCAGTCTGCTTCCAGAATGTAAGGAGAAGCATTGACAAAGATCTCTGAGCTTTTGGCACGCTTGGATCCCACAGGTAGCTGAGTTGTTACTCAGTAGTCTGCCATGTTGTCTGCAGATCTTGGGGCTCTTAATGGACTTGAATCAACAGCCTGCCATTTGTTTTGGTAATATCGGGATGGTGCCTTTTTACTTATCAACCTTGGGTTTGTCAGCCTCAGCAGCCAACAGCTGTCTGAGTAAAGAAAGCCTTCAGCTTCAGTGAGCCAGGAACAAGAGGGAGAGCTGACACCCAAGGTCAAGGGGCTTTCACCCAGCCCTTAGACCCTGGCACTTTGAACTCAGATTTCTAGTCTCCAAAATTGTAAGAGAATAAATTCCTGTTTGTTCAAGCCACCCATTTGTGGTATTTTTCCTGTTAGAGCAGCACAAAGTAACCAAAACAGATGCCAAGCAGACAGAACACAAAGAAAAGCAAGCACCAGAGTGGAAAGGAAATAGCAGGACAAATGAAATTGATAAATGAATGTTTAGGTAACAAAAATTATATAAATGTATTTTATTTTCCATTTCTCTTCAGACTGCCTTTCTTTTAGGAAATTGATTGGTATTGTTTAAAAAGAAGTTACATCCTGGAAGCTAAGACACACACACACAAATAAATAAATACACACACACACACACACACACATATGTTTACTTCATATATCCCGTTCAAATACATGAGAAAGCAGAGGAGGGGGCACTACAATGCTTAGAGCCCTCACATGCCTTCCCCCAACAACACAGTCCAAAGTTCAGTACTGCAGTATATAAACTGAATAATTGCACAAAATACAAACCTTGCTGCTATCTCTTTAGTCCAAAAATCACTATGACAGATGTGTATCATGTTCACTGACCACTTCCTTGAAAGTCTGTTGGCTATAGGTCACTGGCCATCTGTTATTCAGTTCATGCATGCACAGAAAAGCATGTAGTTGTGTTGCTTCTTTTCTCCCAGCAAGAAACCCACATGATATTTAAAAAAAATGAATAATCAAGAGAGAAAAGAGATGAAAGTGCAGCAAAGAAACAAAAAGTGATAATGCTGGAAGTGAAATTAAAATCGAACATAAATGGAGTAATACAAGAAATAGTTGGCTGGGGTAATGTTGACATTGCCATCATTCAAGAAACTAGATCTGCAACAAAAGCTTGTTGAAGGGGAATTTATCAACATAAATGAGGGAAGTGGTTGTGACAGAAAGGATGAGCATGTCCTAGAGGAATTGCTGCAGGCAAAAAAAAAAAAAAAAAAAAAAATTCACATTAAAGAACTCTTGGAGATACTTTGACACACAGAAAAATCAAAGAATAAAATGTTGGAAGCTCATCCAAACTTCTATAAAGGAGTATGACAATTCTCCATGTCTTGGTTTCTTAGTCCTGCTATAACAGAATTGCCACAAGTGGCTGGCTTTAGAGTAAAAATTTTTTTTTTTTTCCTCACAATTCTGGAGAACAAAAGTCTAAGTCAGGGTCTTGCCATGTTGATTCCTTCCTTGTGGTAACCATGGGACTTCTTTGGTTCCTTGGAAATGTTTAGGTAGTATTCTGGTTACCTAGTGCCACCCTGACAAGAAATATACCACAAATGGGATGACCTTAACAAACAGGAGTTTATTCTTCAATTTGGAGGCTTTATTTAAGTCCAAGTTCAAAGTGCCAGGCTCTAGGGGTTGGGTGAAAGCCCCTCAGCCTTGGGGTCCAGCTCTGCCTCCTCCTCCCGGCCCACTGGAGCTAGAGGCATTTCTTCACTCAGACAGCTGCTGGCTGCTGAGGCTGAGAAGCCCCAAGGCTGACAAGTAAAAAGGCACAGTCCTGATGTTACCAAACCACACGGCAGGCCATTAACTTACATTGTAAGTCCCAAGGTCAGCAGAGCATGGCAGGCTGCTGAACATGGCAGCATGCAGGGTCCAAGTGTGCTATATGCTAGAGACCATTCCCAAGGCTTCTCCTTATATACAGGAAGCAGACCAAATCCCAAAGGCAGCTACTCAGCTGCTTGTTGTAGAACCACCATGGAGCTGATTGCCAGTTTCATCATGGGGAATAACTACCACCAGCTGCTCAGCCACTCAACCAGGCCCAACCAAATTGACACACAAATGTAACTATCACAGGTGGCCTCTGACTTCTGTGATTCTACGTGTGTCTAGTCAGCTCTTTTTATAACTCAGAAGTGATTAGATTTAGAAGTCATCCTACTCTGGTATGACTTAATTACAATAACAAAGAAAAACTATCTCAAACAAGATTACGTCCACAGGTATAGGGATTAGGATTCCAAGATGTATTTTAGGGGGACATGATCTGTAACATCAAGATATAGAAAGATGCTCACTTGATAAATTATATGATGAATAGAAGAGGCAAGGACTATTCTTAATACATCTGGTTTTTTTAATCCAATAAAACAGTTTAATTCTCAGTAATACTAATATTTAAGTAACAGGGTACTAAATATTACTTTCACTATTTTTTTCATTTCTCTGCACATTTATAACTAATGGTAAGAGAGCATTGTGATAGTTTTAGCTGTGTGTCAACTTGGCTGGACCACAATTCTATGTGGTTTAAGCTGTTGTGATACGGTTATTTCCATGATGGGATCAGATGATTATGTTTTGAACAGCCAATCTGTTGAAAGGGAGTTTCCCTAGGGGTGTGGCCTCTTTCCAGTATATATATGGACATTCCTGGAAAAGAGACATTCTTCTGTGGATCGGGATTCTGTTGTGCTGCCTGCAACTGTCCGTGAGTGAACAGTCCACCATTCGGCCTGGAGATCTTGGATTCGTCATCCGTTGGAGTCAACAGCCAGTATACTGCCTGCCAACCTTGAGCTCCTCAGCCCCTACAGCTGCAAGAGTCGGGAAAAGCTTCCAGCTTGACATTTGATCCAAGAACTTTGGACTTGCCAGCTTCTATAAGTGCGTGAGCCATTTTCCTAAGATAAATTTCCCTCTCTCTCTCTCTCTAAGCTTTATTGGTTTTGTTTCTCTAGAGAACCCAGTCTAACACAAGCATTTAATGCTTTAACAAATAATTTTAAAGGTCACAGAACAATTACAGTTGTTGCCACTGATCATTAACCATTGCTTTGCATACTTCAGTTTGTATGATCATTATTACAGTTGCACACATTGTGCAAAGTGAGGGCTGTCAGTATATTAAGAACACACACACATACACACAATAATCAGTCTAGGAAAAAAAAAAGTTTGTTTAGATTAAGGTTGTTAGAATGGGATCTAAGAATACTGGGTTTGTGTGCAGCCATTTGGCTAAGTTTGGAAAAGTCATTTAACTTCCATGGGCTGATTTCCTCAACAGTGAAATAATGGGTCTGTGACTCTCTTCTGTCCTGATCAGTCTTTGACTTCTACCAGTCTTTGACAATATATGTTACTACTGCTCAGCTCAGACCTTCCTTTTGTCCTCTGAGCCAGAGGGCCTCCTACCTTAATCTTCAATTCAGTCATATATATATATATATAGAGAGAGAGAGAGAGAGAGAGAATCTATTGTTAAATGACAGATTCTGGAAACAAGTTATAAAAATTTTAACAAAAATTTTATTTGGGAGTAAACCAAATTGCTCTAGTAAGGAACCCTGGCATTCAAGAGAAATACCAAGGACTTCAATTTGAGAAAGATTACTATCTTTTTATAAGAATCTCTGAGGAAGTTGGAGGAAAAAAAATGTTCAGGTTCAGTGTGCTCTCGACTACTAACCTAAGGGTTGGCAGTTCTAAGCTACCCAGCAGTACTTCGGAAGAAAGGACTGGCCATCTGCTTCCATAAAGATTACAGGCAAAAAAAAAAAAAAAACCCCGTGGAGCAGTTCTACTCTGTAACACATAGGGTTGCCATGAGTAAGAGTCAATTTAACTCTAACGGATTTTTAATAGTTGTCAAGTGTCTTAGTTATCTTATTGTTGTTGTTATGTGCTGTTGAGTCGGACCTGACTCATAGCGACCCCTCCTTGGGTTTCCGAGGCAGTATCACTATGGAAGTAGACTGCCCAACCTTCCTTCGGAGGAGTGGCTGGTGAGTTTGAACCTCCAGCCTCCTGGTTAGCAGTCAAGTGCCTTAGGCACTATGCTACCAGAGCTCCCCTTCATTGTCTAGTGTTGCTATAACAGAAAAACTGCAAGTGGATGGTTTAACAAATAGCAATTTGTTTTCTCACAGTTTAAGAGGCTAGAAGTCTGAATTCAGGGTATGATTTCTAGGAGAAGGCTCTCTCTCTGCTCTGAGAGAAGGTCCTTGTCTCTTTTCAGCTACTATTCCTTGGCTCCTTGGTGATGATGTTCATGTGGTGTTGCATCTATCATCCCCTATCTCTGTTTCCTCTATTCTTTGCTTAATCTGCTCTTTTATGTCTCAAAAGAGATTGTACTAAAACACACCCCACTCTAACAATGTCATATTAACATAAAAAAGAAAACCCATTCTCAAATGAGATTAAAATCACAGGTATAAGGGTTAGTAGGATTTACAACACATATACTTTAAAAAAAAAATTTATTGTGATTTGGGTGAAAGTTTACAGAGCAAATTCATCTTTCATACAGCAGTTCACATATACTTTGTCTCATGACACTGACTGTAATCTCCCATAATGCTACAGCTCTCCTCCCACTTCTTCTCCATAGCCACCTTTTCCCTGTGTGCTTCCTTCCCATGCACTCCTGGCCACCCCACCACCCCCCACAAGCTGTCTCTGTGTGCATACACAGCCCTTCTATTCTCCCATGATTGCTCTCTCCAAGGAATGTATCTACCTAATGTAAATATTCAGCTCATATGCTTATCTTTTGTTTGGGTGGAACCCACAGGAGTGGGTTCAATTCCAGACCTGAAGGGCTGCTAGGGCCCATAGTCTTAGTGGTTCCATCAGGCTTTATCAGACCAGCAAACCTAGTCCCTTTTTTTTTTTTTTTTTTATGATTTTGAGTTTTATTCCACATTGTTCTCCCACTCTATCCAGGATCTCCTATGTAGATCCCCCTCCGAGTGGTTGACAGTGGTAGCCAAGCACCATCTAGTTCTTCTGGTCTCATAGTCACATAGGCTGAGGATCACATGGTGTACCAGTCTCTTGGACTAATTGTTTCCATGCACCTGTGGTTGACTTCATTCTTCTTTGCTCTGGCCGAGGAGAAACCCATTGTTGCAAGCTTTTAAAATGTCACTACTCGCCAAAGTAGGATGTGGAACAATGTTTTTGTACAACACATATTTTTGGGAATACAATTCAACCCATAACACAAGGATTCTTGACTTTACTATAAAGAAATTTCAAGAGAATGTGCATTTGAAAAATCTCAGTTAAGTGAAGTTTATAATTTTAAGGAGAAGTACCTGGGACTGATCTAAACTAGTTGTTGTTTCTAGTTGACACTATAAATAGATTAAAATTTATAGAAGCAGTTTGGCATTTCTTGGAAATATGAACTATAAATTTATTAATTCTACATTTCTAATGGGTTTAGTTTTGTTTTGTTTTAATCCATTCATAAACATTTTGTTTCATGGCATTGACTGCAATTCCCCACAATGTAACAGCTTTCTTCCCACTTCCTTCCTGTAGTTTAGTTACCCCTTTCCTTTGTTCTTTTTTCTATGCATTCCTGTGCCCCACTCCCATCTCCCTGTGCAAACACTGCCCATCTTTCTCGCAAGACTGACTGCTCAAAGGAGTATATCTACCAGATGTAAATGTTTATGCTATATGCCTATCTATTATTTGGCTGGAAGCCCCGAGAGTGAGTTCAATACCAGATCTGAAACTAGGAGCATTGGTCTTGAGAGAGTCTCACTAGGCTCTATCAGACCAGTAAACCTGTTTTGTTTTTGTTTTTGTTTTTGTTTTAGGACTTTGAACTTTGTGGAACAGAACTTTAAATTCTTAAAACAACAACAACAACAACAACAACAAAAATCCAGACATACTGGAATGGTTGAGACTGAATGACTCCCAAAAACTGTTGCCCTGAGTACTTTTTAAACCTTGAATTGAAACTAGCCCCTGAGGTAACCTTTGAGCTAAGTAACAGATTGGCACACAAAATGAATAATATCACCAATGAGTACTGTGCTCCTTTAAAAAAATCATCTATATGAGACCAAATGGTCAATAATTGCTTTAAAACAAAGATGAGAATGTAAGGGCCAGGGAAACTAGATTAATGGAAATGGAACAACCAGAATGGAAATGAGAATGTTTATGCATTGTGAAGAATGTAATTAATGTCACTGAACAGTTTGTATAGAAATTGTTGAATGAGAACCTACACTGCTTTGTAAACTTTCACTGAAAATGCAATATTGCTAAAAAGTCATTAAAAAACTGAGGCTTCTTCTGAAATAATTAGTGAGAGTACTTACCATAATCGAGTTATCAGTTAACAGGTTCTAACCCTTGAGGCTTACTCAAGTGTGCCATGAACCTTATTTACATTATTAATAATCTATTCACTCCCCCTGGTGTGCCACAAGTACCTCATTTGCATAACCCCACCCAGTCATTTGGTTGGTGTTACAAAAACTATGGCCAGAAAGGCTATATTAGGTAATTCACTGCACTGCAGTCTAATGATGCAATAGTGGACAAGACCAAGACTAGCTGTGGTGACTTTCAGTACATGCTGACTGTCAAAGGTGTTTATGGGCAGAAGAACTGGATGGTGCCCAGCTACCACTGCCAACCACTTGGAAAGGGATTAGTGGAGATTCTAGATAGAGTGGGAGAAAAATGTGGAACAAAACTCAAAATCATACTGGTCTGATAGAGTCTGAGACAATGCCCTGTAGTTACTCTTCAGGTCTGGAATTGAACTCAGTCTTGTGGCTTCCAGCCAAACAATAGACAGGCATACTTTTACACCAGGTACATACATTCCTTAGAAGATGCTTGGAGATAGCTCAGGGCACAGGAATGCATAGGAAAGAATGACATAGAGAAGAGGTGTAGCTACAGGGAGGAGGTGGGAAGAGACCTGTTACATTGTGGGGAATTGCAGTCAATGTCATGAAACAAAATGTGTATGAACTGCAGTATGGAAAAGGAATTTTTGCTGTAAACTTTCACCCAAA
>NW_006921639.1:9714640-9730704 GCF_000298275.1 Orycteropus afer afer | reverse complement strand
TGTAACCCTTCTAGCCATCACCTTCCATTTTGTGATGTATTGTGTTGTAGGAAAACAAGGTCCTTACCCTCTGTCGCGAAGAGCCAATGACCACAACAGGTTGAAGAGGGAAAGCAAAAGGTTTACTGAGTAGTGATACCCAAGGAGACAGTGAGAATATTTCTCTAAAATGTCTGTGTCCTTGAGCTGGGAAATGGTTAGAGTTTTTAAAGGGAATTGGGCTGAGGGGTAGGAGAGTACAAGGAATGCTGATAATGTTTCCTTCTGGTTATTGGGGGTGGGGTGGGGAGACGACTTGTTGCCTTGTGACCTCTCTGCTCTTCTTTTGGTCAGTGATAAAAAGCCATCCTTGGTCAGGAGAAGTGCCGTTCAAGTTCCTCACACCTGCCTAGAAAGATAACTCTATAAGGAGGGGAGAGTATGTGAGTGGGCACCCTCAGGCCTCTTGGTTCGCAAGGGATAGCTCCATTTCTCCTTTATCTTGGTTGTTCCAAGGCTCGGGGTTTCCTTTCTTGGTGTCATCTTGTAGGCTACAGTTCTCAGCTGAAAGCAGTTATGGGAGAAGGTTACGCTTAAAAGAATACATAATTGAAAATAGAAAATCTAAAGAACTCAAGTGTCTGTAAAAAGGTTGGCTGTTCTATTTGCTTGAAAGTGGAAGGAAGGGAAAAGTAGCACGTTAGTATGATTAATGTCCACTTTAATCAAGCCTGCTAGCCTGTGAAAGTTCTACAATTTTCAGTGAGAGAACCCTTCAGCCTTCCATTTCAGCCTTCCACAATTGTAAATCCTAGAGGAGCTCTGGTAGCATAGTGCCTAAGACACTTGACTGCTAACCAGAAGGCTGACGGTTCAAACCCACTAGCCACTCCTCGGAAGGAAGGTTGGGCAATCTACTTCCGTAGTTATAATGCCTCAGCAACCCAAGGAGGGGTCGCTATGAGTCGGGGCACACAACAACAACAACAACATGCCTATTTAGGGTGGATGTGCCTTGAGTCCCACCTTGCTGGAGGGTGTGACTCATCACTACTCTTAGCTTCCTTGAGAGTATATATATCTGAATGTTCTGGGAAAAGTTCTCTCTCTTGCTTCAGTCCTGTATTTGGTTCATCAGCTCACCCCTGTACATGAGACAGCAGCCGGTGTCATCTGACCTGCTGATTTTGGGTTTGCCAGACCCTGCAACCACGTGAGTTGGGAGAATCCTCCAGATCTATCCATAGACTTGGTACTTGCCAGCCTGCTAGCCTGCCAGCCTGCACTACCACCACCACCATGTAAGCCATTTCCTTGGGAGTTTGTGAGTTCTGTGAGATGTTACAGCCAAATATGGAACCCTCAGACAAGAGAGTACTGAGGGGAGGAAAAGGAGTTGATGTCAGAGATGATGGAGTGGCATAGCAGTTTGGAAAAGTTGGACATTTGGGACACATTTTTTTTTTTTTAATTGTGATTTGGGTGAAGATTTACAGAGCAAATTCTTTCCATATAGCAGTTTACATATACTTTGTCTCCTGACATTGACCACAGTTTATCACAATGCAATAGCTCCCCTCCCACTTCCTCCCCATAGTTACCTCTTCCCAGTGTCCATCCCTCCATGGACTCCTGCCCCCTGAGCTGTCTCCCCGTGCATAAGCAGCCCTTCTTTCTCGCATGATTGTTCTCTCCAAGGAGAGTATCTACTTGAGGTAAATGTTCAACTCATATGCCTGTCTTTTGTTTGGCTGGAAACCACCAGTGTGGGTTCAATTCCAGACCTGAAGGGCAGTTAGGGGCCTTATCTCAGTGGTTCCACCAGGCTCTATAGGACCAGCAAACCTGGTCCCCCCCACCTTTTTTTTTTTCCCTCCAAATGATTTTGAGTTTTGTTCTACATTGTTCTCCCTCTCTATCAAGGATCTCCTACATAGATCATTTGGGACATCTTTAACCTCTGCTTCATAGATACTGGCCCTCCTGCTGATCTTTCTAAAAGAAATTATTCAAGCAGGAATTTGTGGGGACTCAGGAGCAACCTGAAAGGTCAGGGAGGAGCCAAAGGCTGGAAATTGAGGCAAGAGGGCTGTTGTGATGAACAATATTCCTGTTTCTCCTCCAGGGTCCTTCATGATACAACCATTACCATCACTCCACCCAAAAGAAAAATAAGGCTCTTCCCTGAAGTGAAATGTGCATATAAGTTTTATTTTTATTTAAAATTATTTTGGGGTAATTTTAGATCTACAAAAAAGTTGCAAAGATAGTACAGAAAGCTCTTGTATGCCCTTGACCCAGTTTTCCTGTAGTTAACATCTTGTACAGCCATGGTGTGTTTGTAAAACCTAAGACATTAACATTGGTACATTACTAGTAACTAAAATTATAGACTTTAATCTGATTTTACAGTTTTTCCTTTATGTCTTTTACCTGTACCAGAATGCAATCTAGGATCTCACATTGCATTTAGCATACAAGTTTTTTACATACCAAAGGTCAATCTCCAGTTTACTATTCACATTAGAAACGCTTGCTTTTGATTTTTCATTAAGTACTGGTTCTAAGGTTTTATTTTTTGTATATGTTATGTATAACTAAAAAAACTCACTGCCATAGAGTTGCTTCCAACTCATAGTGACCTTCATTGAGTTTATGAGGTGGTAAATCTTTACAGATGTAGATTGCCTCGTCTTTCTTCCATGGAGCCACTGGTGGGTTACGAACCACCAACTTTCTGGTTAGAAGTCAAATGCCTTAGGCGCTGCATCACCAGAGCTCCTGAGTTATGTATAGTTCATACATAAAGTTTATTCATACTAGTGATGTGTACTAACCAAAGACCATCAGAAACACATTTATGGTCAAAGATGTGTTATTATTTGCTGCAAGAAAGGAGATCTAACACCATGAGTTGTGTCAGGAAGAGGGTGGGAGATGGTTTGTTATAGGATATGGGCTTATGTCAGGTGATTTTGGGACAGGACTAAATAAATGAGAGCTATTTATTATCTATTTTTTTATTATATATTATATAATATTTATTATCTATTATTATAATTATTTATTATCTATTCTGGATCAGGTGCTATTAGAAATCAGGGGCAATTCAGTGCTTGAGTAGTTTAACTTTTATCTAGAAAGCAGGAGGAAAGGAGCTGGGCTAGAGAAGTCATCAAAGAAGCAGAAGTCATACTAGCTGGGGAAGAGATGTTTGGTCATTTTTGTGGTTGCACAGTGTCTTTGTTTTTCTCTGTTCAATCGTAACTGCTGTTGCTGTGTGCCATGGAGTTGATTCTGACTCATAGTGACCCTACAGAACAGAGTAGATCTGCCCATAGGGTTTCTAGGGCTGCATAGTGGCTAAGACACTTGCCTGCTAACCAGACGTCTGGCGGTTCAAACCCACCAGCCACTCCTCGGAAGGAAGGTTGGGCAATCCTACTTCCGTAGTGATACTGCCTCGGAAACCCAAGGAGGGGTCGCTATGAGTCGGGGCTGACTCGACGGCACATAACAACAACAACAACAATCTTTATGGAACCTGATTACCACACTCTTTCTTCCACATAGTAACTGATGGGTTGTAATCACTGACCTTTCAGTTAGCAGCTGAATGCTTAACCACTGAAAACTACAGTGGTCTTATTTTCTTTTCCTTCCAACAAGTCACAGTTCTCTTGATATTCTATGAGGGGGAATGCCTTAGCCTAGGGAAAGCAACAGACCAGCTATACCAGCTATCGGCTGTCAGCCCAGCTCTTTTTTTGTGTGTGTGCAATCACTCTGGTTTTTCTTTTTATTTTTTTTTTAAATTGTGATTTGGGTGAAAGTTTACAGAGCAAATTCCTTTTCCATACAGCAGTTCATACACATTTTGTTTCATGACATTGACTGCAATTTCCCACAATGTAACAGCTCTCTTCCCACTTCCTCCCTGTAGTTACCTCTTCCCTATGTTCTTCTTTCCTATAGTTCCTGTCCCCGGAGCTATCTCAGCAGCAATTTTTAACAGTAAGCACTGAATTTAAAGTATGGTGATGGAAAGTAAAAGGCTATTGTTTAGCAGTTTTTGCTTCAGAAATCTAACTCTTGCTACTGCTAACTCCGACTGTGTACATGTACTTAAAGGAACCCTGGTGGCGCCGTACTTAAGTGCTTGGCTGCTAACTAAAAGGCCTGTGTGACTGGGAGAAAAGACCTGGCGATCTGCTCCCTTAAAAATTAAAGTTCTAGGAAACTGTATGGGGGCCGTAACACTCTGTTATGTAGGGTCATTATGAGTCAGAATCAGTTGGGCCGCACACAATTAAATATGTTTATTAACTCCTCACCAAGGACTGGAAAGTTCTGTCTTCTTTATTGGAGCAAAAACACAGCTGGCGTGGCGTGGATATAGCAGGAACTCAGTATTAAACTATACCCATGTTTCTCCAGCAGTGAAGGTCACAGTAGTGACATCTTGTTTATCAGCAGTTTATCTTGATGATCAGGCCAGAAACCATAGTGCGGCGCCAGGTGAGCAGCCTTAATAGTGCAAAGTAGAGATCCAATAATCTCCGTGTCCCCAGGAGGTGGGAGTATAGCCTGTACCCACGCCTGCTACACAACCCACTTTTAGCTTGCAGTCAGAGACGCCTCTACTCCGTCTCTGGTGTTCTCCAAGTTTCCTCTCTCCTTTTCTTCCCTCATGCTTCGCTTCAATCCAGGTGTCTCTTGGGCTCCATTTTCTGGTTTTCAGCGGGGATCACCAAGTCAGTATTCTCCAGGGGCTCAGGAATGATTAGTGGGCCAATTCCCACCTCTGAAAAGGGCTCCTGCCCGTCCCGCCGCTCTCCTCCTCCCAGCGGCCAAGATCGCGGCTGCCACTTTCTCCGCGAGTTGCCCACAGAAGCCGCGGCCCGGCCTGCGCGCGCCTGGCTAAGATCCGGGCGGGTCACAATGGCGAACACGCAGACCCACCCCACCTAGAGTCCTTCGCCTACTGACAGAAAGCCGGGCAGGCCTGGGCGGGCCCCGGAGCACTTTCCACCCTATTGGGCTAGAATCTTTCAAGCCCGTCCCGGCCCTGTCAGTCAAAGCGTCTGCTCAGCTCGGGACACGTCACAAAGTCTCCCTCTTAACCCCGCCCTGTGACTCCCCCACCACGGCTCTTCTCCCTCCACTAAGGTTTGTGGTGGAACTTGGACTGCATAACGTCTTACCCGAGGTGAAAGAAGGACTTAGAGAGGAGGAGGAGCCCGCGGTCACGTCGGCAGGAGGGCGGGGGCGCAGACTTCCGGGGCTGCAGCTCCCAGGAGTTGCGGCGGGAATCTCTAGCTCAGCACAACGTTGGCGGGAGTTGTAGGCGGAGACCCCTCCCTGGCGACCTGGCAAGGGTTTACAAAGTGATGGCAATTAAGCCTCAACAGCCTCGGATACAACTGCCAAATCTTGAGCGTTCCACTTTTCTTTAGATACTCAGGAGGGATGAGTAAGGAGCCAGATGTAAAGAGCGGGAGCGTGCAGACTCGGAATCTGAGGTGAGAGGCGTCTTGGGGCGAGATTGGTTGCACACCCTGGGGGCCAAAGACTGGGAGAACTGGGCATGAGGACTGCGGGGGTGAGATATGGGATCATGGCAGAACTAGCCCAGACGGTCTGTGGCCCCGGGGGAGGAGCAGCGACTCTATCAGGTTGGCAGAGACTATTCTGAAGGAAGCGCTTTTTTATGGCGGGAGTGTTTGGAGAGTCCTGGATGGGTGACCATCCCTGGTCCTGGAGGTGTGAGAGCTCTGTGCCCGCCTGCAGAAACACCGGGTCCTGGTGCGAAGAGGCTCTTTTGTACTTTATTTTTCAAATAAAGTAATAAATCACATATTTCGAGAGGCACAAACTTGCACAAGGCTCTTGTTGTTTGCCGTGGAGTCGGATCGGCTCATAGCGACCCCTCATTGGGTTTTCGAGGCAGTATCACTACGGAAGTAGATTGTCCAACCTTTCTTCCGAGGAGTGGCTGGTGGGTTTGAACCGCCAGCCTCTGGTTAGCGGTTAAATGCCTTAGGCACTACGCTACCAGTGCTCCTATCACCCAAAAACAGGTACTCTTTCATCCTCCCCTCCTCCATTTCCTGCTGCCTGAGGAACAGTTTCAAACCTTTGAAAATTTTTTCTCTAGGCTTTTCATTTCTTCCCCTTGTATTGGTATTTCTTCCCTGTGCTCTTGGTTCATCAGTTTCACTAAATCTTATACTTTGTTGTGAAATATTTACTCATTGATTTCTTTTGCCTCCTGGCCACACTTTTCTGCTGAGTATATGCAGTCAGCCTTTTGTTTTTTCTGTTTTCGCGTTCTAGTTATACCTTTGCAGTGGTTCTTTTTTTGCCAACGCATCTTGGAATGACCAGAATTTAGCAGGTTTTTGTGGGAGTAGTTCTAGGTTTCTCTTGGGCTCTCATATATTTTTTTATTATGATCAAGATTTTTTTGTGTATTTTTTCCCATCTTAACAATAAGAAATACGACACACAAGAGATATAAAACATATCTGGAAAATACAAAGACTACTACTTAATCAATCCAAGATCTGTGTATTTTCCAGTTATCTTAAGAAATAGGACTCTACCTTTAAGATTCTTTGTGTAGCCTTAGTCTTCAGAGCTCCCTTTTATCCTAACATTTCATAAACATTTTGTAGTTTTTAGCATACAGCTTCCATGAACCTTTGCTAGATATTTGTCTGAGTATTTGATATTTTTTAGCTATGGTAAATGGTTATTATATTGCTCCTTTTGGTACTTTAGTTTCCACACTTTATTGTTAATATATAGATATATGATTTATTTTTGTATGATGTTGTATCCTACCACCTTGCTTAACTTACCAGTGTGTGTAAGAGGTTTTTTTTTTTTGTAGATTCCTTGGATTTTTCCATAATAATACCATTTTCAAATAGAGGCAGTTCTATTTTGGCCTTTCTTATTTTTATGTCTTTTATTTTTGTTTCTTTTATTTGCTGACTAGGACTTCCAGTACTATGTAGAAGAGTGATGAGAATGGACATCCTTGCCTGGCTCCCGGTCTTGGAAGTGTTACAGCCCTCGAGGGTAAAACAACTTAAGGGAACAGCCATCTTGACCAAGCTTTAACATTTTTTCTTTTCCTCCTTACATGCCTTCAGACCTTCCTGCCTGAGTACACCCACCCCCGCATTCCTCCTTATCTTTCCTTACAAGCCTGAGTGTACCCATCCCTGCATTCTCCCTCTTTGTAAAAATTAATCTTTCTGGGCAAGTACAAAGAGTTTGCAAAATAGTTCTCCTGATCAAGGCTAGTTTTATATCACTGACTAGAAAAATAACAGGAAGTTCACAAGGCAAAGATGACTCATCCCAATAATAAGAGACAATAATAAGAAGGCATATGAACATTCCTCTAACCTCCCCCCCCAATTCCTTTTAAAAGCCTTAACCTTTTATAAGCTAGGGGATATAGTCTTTGGTGGACACAGTTCCCCTGTCTCAAGTATTGACATTCAAATGCTCTTGCTTTTCACCTTGTCCCATTGTTGAGTAATTAGCTCTCCACTCGGCAGGTAGCAGAGAACTGCATTTGTCTGGTAACAATTTGGCGTTCCTTGGTGGGCCTCTAGGGCTATCTGAGACACAGTGACCCCTAAGGAGGCAGGGAAACCCCAGGCACCTAGAAGTGCAACCATGGAAGCATCGTTTACCTCCCTGGGTGTTCTGAAAAACAAGACCAGTTGGAGCTGGCATTTGGGTGAGTCTGTGACCCTCTCCTTTTGGTGCCGCAAGGCCAGGGCACATGGGGTGGAATGAAGCCCACTCTTGGTTTCTGTGTGCCACTCGCTTTCTGAGGAGGGCAGGAGCAGATGACTGACCCTGTGCACAAGGCACAGTAAAGGGCTCTTGGCTTTAGGTTTTATAACTTCCAGAGGGTTTGGTATGTGAAGTCCTAAGATTTTTTTCCCTAACAACTTAATGAGACAAAGCCAGGGAGAATAGACATCCTAGTTAAGTCTGGGGGATTGAAAGTCCTTACCAAGTGATAATAACTACAGCTAGCTTTTGTGTGTGTGTATGTATAGTTGTCACAGTGTTTTAAGTATGGGTGAATACGAATAGATTGGAAAAGAGTGTTAGGGGTAAGCAAGAAAGAGGGGTATGGGAAATAACCAATCATCCATACCACCACACTCCCCACTGGGGTGTATTCTTGCTAATGGCAGAGATATATTTACTCTGCGGAGCAGCAGCAGCTAGTATACTTGTGCAACACTGCCTGGCCTCAGTACGAATTAGGAGATAAAGAAACTTGACCACAGAATGGTTCATTAAATTGTAATACAATTTTACAGCTTGAATTAGCATGCAGGAGGGCCCATAAATGGAATGAGGTCTTATATTCCCAAATTTTCATGTTACTGTATCAGAATTTATACCCCTACAAGGTTTTGCTCCCAAAAACAGAGAAGGTACTTCCTGATTCCAGGAAAGAGGATCCTTTATGTGGTGGTTAAGTTTGTATGTCAACTTGGCTGGGCCTGGTTGAGTAGCTGGGCAGCTGAATGTAGTTATTCCCCATGGTGAAATTGGTGGAATCTGTTGGAGCAATTGAGTAACTGCTTCAGGCATGTGGTTTGCTTCCCGTATATAAGAAACAGCTTTGGGAATGGTCTCTAGCTTATGGCACGCTTGAACCCTGTGTGTAGCCATGTTGTTGTTCAGCAGCTTGCCATGCTCTGCCAACCTGGGGACTTTCAATGGACTTGAATTAATGGCCTGCCATGTGGTTTGGTAACATTGAGACTGCCTTTTTACTTGTCATCCTTGGGCTTGTTGTCATCCTTGGGCTTGTCAGCCTCAGCAGCCAGCAACTGTCTGAGTGAAGAAAAGCTTCCAGCTTCAGTGGGTTGGGAGGAGGAGGCAGAGCTGAAGCCCAAGGCTGAGGGGCTTTCACCCAGCCCCTAGGGCCTGGCACTTTGAACTCAGACTTAAAGCCTCCAAACTGTAAGAGAATAAACTCCTGTTTGTTAAAACCATCCCATTTGTGGTATATTCCTGTCAGAGCGGCACTAGGTAACCAGAATACCTTGATAAAAGCCTTTGGCGCAACAGACACCTTTGTGCCGCCCCCACCATATGGTGAGAGCTGAGTGGCATGGCTTAGATCTCCAGACTCCAGCACTGCTGGGGCAGGGGACCACTCATGGCAATCAGAGACCCCTCCTTCATCAAATCAGGGCTCCAATGAATCTATGCCCACAGGTATGGTCTCGCCGCCATGGGACATTTTTCAGTGGGGGTGCCACAGGGTCCCATGGGGGGCAATCCACAGTAAGGCACTGCCAGCTGCAATAAGTGCCATCTGGAATTAATGCTGATGGGAGGCACCCCCCAACCATGCTAGTGTATTCTCCTTTCTCAACTTCAGATTTGTATAATTGGAGAAATAATAACCCTACTTATCGTAGTGATCCTGCTAAGATGATGGCGCTATTTCTCTCAATCTTCTTGGTGTACTGCCCCACTTGGGCTGATATTCAAGCACTTAACTTTTACTAACATCTGAGGAAAGGAAAATGGTTTTAGAGCAAGCCAGAAAGGAAGCTGACAGCCTCCGTAAAATTGACCCCACAAGCCAGCCCCCAGGAGTAGAGACTGTTCCCTCCTGCGACCCCAAGTGGAACCCCAATACCCATGCAGGTGTAAGAAGCCTCCAGAAGTATTGAGATTGTATTATTATAGGATTTAAGACTGGGGCACCTAAGCCCTAACATTTACAAAAGATCAGAGAAATTAACCAAGGGAAGAAAGAAGATCCTCTACTTTTCTTGAAGGAATTACCCAAGCTTATCAGCAATACACTGACATTAACCCAGATGATCTTACTAATGCTAGTCTAATCAATATGACTTATTTTGCAAAATGCTCCAGATATTAGGAAAAAGTTACAGATACTAGAAGGGGGATTAGGCATGCCTATTGGGCAGCTTCTTGAAATAGCTTTCCAAGTGTTTAACAATAGAGATGAAGCTGCTGAGCAAAAAGAAAAGCAGAAAATGAAACAAATGGTAGCAATGATTGCTGAAGCACTTGCCCCAGGGAGGGGAAAGGGAAAAGAGATGAAAGGAACCAAACAGAACCCCCACAAGAGCCAAAATGCTGCTAGAAACAGATCAGTGTGCGTACTGCAAAGAAAAGGGACATTGGAAAAGGCAGTGCCCCAAACTGGGACAGGAACAAGGCAGAATGGCTCCTTGCAGGGTTTCCAAGGAATAGAGAAAGGAGGAATCAGACTGATGAGGCCTGGAGACTATGTCACCAATCCTCATCTCCCACTAAGAACACCTGATAACCTTACAAGTGCCTTGTAACCTAAGCCTGTGTCTTCCTCTTATCTATCACTTTGTAAACTCTCTCTCCCTCTTTCTTGATTTTGTTTTTCCCTCTTATTCTTAATAAAATTGATACTGGTAGCAGGACCCCCTGACAGATTTTTTTGGTTTCTCCAAACTCATCTGGAGGGAAATTTCAAACCCCCTGGGAAATTCCCAGGACAAGTGGGAGAATGCATGATTGACTTTATTTGGGACACCAGAGCTACCACCTTCTCAACACTGGGAAGTCTCTCCTTTAGTCCCCCAAACAATGCCAGTAGTCAGAGTCCCAGGGAAAGCCACTACTAAATCCTTCCTACAGCTGCAAAATTGGGAAAAATTCTTTATACCATGAATTTTTGTACATACCCCAAAGCCTAGCACCTCTATTGGGCTGAAATTTACTAAATTAGGAACTAATGTAATCTTTGGAAAATCCAAGTGTAAAGTTTCCATCCCACCTGAAAATGCTTGTGCTTGCCAGACAGCACTTATTGCTGAGGCTAGAGCACTGCCTGCTGGACTCCCTGAGGAAGTTCTCTGGCAAATAAACCCTGACGTTTGGACAACCTGGACACCTGGTTGAGGACGGTTTGCTGCCCCAGTTTTAGTCCAACTGAAGGAAGGTGCTCCTATTGTTAATCAGAACCAGTATGCACACCCTAGGGAGGCCTTACAAGAAATTGCTCTCTTAGTAAGGAAGTGTCTCAAAGTAGGACTCGCCAGGCCTTATTGGTCACCTTACAATACCCCTATTTTGCAAGCCTGAAACTGGAGTTTTGGTTTGTGCAGGACTTTTTAAAAATCAACCACATTATAGAAGACATCCATTCAGTGTTTTTAAACCCACACACCCTCCTCATACTATTCTGGGGAGCTGTTGCTGGTTTACTGTGTTTCACTGGAAAGATGGCTTCTTTTGCATTCTCCTCCACCAGAACTCATAACCACTTTTTGCTTTTGAATGGACTGAACCTTTAGGGGCATGAAGTACCACCTTACCTGCGAAGTTTTAGTCTACGAACTAACAATCTCCCCAACCATATTTGGAGAAATTCTGGCCAAGGACCTCAGGAAATTGTCTCTAAAATGGGGGATATTGCAACAATATGTAGATGGCATCCTAATTGCAAGTGAAACGCAAAAAGACTCTGACACACACTGTCTAGACACTTAACTTCCTTGCTGAATGTGTGTGAGGTCAGTGATTCCAGCACCCCACAAATGGTCTCAAACCCCATCTCGTTTAACTGTGCTTATAAGAAACTGTTAGCCATTCCCTTTTGCTTCTGTCAAGTTCGGATGACCTCCCTGTTAGGGATTAACCTGTTCTTTAGCTAGCTGCAGGCAATTAAAGCCCTAACCAGCAGTGCTTTGTTGTTGTTATTTGCGGTGGAGTCGCCTGACTCATAGCGACCCCTCCTTGGGTTTCCCAGGCAGTATCACTACGGAAGTACCGCCAGCCTTCTGGTTAGCAGTCAAATGCCTTAGGCAAGAACGGGCAGATACAAACAATAGTACCTGGCACTTTCACCTGCCCTATAATCCCACCACGGCTGGTCTTGTCAAAAGAATGAATGGACTTGAAGTAAACTCTAAGAAGAGAGATCCACTCTTTAAAACAATGAACACTAAGCCTCCCAGAAGTGCTGAAGCAGATCAACGAATACCAACGACAGGAGCGCCCCAGCGCCTATCAGACATTAACTCAGGGACCTCAGCGAACTATGCGGATCCAGCTAAAAGGCACCAAAGACAATGCCTTATTTCCTGCAGTAAGTCATGAGAATCATCCTTTTGCCTTTGCCACAGGATCTAGACACAGGGGACCAAGTGATTAAATTCCCTTGGAGCTGGCAAGTAAGCCCTCAGTGGTTTGGGATTTCTTGCCCTTGGGGTGCTGGGCTAGATCCCCTGGTGCTTATTACTCCTTGGCTACACCCAAACCTCCCAGTGTCCTTACCATTACGAATCCAGGACCACTATTGAAAAGAGGAACTTAATTCATGAGTTTATGGGCGTTCACTGTACCGTCTTTAGATTATATGGCCTCCCTAAAACGGAAGGGCCAGTGGGGGGGGGGGGCAGAAACCTTGCCCAGGCATAATATTAACCTGCACTTCCAGCACTGCCTGTATCCTGTTAGATCATCAGGATTTACCTTTGATTGTTCCTTTAAAGACTTTATCTTATCGCCCTTAAGGGTCTCTGGCTTTCTATACAAGTGGAGGCCTCACTGCAGCCTCACTGTGCTAAACCCATCCAGGTGCTGGATGTGTGGAGAACTAACCATGTCCTCTAGTGCCAGATTGCCCTGGAAACTGCTGCCTGCGGATTGAAACCCTTTGGAGCTGTCTAAAAGGCTGAAGACATCTCTACCCATAAGTGACTTCTCCCCTCTTCTAATGTTAATTTATAATGTGTCTTTACTCTCCCCGAGCTATACCTGATTATAGTCATACCACTGACCAGGCTCTACAACATAGGCAAACCCACATTTCTGCTGCCCAGCAATTAATTGTAGACCCTGTTTCTTCCTGGCTAAATTCTTTACCATTCACCTGGAAATACCTCTTATATAGTGTATTAGGGTTTTTTTTTTTTTTTTTTTATTATTGATTTTACTGTTTGGATGTTGCAGTCTGTATTGCATTTGTGGAATGTGGTTGCAATACTTCCACACCCAGGTCCAAGGCACATAGCAGAAGAGGGGGTGCCTAGAATGGAAGGACCTTTTTTTCTTTTTTGTGTGTTGCGGGTGGAGTGTGGGGTCAGTGACTCCAAAACCCCCCATCTCCTTTAACTGTGCTTGTAAGAAATTGCAACCCATTCTTCTCTCCCTCCCTGTCACATTTCAATCATCTCCTCCCTGTTAGGGATTAACCTGTTCTTTAGCTAGCCTCAGGCAATTAACGCCCTAACCAGCAGTGCTTTGTTGTCGTGTGCGCCACGGAGTCCTGACTCATAATGAATCCTCCTTGGGTTTCCGAGGTGGTATCACTACAGATTGTAGATTGCCCAACCTTCCTTCCTTCCGAGGAGGAATGGCTGGTGGGTTCGAACTGCCAGCCTTCTGGTTAGCAGTCAAGTGCCTTAACCACTATGCTTCCAGAGCTCCTAGCAGTGCTTTAGCAGAACAAATACAAGTGGTTCTGAAAGCTCTGCCTGGGACCCCCTCCCGAGTGGCCCAAGCACCACTAAGACTGGAAACTCGGTCACGGAGCACTTTGTAAACTCCTCCTCTCTCTTGATTTTGTTTTTCCCTCTTATTCTTAATAAAACTCATGCTGTTAACGGGACCCCCTGACACATTTTTTGGTTTCTCTGAACTCATCCAAAGGGAAATTTCAAACCCTCTGGGAAATTCCCAGGACAATGTAGATATAAAATATCTAGAAATAGAGCCCAGATTTCTCAAAAAAAAAAAAAAAAAGTTAAAATATCTAAGTTTTCAGATTTCTCAAGGAAAAAGAAACCTCCTTCAAGATCCTAGAGAGGCACTGGTGTGAGTAGCACCAACCTGCTCAAAAAGACAACTGTGAGGATTTCTGGGAATGGCCGGGGTTCACCATATTTCGATTCCTAATTTAGCCTGTTAGTAAGACCCCTGTATGAAGCCTTGAAGGGAGAAGAGAGAGACCCCCTTGTGTGGACTCCTGAATGCATGAGAGCACTTGAACAAATGAAATAGAAGCTCTTAATAGCTCCAGCCCCAGGGCTGCAGGACTTCTAAAACCTTTTAAACTATTTGTTTATGAATAACAGAAATTGGCCCTAGTGGTGCTAAACCTAACCTTGGACCCAGCCCAGAGGACTGTAGCCTGTTTATCTACAATTGGACAGAGTAGCCAGAGGTTGGCCCCTGTGTTTAAGAGTTGTTGTTATTTGCCGTCGAGTCGGCCCTGACTCATAGCGACCCCTCCTTGGGTTTCCGAGGCAGTATCACTACGGAAGTAGATTGCCCCATCTTCCTTCTGAGGAGTGGTTGGTGGGTTTGAACCGCCAGCCTCCTGGTTAGCAGTCAAGTGCCTTAGGCACTATGCTACCAGAGCTCCTGTGTTTAAGAGTAGTAGCAGCCAAGTGTGACCTGCAAGAGGCTGAAAAATTCACCCTGGGCCAACAGATCCTCATACAAACCCCACACATGGTGCTCCCCCTACTAGAACAAAAGTGGGGTTTTTGGCTCACAGCTAAGCGAATGCGAAAGTACCAAGCCATCTTATCAGACAACCCTAGTGTAACTCTAAAGGCAGTTACTACCTTACACCCTGCTATATTGCTATCAGAGGGGGAGGGAGGACTGATACATAACTATAAGTCATTGAAGAGATTTGCTTGAGCAAGCTTGCCTTATTGGAGATGGGAGTAGTTACATCCACAAAAGACACTGGAAAGCAGGCTATGCAATAGTAACCCTAAGTAAAGTTATTGAAAGTAGGGTCCTCCCCCTCACACCTCGGCCCAAAAGGCTGAGCTAATTAATAGCCTTCAGAAGAGCCCTACAATTAGCTAAAGACCAATGAGTAACAGTTTAAACAAACAGCAAATATGCTCATCTGATTGTACATTCCCACGGAGCCATATGGAAGGAGAGAGGCTTCCTAAATACTAATAAAGAGATCAAGCATGTACCTGAAATACTAGAACTCTGAGGCAGTACACGACCACCAGCAGGTACCCAGTAGGTAGCAGTAGTGTACTGCCCAGGACATCAGAAAGGATTGACACCAGAAGCTATAGGGAATTGACAGGCAGATGCTGAGATGAAAAGGGCAGCCCTGGGGGAGCCTATGACCCTACTCTGCATTCTCCCTCATTTTGATCCGCAAGACCATCCCCAGCCTACATATAAGGGTGAAAAGTTAAAGAGGGCTGAAGAATGGAGCTTCACTGAGAATAATGCCTGTAGATGGTATTCAAACCCTGAGGGAAAATCTTAATCCCAGAAGCACAAATATGCACTAAAATCAGGCCTACACTCAAGCACCCATTGTGGGCAAGATGCCACCTTAGAATGGATCCAAAGTTTCCATATGGGTCCCCACCTTGCCTGCACCTTTCAAGAAACTGCCCAAAGATGTTATATTTGTACTTGTAACAACCCTAAGACTGCTACCCCCAACCCTAGTGAACGCAGGGTCCAACATCATGGAACCAGCTTCAGGGAGGATTGGCAAGAAGACTTTAGTATGGTGCTGAAAGCCCATGGAAATTTTAAATTTCTTTTAGTATTTGTAGATACCTACTCTGGATGGGCAGAAGCTTTCCTTTGCCAGATAGAAAAAGTAGAAGTCACCAAGATTCTAATAACAGACCTAATCCCCCAATTTAGACTCCTATCCAGAGCAGTAATGGGCCTGCTTTTATTTCACTGACTCAAGGGATGTGCCAAGCACTGGACATCCAATGGAAATTACACTGAGCTTGGCAACCTCAGACTTCAGGAAAGACAGAAAAAATGAACCACACATTAAAGATGATGCTGGCAAAACTCTGTCAAGAGACCAGCCTTTCATGGATATAAGTGTTACCAATTGCCCTACTTAGGATCCCAGTGGCCCCCCAATTGTTGCTGTTGTTATGTGCCATCGAGTCGGCCCCGACTCATAGCGACCCCTCCTTGGGTTTTCGAGGCAGTATCACTATGGAAGTAGGATTGCCCAACCTTCCTTCCGAGGAGTGGCTGGTGGGTTTGAACCGCCAGCC
>NW_006921639.1:9701491-9713906 GCF_000298275.1 Orycteropus afer afer | reverse complement strand
GTTTTGTTCATTATTTTATCAAAAAACCTCCCAAAACACCAAACTCACTGCTGTGGAGTTGGATCCGACTCATAGCAACCCCTCCTTGGGTTTCTAAGGCAGTATCACTTTGGAAGTAGATTGCCCAACCTTCCTTCTGAGGAGTAGCTGGTGGGTTTGAACTGCCAGCCTTCTGGTTAGCAGTCAAATGTCTTAGGCACTACGCCACCAGAGCTCCCACAGGCATAAGGAATTCTAACCCTAGGGAGCAGAGACACCCTCACTTTACCATGCATGGTCTCCACCCTTAATCCAGTCAGCCCCATTCAGTAGGTAGAACAAGACCCTAAATCTGAAGAACCAGGAATTATGATTTTAAAAGTGCTTCATTTCCTCATTAAATCATAATGATGGATACTATAAAAGCATGAAACAGATTTTTCTATCTGTATTACAAGTGTGACCTTATCCCACATAGGGACCTATTACTGTGTTAAATGCAAGACAGCCTCTCCAAGTGATGTAGAAGTAAGCTGAGGGGAAGGTTTACAGATAATTGTAGGATACCAAGAACCTGCCCATCTCCCTGATGGCTGGGATTGTATTTCAAATGGACTAGTAACAATGTCCCAAGCCATAGCCACAGGAGAAAATCTTAGCAATTGTTGGGTTTGTCACTATTTTCCTAGATCAGGGGCTGTCCTAGGCCCCATGGTGGACCCTGTATTCTATTACCATTCCCAAACTGGAAATTTCACTTCAGTACTTACCACCCCATTAATTCTCATCTGAGTGCAATTAGTAAAGTATCCTTTCAAATGCCTTGTTTTTCCCCCACAGAAATTTATAATTGGACAATGCCTGGAGGAAATTGGCAGCTTCTTTCCAGCCCCAAGGTCAGATCCCACAACAAGCCTTTCAAGATAACTCCTCTCTTCTGTGACAACACTTGGGAAGCTTGGCTCCTGAAGGCGAATACAAGCATCCGCAATAGTGCTAACCAGAATTTATCTCTGTGGGCCTCTTTCCAATATACCTTTTTATGTCAGAGAAAGTCATACCCAAGAATTTTAACGAAGCCCCTAAATTATCCCCCTGTACCTGGGTAATTAAGTACCTTACAGGCGTTCACTATGTTGGACAATGTACTTGGGTTTGGTTGGGATTCCTTACCTTTCCAATTCAAACCCACCAACTCCATCTGCTAACTTGGCAAACCCTTCAACCTGACATAAGCGAGACTTATTCTCAGTTAATACCCCTACCCTAGACATCTCCAGGAGGGGGATCCACCCAGTCCTTGATAAGACTGGATTTGAGTGGTATTACTTTTGCTCCATAACTCTTGGTTTAGGCATTTAATATTTGGAATTAGCCATTCAAAATCTATTTCATACAATCCGTTTACTAGCCCTAGGAACAGAAAAAAATGTTATACCAGCACAACGAATGTCTTTAAACTCTCTCACCAAAGTACTCAACATGCATAGTGCTAGATTTTTTTTGCTAGTCAAGTCTTGGGGAGTCTGTGCCATAATAAACAAAACCTGTTGTTCATGGATTAACACTGTAGAAGTAGAACAAGGACTAGACGCCATCGGCAAAGTAACTCAAATCGACAGAACCCAGACCCTGATATCAAGGGAATGGATGGCAATGGTTTGAAAGTATTTTTCTGACCCTAACCAGACAGCTGGTGGTTCAAACCCACCAGCCACTCCTAGGAAGGAAGGTTGGGCAATCCTGCTTCTGTAGTGATAACTGCCTTGGAAACCCAAGGAGGGGTTGCTATGAGTCGGGAGACTCGGAAGGCAAATAACAACAACAACAACACAGGTTGTGGTGGGAGTGAAACCAAGTGCTATTTTCCCCACCCTGGCACCTGGGTGGGAATAGATAGGTAGACTGGATTACCCCCAACTATTTTCCCACCCTGGGCAGATGAGTATTCAGTTCCTTAAAGAACTGAATGGAAAACATTCCTTCCTGCAGATGACAGACTTGCTAAAAGTATTTCAGAAATAACTTGTAAATTAACTCTGGCCACAGACAATAGAAATGTTTTAGAAACAACTTGTAAATGAACTCTGTCCAAGGACATAAGGGAACAAAAGTTAATTAATTGCTGACCCTCTCCCCTCTGCCCAAACCCCTATAGGCTGATAACTAGAAACTAGTGACTCATCTGTCACCCATTTCACTTTCACACCCCAAATTCCTCAACCTTTTGTGAATATGCACAACCCCCTCTCCTGAAACCTACAAAAACTGTTTCAATGGCATCTCTGGGGAGTTAAGATCTGGGTACTAACTACCCCTAACTCCTTGCACTGATGCTTTGCAATAAATAATTTTCTCTTCTCTCAATCTAAAAAGTGTAAGTCAAAATTTAAGTGTGTAAACTGTTTGGCTTGACTGCCCACCTGTGTTTGGTCCGATAACAGGAGCTCAGATGGCGTAGTGCCTAAGGCACTTAATTGCTAACCAGAAGGTTGGAGGTTCAAACCCACCAGCCATTCCTCAGAAGGAAGATTGGATGATCTATTTCCTTAGTGATACCACCTCGGAAACCCAAGGAGGGGTCCCTATGAGTCAAAGACGACTCAGCCAACGACTCAGCGGCACCTAACAACAACAACAGCAAGGTTGTGGTTGACTCCATTAATAACCTTAGGAATAACCCTCCTCTTTGTCGGCAGTGCGTATTTGGTAAAGTGTATTTCCCAAAGGACCATCAAGACTGTTAAAGTGACTAACATCTTAACTCTAACTGAAATTACACAACCTCAAGATGATTCCCACCATTGCATACAAGATGTGAATGAGTTTTATCAGTCTGCTCACTTTCCTAAATATAACCCTTGGGGAGAAAAAAAAAAAAAGACTACGCCCCTTTCAGGAGCTCTGGTAGTGTAGTGCCGACTGCTAACCAAAAGGCTGGAAGTTCAAACCCACCAGCCACTCCTTGGAAGGAAGTTTGGGCAATCTACTTCCATAGTGATACTGCCTTGGAAACCCAAGGAGGGGTTGCTATGAATCGGATTTGACTCCGTGGCACCTAACAACAACAACGCCCCCTTTCAAGAGAAAGTAGCTAGAGAGAAATCGATGCCCATTTCCCAAGATTGAGAAATAATGAAAGCAAGTAGGAATTGTTAAAGCCCCAGGAGGGTAAAAGAACCATAGGAAACAGCGATCTTGGCCAAGCTGTAACTTTTTTTTCTCTTTTTCCTTGCAGGCCTTCAAGCCATCTTGCCTCAGTACACCCACCCCCACATTCCTCCTTATTTTTCCTTACAAGCCCGAGTTTACCCATTCCTGCATTTGCCCCTCCTCATAAAAATTAATCTTTCTGAGGACGTATGTACAAAGAATTGGCAAAACAATTCTCCTGACCAGGGCCGGTTTTTTATCACTGACAAGAAAAATAACAGAAAGTTCACAAGGCAAAGATGACTCATCCTGATAACAGGAAGGCATTGTCAACATTCCTCAAAGTCCCTACCCTTGGTCCAATTCCCTTTAAAAGCCCTAACCTTAAAAAAAAAAAAAAAAGCCCTAATCTTTTCTCAACTCCAGAGCGCTGGTGGTGTAGTGCCTAAGGCAATTGACTGCTAACCAGAAGGCTGGAAGTTCAAACCCACCAGCCACCCCTCGGAAGGAGGCCTGGGCAACCTACTTCTGTAAAAATGTTATGCTGTTGCTGTTATGTCCCGTCAAGTCGGACCCGACTCATAATGACCCCTCCTTGGGTTTCCTAGGCAGTATCACTACAGAAGTAGATTGCCCCATCTTCCTTCTGAGGAGTGGCTGGTGGGTTTGAACTGCCAACCTTCTGGTTAGCAGTCAAGTGCCTTAGGCACTATGCTACCAGAGCTCCAATAGTGCCTCTGAAACCCAAAGAGGGGTCTGTATGAGTCCAGACCAACTCAACATCAGTAAGTTTTTTTTCCCCCTCAACTCAGAAAGACAGTCTTTGGTGGACACAGTCCCCCTATCTGCTTGAGTATCAATACTCAGTAAATGCTCTTGCTTTTCACCTCGTCCTATTGTTGACTAATTGGCTCACCTCGTGACAGGTAGCTAAGAACTCCGTTTGTCCAGTAACAGAAGGAAGCATGCAGTTTTTCCACTGTTAAGTATATTAACTGTAGTGTGTTGTAGAAACTTGTTACCAAGTTGAAGTGTTGTTGTTTTGTGCCCTTGAGTTGGACCCAACTCATAGTGACCCCTCCTTGGGTTTCTGAGGTGGTATCACTATGGAAGTAGATTACCCAACCTTCCTTCCAAGGTGTGGCTGGTTGGTTTGAACCACTAGCCTCCTGGTTAGCAGTAAAGTGCCTTCAGTACTATGCTACCAGAGCTTCCAAGTTGAAGTGGTTCCTTTCAATTCCTAATTTACCAGGAGATATTTTATTTTTAATTGTGAATGGGTATTAGATTTTGTCAAATGCCTTTTCTACATCAAATGATTATATTTGTAAAAAGGGTGTGGCAGTAGCCTTTTCTGACCTCTAACTTTGTTGTTATGTGCTGTTGAGTTGAGTCAGACGGACACGATTCATAGCGACTCCTCCTTGGGTTTCCGAGGCAGTATCACTATAGAAGTAGATTGCCCAACCTTCCTTCCAAGGAGTGGCTGGTGGGTTTGAACTTCTAGCCTTTTGGTTAGCAGTCAGGTGCCTTGGGCATTATGCTACCAGAGCTTCCTAACTTTATAAAGGGAAAACAGAATCACCACCAGCAGCCCACGGTTTATCCCTATGAGGCTAGACATGCACCTTTTCGCCAATTCTGACAGCAACCATCAGTCACTACTTTTCTGCTGGGTTTGATAATTTGTTGCAATGGCCACACAGAACTCACAGACAATACTCAAGATTATGGGGTTTATTAGGAAAGAAACAGGTTACAATTCAGGTTCTGAATGCTCAGGATACAATTCTTTGATCAGGACAGCTGTCCTTTGGCCATGCCCTCAAGCACACCTCTCTTTGGCCCTCGGCCTTTCAGCCTTGGCCTCTGCCCTGCTTGGGAGCTCTGGTGGCATAGTGCCTGAGGCATTTGACTGCTAACCAGAAGCCTGGTGGTTCAAATCCATTAGCCACTCCCCAGAAGGAAGATTGGACAACCTACTTCCATACCGCCTCAGAAACCCAAGGAGGGGTCACTATGAGTCGGATCTGACTTGACTGCAGTGAGTTTGTTTTGGTCTGCCCTGCTTGGGCAGGTTTTACAAAGGTCCTTAGCTCTGCATCCCACTCCACCAGCAAGCCTCCTGCCCACAGGCACTTAGCTTTCTTACTGCATAGGTCCCCAAACCCACCATCCTGTCTGGTGCCCCGGTCGTGGTTCTGGTGCCAGTCTCTCAGTTCTGCTATCACAGTCTCTGCTATCTCTCTGCAGTCTCAGCACCAGGATCCTGGGCCCGAGGATGCACTTCACTTCTGGCTGCTCTGTCTTGATGATAGTGAGATCTTCCTTTCTGCCCCTGGAATGGCTCATTTTAACCCTGGCAAAATGGCAAAACTGACCAATCCTCACATTAGGATTCCATACACCTTATTTGCACAGTCTCACCCCCATGGGGTGCCATGATCCTTATTTACATTGTTAGCAAGGTGTCCAATCCCTTTGCTGGGGCACAAGCACCTTGCATTTGCATAGTTCCACCCAGTCATCTGGTGGGAATCACAAAGACCATTGGTAGATGACCCATATTAAGTAATTCACTACACCATGGTATGATTTTCATCTTTAGTCTATTAATAAGATTATTGCATTGATTTTCCAATGTTAAACCAATCTTGCAAACCAGGGGTAAACTTTACTTGGTCATGGTGTATAGTTCTTTTTATATATTGATGAATATTTGTTAACATTTTACTAAAGATTTTTGCATTTATATTCATCAAGGATATATGTAGTTTTCTTTTGACTGTCTTTGGTTTGGGTATCAGGGTAATTAATACAAGCCTCATTAAATGAGTTAGGAGTGTTTTCCTCCTTTACTGTTTTATAGAAAAGATTGCGTAGAATTGGTTTACTTCTTTAAACATTCAGTGTAATTCTTCACTGAAACAATCTAGGTCTGGAGATTTTTTGGGAAGTTTTAAAATTACAAATCCAATGCTTAAAAATAGTTTTAGGACTTCAAATGATTTATTTCATGTTTGGTGAGTTGTGGTAGTACTTTTTTGAGGAATTAGTACATTTCACCTAAGTTGCCAAATTGATGGGAATTGTGTTATTCATAGGAACTCTGGTGGCATAGTACCTAAGGCATTTGCCTGCTAACCAGAAAGCTGGGTGTTCAAACCCACCAGCCACTCCTCGGAAGGAAGGTTGGGCAATCTACTTCGGTAGTGATACCACCTTGGAAACCCAAGGAGGGATCACTATGAGTCAGTTCTGACTCAACGGCAGTGAGTTTGGTTTGTTTTGTTTTTATCTTCAAATTCAGTGATTCTTTTCCTCTGTCACCTCCATTCTGCTTTGGGACCCATCCAGTGAGATTTTATTTTGGTAATTGTATTTCTCGGTTTTAGGATTTCCATTTGGTTCTTCTTCAAATCTTTTGTCTCTCTGCTGAATCATTCTATTTTTATATTGTTTCAAGTACATTCATAATTACCTGTTGAAGTTTTTTTTCATAATGGCTGCTTAAAAATCCTTAATATTTTAACATGTTATTATTAATGTCTGTTAGTGTTCTCCCCTCTAGTCAATATTTTTCTGATTCTTGGTATGACAAGCGATATATATAATATTTTTTTTTAATTGGATCCAGGACATTTTGGATATTACGAAACCTTGGCTCTTATCTATATCTCCTATTTTTAGCAACTCTTCTCTGATACAGTACCAGCAAGGGAAAGGAAGTGCCATTCAGCCTCTGTTGGCAATATGGTAGCAGGGAGGAATTTCTCAATACAGATTTACATTGCTTAACATCCCTGATACATCTGTAAAATAGGACATTTTGTAATTTGGAAGTTGTGCAAACACCCTATAAAAGCATATGGGAGCCTACTTCCATTTGGCTTCATTGCTGCTTCTAGGACTGCTGCTAGAGCTACTGCTGCTGCTAGAACTGCTGGTGGAAAGGGCTAACAAGAGAGAAATGAGAGGAAGTGAGTGAGAAGGAAACAGAGTGTACTCAGCCTTGCCCCTTCTTCTGCCTGCCTGAGCAGCAGGAGAGGCTCAGGCCTTGAAGTCACTCCTGCCACTGCCACCTTCCTGCTCACCAGACAAAGCTCAAGAGCTGGTGCCTACAGTCATGTCCTCCACCTCACCTGCCTGTATCTCATCCATGGTCCAGGCCTGCAAGAGTCTGGGTTTGGAGTCTTTAAAACCATTAAAAACAAAACGATAACAACAAAAAACAACAATAAATAAACCAAATCCATTGCCATTGAATTGATTCTGACTCATAGTGACCCTATACCAAACCAAACCAAACTCACTGCCGTCAAGTCAGATCCAACTCATAGCAACCCCTCCTTGGGTTTCCAAGGTGGTATGATTACAGAAGTAGATTGCCCAGTCTTCCTTCCGAGGAGTGGCTGGTGGGTTTCAACAGCCAGCCTTCTGGTTAGCAGTCAAATCCCTTAGGCACTATGCTACCAGAGCTCCCTGCTATTGCATTCAAACCAAAAGCCTATGTTTCTTTCAGGCAAATCCTAATTTCTCTTTCATCATATCAGAGAAGTTCTCTTCCAACAAATCTTGGACAATTTTCTCAGTGGTTTTATTTTTCTCTTCCTGTTCTGGAATTCCAATGGCTATTCCTTTTGATGGTATCCCACATGAACCTCAGGCTTTCTTCATTTCATTTTGATCTTTTTTCTGATTGATCCCTTTCCATAGAAGTATTCAGATATTTGTCTTCAATCTCATCAATTCTGTCTTCCATTGCATCAATTCTACTCCTTTTTTCTTTCAATGTGTTATCTATTTCTCACAATTTAGTATGAATCTTCTGGATTTCTATCTGTAGATTTTTAATCATTTCTAATTCTTCATTTATTTTGTCATTTTGTTCTTGTATTTTCTTCCAAAATTTTTCTAGGGTTTTGTCTGTGTTTTCCTTGATCTGTCTCTCAATCCTTTGAAGATACCTAAATGTAATTCTTTTGAATGCCATATCAGGGAGTTCCAATGGTGCATCTTCCTCAGGGTTGTGTTTTGGGTCTGTATCTTGGTCCCTTGTTTCTCCTGCTTTATCTTGCTTCTTTGTGTGGACTATGATGCTCTGTTGTCTCCAGACATTATGACATTTTTGTGTTTATATTTAATTGGTGATTATTGGAGTGACTTGCTCATGATTTTTGTTTTGTTTGTATATTATCTACACAAGCAGGGTACTGTGCTCCTCTATTTGCTAGTTGACAGCACCTATTCACTCACCACCTGTCTCCTTTCCTGTTGTCAGTCTCTCGTATGTCCCTGCCAACCTTGGCAAAGAGAGCTTTTCTTAGGTCCCTGGAATCCAAATGAGAATGCTATCATTTTAAAATCCAAAATAGTTGCCACTTGTGAAGATTCAAAATGGCTATACCCTCGGTCACTTTAAGTATCCAAAATGGCTGCCGCTTACAAACATTCAAAATGGCTGCACCCTTGGTCACTTTAAATCTCCAAAATGGCTGCCACGTATAAATAATGAAAATGGCTGCACCCTATGGACAAGGGAAAGTCAACAGCTCAGGTTGTCTCCCTCCCTGCTGTTTCCCTTCCCAGTCATAGGCCACCAGCACAGTCATCCCTTCAGCCCTTGGTGACCAGGGCTGATCTTTAGGTCAATTTTCAGATCCCAACACCACTTGGAAATAGTCAGGCTGTTGGTCCCTTCAGAGTAGCTGACAGTCCGCAGCTCTGACCATCTCTGTACTCACTGTTTTTGTTCAGATTTTTCCACTAGCTGGTGCCTAATCCACTGTTGTATAGTTCCTTTCAAAGCTCAGGGCTCCAGGATTATCTTCTGTATCTCTGTCAATTGATTTTTCTTTTCTTTGTTGAAGAGGGTCTGTGTAGGTTGTCTGCCTATTCTTCCATCTTAGGGAAAGTCTCTTTTAGCATTTCCAATCAGTACTGACTGAAGGTGGAATTATATGCTCTGTGTTATCTGTAATACTCAATATTCATAAATATAGGTCTGTTTTACAACACTAGGTGGGAGAAATATTCAATATCCATAATACATTCAGATAAACACATAACCTGGAAACAATGTGGTTTCCTCTTTTCCACACCTTAACTATCTTTCCATTTGTATATGTATGGCTTTGGCTCTCGGCTGGGTGGTACCAGTAGACCCTGGCCCCCTATCGATCATCTTCTTTAATCAGCCTGGCTTTTTCCCCAGGCTATTCCAGATGTGGCTTTTCTCCCCTTAGTTGCAGCAGAACATCTCTTACTTTCCTTTCAGCCATTACAGGTAAAAACTAAAGTAGCTATCTAAGAATTAAACACTTCACTTCCTGTGCCCCTTTGTTCCTTCTCTTTGAAAGTCTAATGCTTCCTTTGAGTCTGCAGCCATTGCAACATATCCTGCTCCTGATGCCAACTATAAAAATGACATGGGAGAGGAATCAGACCTCCTATAACTTCACAAGAAGGAGAGAGAATTATCATCACCATCAACAGCCCAAGGATGATTCCTATGAGGTAATGGTCAGACATGCCTCCACACTCCAACCTTTTTACGAATTCTGACACCAACTGTCACTCCTACGACATTCTCTACTTCTAGTCTATGTTAAATTATTCATTACAGTAGACACACAGAACTCACAAAGCATACTCATGATTATGGGGTTATTAGGAAAATAACACGTTACAATTCAGGGTCAGAAAAGACACAGGATACAGTTCTTGGTTCAGAACAGACTCCACTTAGCTGTGCCCATAGGACTCTCTGGTCCTCCACCCTAGGCTGGCTTCTGCCCTGCTTGAGTAAGTGTTACAAAGCTCCTTTAGCTCTGCTGCTAAGTACCCAGAAACACACTACTCTGTCAGTAAGCCTTGGTTCAAAGGCAGTCAGCTCTAGCTCCATCAAGTGCCTGTAGGCACCCTACTCCACCAGCAAGCCTTCTGCCCATAGGTACTCAGCTTTCTTGCTCCTTGGGCTGGAGCCATCCCTTGCTAGTCTCCTGCAGGTTTCCTGGTTCTGCTGCTGCCATTTCTCTGCTACTGTTTCTCCCCATCTCTCACCATCTCTGGTATTTCAGCTATCTTCCTCTGTCTCCTGGGTTGAGGAGGTTCTCAGTGCAGGGATCCTGGGTCCAAAGGATATGTTCTGCTCCTGTCTCTTCTTAGTGGTGGTGCGGTCCCCTTTCCACCTCCGTGATGGCTTAGTAAGATGGTAAAACTGACCAATCCCCTCATCAGGGTTCTATATACTTTATTTGCATGGTTCTACCCCTACAAGGTTGTCATACCTCTTATTTACATTATTAGCAAGATTTTTAAGGTATTCTAGATGCTGCAGGGGAATTATGCTGCCTACCTGCCACATTCACAGTGCCAGCCTGAGAGTAAGCGGATAACTGCATCCTAGTCCTCCAGGTACAGGGAGGAGGGCACCTCAGAACTCAAATACTCTCTGGTGTTTCTTGCATCTTATCAGGTACCATCTCCTACAAGGTCCTAGACTGTGGTCACTCCATCTTCTTTGAATTCTTCAAAATCTTCTTCCACTGCAGGTGACTCTTCATTTTCCAGTGATACACATTTATATTTTTAAAATATCTCATCATTTGTAAGGATTTTTCTCAGAGGGGATACTGCAGTGTGTGCCATTTCAATTCAGTTCAATTGTCCACAATCTCATCTCTCTGAGTAATATTAGGTAGTACTTGCAGGTGGAAGTGGAGGTGGTTGTATAAGTTTTGGAGTCAGAGAGACCTTGGATTGAATCTCAGCTCTAAAATATATTTGGTATGTTTCTTAAGGTCTTTTATTTAATTTTACTAATTCTTACCTTCCTTATTTTCAAATGGAAAAAAATAACATTTATTATACATTCTTGTCATAAATATTAAGTGATGTAGTTTTTGCTTTGTTTTTCGCCACAGAAAGCTGCACACCAAGGGGTTTCACATCTGACCTGTCAAGTCTCCATGTGCTGGTTCCCCAGGGAGGTGAAGGGTTTGTGGTCCAGCTTGCCCTGATATTTCCCTGGTGATGAGGATGTGCAGATTTTCCTCTCTGATTACAAAATTCAGTGGTACATCAGATGTCCATTTCATCTGCACCAGAGAAGGCAGATGGAGTAGTGAGGCTTTTGTTGAAATCAGAAGATCATACCAAATCTCCCTGAAGACAGACAAACCATAGGACACAGATTTATTGAAATATTAGTAAGATTCTCAAGGTAGAACATAGAACTCTGGATTGGATGTTGAAGCACAGTGATGCATATAGTATTAGTCAAAAGAGCACAAGTTGATATCACCAGTTTCATAGAAATACTCCATTTATTTCAGTCTACCATTATACAGGTAGTCATGGCACAATGAGCAGCTATTATTAATACAGAGGTGGAAGCTATGTTACCAGTTTGCATCTTAAGCTTATGAAATTAGTATATTTTTAAAAACTCCTGTTCAGTATTTTGAAATACAAACATTCTTCTTGCATTTTGAGCTTATTTCAACTTATATATATTTATAATGTAAAGGAGCTCTGGTGGTGCAGTGCCTAAGGCATTTGACTGCTAACCATAGAGTTGATAGTTCAAAACTACCAGCTGCTCCACAGAAGGAAGATGGGGCAATCTACCTCTTCAAGGGCAATTTACTGCCTTGGAAATCCAGTGGGGGTCAGTCTGAGTCAGAATTGACTTGATGACAGTAAGATTGGTTTTTGAGTTTTGTTTATAATGTAGTACTATACCTCAGAAGGAGTCCTGGTAGCACAATGGTTAAGTGCTTGACTGCTAACCAAAAGGTCAGTGGTCCAAACCTACCAGTGACTATGCAGGAGAAAAGACCTGGCAGTCTACTCTCATGAAGATTATAGCCTTAGAAACCCTATTGGGAAGTTCTACTCTGTCATATGAGGGTCACAACTCAATAGCACACACAAAAAAATGTGTACCTCAGCAGCATTGTATCTATGTTAATATAAATTCAGTTTTTGTGCCAGTGTACTGAACACATTTGAAAGAAATAATTTTTTTAAAAAATAATTTAATCGAAAGGGTGTTAGATCCATAATTCTAAAAATATTTTATGTTTGTTCATGCTCATTTAAAAAATTTATAATGCTTTAAGGTATATAAGTGTAAGATTTTATAACAGTAAATTCCCAAATTAAGATATACTAATAGACTCATTGGGAGCTCTGGTAGCATAGTGGCTAAGGCACTTGACTGCTAACCACAAGGCTGGCAGTTCAAACCCACCAGCCACTCCTCAGAAGGAAGATGGGG
>NW_006921639.1:9691708-9697981 GCF_000298275.1 Orycteropus afer afer | reverse complement strand
GGATTAGAGGAAGAATCATTAACAACCTGAGATATGCTGATGATACAACTTTGCTTGCTGAAAGTGAGGATGACTTGAGGCACTTACTGATGAAGATTGAGGAACACAGTCTGCAGTATGGATTACATCTCAATATAAAGAAAACAAAAATCCTCACAACTGGACCGATAAGCAGCATCACAATAAATGGAGAGAAGATTGAGGTTGTCAAAGAATTCACATTGCTTGGTTCATCAATCAATGCCAATGGAAGCAGCAGTCAGGACATTAGATGATGTGTAGCACTGGGCAGGTCAGCCACAAAGAACTGTTTCAAGTGCTGAGGAGCAAGGATGTCTCCTTGAGGACTAAGGTGCACCTGACACAGGCCATGATATTTCCAATCACCTCTTATGCATGTGAGAGCTGGACAATGAATAAGGAAGACCTAAGAAGAGTTGATGCTTTTGAGTTGTGGTGCTGGTGAAGAATGCTGAAGGTACCATGGACTGCCAAAAGAACTAACGATCTGTCCTGGAGGAAGTGCGGCTGAGATGCTCCTTGGAAGTGAGGATGGCCAGATTTCATCTCACCTACTTTGGACATGTTGTCAGAGGGGACCATTCCCTGGAGAAGGATGTCATTCTTGGTAAGGTGGAGGGTCGACAAAAGAGGGGAAGGCCTTCGACAAGATAGATTGACATGGTGGCTGCTACCACGGGCTCAAGTATAGCAAGGATCATGGAGCTGGAGCAGGATCAGGCAGTGTTTCGTTCTGCTGTGCATGGGGTCGTTATGAATTAGAAACGACTTGATGGCACCTAACAACAACAACATTTAGATAAAGCAAGCAATGTTCCTAGCCAACATCCCCATTACCTGGTGCATCCAAGCAGGAGTGACTTTGTACCCTCTTTTAGAGTCAGGCAGGAATATTCCCCACCTTGCAAAAGTTAGGTGCACTCATCTCACCCAACATGCCCCTTCCAGTCCCCCATCCACCCACCCCACATATGATGGTGGTCTGATGGCATCCACCACTATCCTGTCCCTTCAATCAGAGGCCCATGAACCAGCAGTGCCTGCCCCTTCCCTCAGCTTCTCATATCAGAGACTCACAGATCAGTAGTGGAGACTCACAGATTGGTGATGGGGACTCACAGATCAGTGGTGCCCAACTCTTTACCTCACCACCGATGCCAGAAGCCCACAGAATGGCAATGCCTGCTCCTACATGCAATCACCTGCACTGGAGGCCCACAGACAGGTGGCACCAACTGCTCTGCCCCATCACTGGTGCCAGGAGCCCATGAACTGGAAGTACCTGCTCCTATCAAAGTCACCTATACTGAGGGCCCACAGGCCAGCAGCACTCCTACTCCCTCCAGCCACCTGTGCCAGGTCCCCAAGAACTGGCACCACACCCTCCCCTGTGTGACACCATAGTGGCCACAGATACACCCTCCTAGCAGGCATCCATGGACTGATGACATCTTCCCTACCTTCCTCTCCTCACTATCTCCTCCTGCAACCAGAGACTTATGCCTGCTTTGATGACCCCTGTGCAGTCCCACTTGCCCAGGACCATCGATGAGAGTTTCCATCCCACCCACCTAGCGACCAACAAGCTGGGCATCATCTCCCCAACCACCTGGCAACCAGCATGAACACACAAAACATCCAACTTAGTGAGAATTCTCCCTGCATTTATGCCCAGGTGACGGGCCATACAGACACATCATCTTGCAAGCAATTCCAGCTATATTCTCAGCCACCCTGGAAGACCAGTGAAAAGAGAGCTGCACATATGCACAGAGCCACTGCCCTACCCACTCGGAGACAGGTAGTGAGAGCTTCAGTATGGTCAGACTAGCAAGCAAAGTAGTACACATACCCACCTACTAAGATATAGCAACATAACAACAAAAAATTAGGTTGCAGGAAACAAAAGTAAGTAAATAAATATAATGACCCCATAATGCCTTGTTAATAGCAGACAATTTCAAGTCACATAAAGAAGCAGGACAAGAATGCTCCAGAGAGTGACCAAAATAAAGAACCAGAAAACCTCCTGGAGGAAGAAATAACAGTGGAACTACCTGAGAAGGAATTCAAAAGACTAACTAACACACTGAGTTCCCCAACAGGTCAAGAAAGAGATCTAGGAAAACACAGATAAGATCAAGGATAACACAGACAAAATCAAGGAAAACACTGACAAAGCAATAGAAGAATTCAGGAAAATAATACAAGAACAAAGAGACAAAATAAATAGACAATTAGAAACTATACAAAAACAATAGAAATCCAAAAGATTAACAACAAATTTTCAGAAATAGACAATTCAGTAGAAGGACATAGGAGCAGAACTGAATCAGTAGAAGACAGAATCAGTGAAATAAGGACAAATACATTGATTCCAGTTTATCTGAGGAAAAGTCAGAAAAAAGGGAATGAAGAAAACATGAGAATTATGTGGGACACTGTCAAGAGGGAAAATTTACTCATGATTGGAATTCCAGAACAGGAGGAGGCAAAATACTAAACAAAACACAGAATTGTCAAACACTTATTGGCAGAAAACTTTCCTAATATCATAAAAGATAAGGAGATATTCATCCACGAAGCCCAACAAACCTCATACAAAATAAACCCCAAAAGAAAGTCAGCAAGGCACATCATAATCACACTTGTCAAAACCAAACACTAATAAAGAATCCTGAGAGGAGCTCAGGAAAAACAAAAAGTCACCTACAGAAGATAACTAATAAGACTAAGCTCTAATTACTTGGCAGAAACCATGCAAGGAAGTAGGCAATGGGATGATAAATATAAAATGTTGAAAGAAAATACCAATAATTATATATACAATAAAATTGTCTCTCAAATATGATGATGAAATTAGAATATTTCCAGTTAAAAAGAAATTAAAGGAATTTGTAAAAAACAGACGAACCTTACAAGGAATATTATAGGGAGTCCTTTGGTCAGAGAACCAACAACATCAGATAACAACCTGTGATTAGAACACAGGACAGCATCAGCCAGATACCAACTCAGATAAAGAATACCAACCCACATAAAGAATTCTTAAAGATAAAACAAAGCTAAAAGACTGAAAACAGGGAAACAGAGATGTCAGTCTTTAAACGACAACAGTGTCAAAACAAAAAATGAGAATAAGTAGCATAGTTATACAACTTTTATATGGAATGGAAGTCAAGGTGGTATCAAGAATAAAAGACTGCTTTAAACTTTGGAAGATAAAGGTAAATTTCAAAGTAACCACAAAGTTAATAAACCTACTTGTCAAAATAAAAAAGAAGAAAACATAAAGACTCAGTAAACAAAATCAACAATGAAAGATGTGAAAAGAAAATCCACAAACAAAAAGAACTCAGCACAGAAAACAAAGAACCATCAATGCCACAGAAAAATGCACAAAAAATGGCAGTAGTAATCTCATTCCTATTGATAATCACACTGAATGTAAATGACTTCAGTTCCCCAGTAAAGACACAGAGAGTGGCAGAATGGATTAAAAAAAAAAATCCAAAAATCACAACCCATCAAGACGCTGTCTACAACAGACACATCTTGGATACAAAGACATAAATAAACTAAAGTTCAATTGGGGGTGGGAATAAATATATATATAAAGCAAGTAGTAACCAAAAAAGAAAAGGACTGGCAATATTAATCTCAGATAAAATAGATTTTAAAGCAAAATTGACCATAAACGATAAGGAAGGACATTATATAATGATTAAAGGATCAATCTGCCAAGAGGACATAACCATAATAAATATATGTACTTTCAAGGACAGAGCTCCAAAATACACGAAACACACTCTAACAGCATTGAAAAGAGAAATAGGCAATTCCGCAATAATAGTAGTTTTCAGCACATCACTTTGGGTAAAGCATAGAACAATGAGAAAGAAACTCAAGAAAGATACAGAATATCTAAATGCCACAATCAATAAACTCAACCTAATAGATGTAGAGGGAGCTCCGGTAGCATAGTGCCTAAGGCACTTGACTGCTACCCAGAAGGCTGGGGGTTCAAACCTACCAGCCACTCCTTGGAAGGAAGATTGGGCAATCTACTTCTGTAGTGATACCACCTCGGAAACCCAAGAAGGGGTCTCTGTGAGTCGGGTCTGACTCGATGGCACATAACAACAAACACAACAATAGATGTAGACAGAAGACTCGACTCAACAGCAGCAAGGTATACATTCTTTTCCAATGCAAATGGATCATTCTCCAGAGTAGACTACATTTTAGGCCATAAAGCAGCCTCAGTGAAATCCAAAAGATTGACCTAATTTTCTCTGATCACAATATTATGAAAATAGAAATCTGTAATAGGAAAAGCAAGGGAAAAAAACTCAAATACATGGAAACTAAATAACACTTTGCTTAAAACTGCTGGATAATAGAAGAAATTAGAGATGAAATTAAAAAATAAACAAACAAAAAATCCTCTTAAAGTCAAGCAAGAATGAAAACACAACATATTCAAATCTTTGAGACATAGCAAAAATAGCACACAGATGTCAATTTATAACAGTAAACGCACACACCAAAAAAAAGCCAAAAGCAAAACATTAACTCTATTAATGAAACAAATAGAAACAGCAAAAGAAATCCAGTCACCAGAAGAAAGGAAATAATAAAGATTAGAGCAGAAATAAATGAAACGGAGAACGAAAAAACACTAGACTCAACAAGACCAGAAGTTGATTCTTTGAAAGGATCAATAAAATTGACAAACCGCTGGTGAAATTGACAAAATAATAATAGCAGGAGAAGAAACAAATAGGCAAAGGAAGATAGTGAGAGGAACAGAAGGACAACTACAGGAATTACCATAACAAGTGCCAAAAGGAGTCATCATTTGACCTCCTCTAATAGTAATACCACCTCAGAAACCGAAGGAGGGGTCCCTATGAGTCAATTGACTTGGATTGACTTGACTCAACCTTGAGGGCAGTGTGTTTGTTTTTTGTTTTTTAACTTCACAAAAGGGAGAGAAAATCACAACCAGCAGCTTAAAGCTTATTCATATGAGGTGGAGGTCAGACTTGCTGCCAACCTTCAACTCTTGGCATTCTCTACTTTTCGGCTGGGTTCGATATTTCATTGCAGTGGCCACATAGAACTCACAGACAATACTCAAAATTATAGGGTTTATTGGGGAAGTGATAGGTTACAATTCAGGTTCAGCTCAGGATACAATATTTTATCAGGACAGCCTCCCCTCGACCATGCCCGTAGGCATGCCTCTTTTTGGCCCTGAGCTTCTTGGCCTGCCCTCTGCCCTGCTTGAGCAAGTGTTGCAAAGCTCTTTTCGCTCTGCTGATAGGTGCTGAGAGAGGCACCTCACGCTGTCAGCAGGCCTCCTACACAAAGGCATTTTCAGCTTTTTCACTCTGTGGGCCAGGAAGCCCACCACTCTGTCTTGTGCCAGTTTCTTGGTTCTGCCATCTTTACTGCATCTGCCATCTCTCTGCTGTCTCTCTGTGCAGGCATCTCAGGTCCAAAGGACATGCTCCACTTCCAGCTCTTGTCTCTTAATAGTAATGAGATTCCCCTTCCCACCTCTGGGATGGCTCATTTTAACCCTACCAGATGGCAAAACTGACTAATCCCTATATTAGGGTTCAATACACATTATTTTCATGGTCCCACTCCCACAAGTGTGCCATGTACTTATTGGCATTATTCACAAGCTGTTCAATCCCCTTGTGGGCCATAAGCACCTGACATATACATAGTTCCACCCAGTCATCTGGTGGAAGCCACAAAAATTATGGCTAGAAGAGCCATCCAAGAAATTCCCTATATCACACAGACAATCATGCAGCAATAGTATTAAACAATAATTTATGAATGGATATATAGGTAGAAAAATGGTAGATAGGTATGCTAAAGAGGTGTGGGAGGGTGTGTGTTAGGTTGGATTCTCTAGAGAAGCAAAACCAGTAAAGCTTAGAGAGAAAGAGAGAGAGGAGAGAGAGAGAGAGAGAGACAAAATTATCTTAGGAAAATGGCTCACACACTTATAGAAGCTGGCAAGGCCCAAGTTCTTGGATCAAACGTCAAGCTGGAGGCTTTTCCTGACTGCAGGGGTTGATGAGCTCAAGGTTGGCAGGCAGTATACCGACTGTTGACTCCAATGAATGACAAATCCAAGATCACTAGGGCTAATGGTGGATTGGGAGCTCTGGTAGCGTAGTGCCTAAGGCACTTGACTGCTAACCAGAAGGCTGGTGGTTCAAACCCACC
>NW_006921639.1:9690035-9691608 GCF_000298275.1 Orycteropus afer afer | reverse complement strand
TGGTGGGTTTGAACTGCCAACTTTCTGGTTAGCTGTCAAATGCCTTAGGGACTACGCCACCAGAGCTCCTTAATATTATATGATTTGGCCTTTGTGATTATATGAAATTGTGAAGGCTTAATTTAAACTTCTCTTTTACTGTTACGTCATTTTAGGTGTATTTTGGTGAGTAAAACTTTAACTAAGATTTTTGGTATTAAGATAAATTATTTTTCACTGAAGGAATCACCATATAGTTGTACTCATAGTTAAGATTCATTACTGTGGAGGGATACAAAGGAAAATCAGTAAAGGGAAAAAGTACATGGAATGAGGTCCAGATGAAACCAGACATTAGTTTTCAAGAGTCTTCTCTCAGAGGTGGGCCAAGATGGTGGTATAGTTAGATGCCTCATAATATCCCTATTACAACAAAGATATGAGAAAGCAAGTAAATCAGATATAGATGACAACTTTGTAACACTGAATATCTAAGGGGGAAGAATTGACCCAAAAGCCAAGTGTTGGAACAGAATGTACAAAAACAATAGACGTGGATAATCATGGATTGCTGGTGGCATAGTGGATAAAGCATTTGGTTGCTAACCAGGAAGTTCAGCTGTTCAAACCCACCAGCTGCTCTGTGGAAGGAAGATGGGGTGATCTACTTCTATAAAGATTTACAGCCTCAGAAACACAACGGGGGTTACTATGAATTGGAATAGACTCGATGGCAGTCAGTTTGGTTTTTTATTTTGGTGCCCTGCCACATGAACTTGCACAGCCATATTTAGATAAAGCCCAGTCCTACTTTGAGAACTTTCTAAGCTAAGTGACTCATCTTCCTCCTCTATATTGGACAATGTTTCCGGACTATTCATAAAGTTGTGCAGTAATGTATCAGATAGCGTTTCTCTGCTGTTCATAAGGTTTTCCCTGGCCAATTCTTTGAGAAGTGGATGGCCTCCTCCTTCTTCCTAGTCTGTCTCAGTCTTCAAGCCAGGCTGATACCTGTGCACCATGTGCACCCCACTGGGTTTGAAACACCAGTGGCACAGCCTTAAGACTTACAGCAACACATCACCACAGTAGGACAAACCGACAGACAAGTTTGTCTCCCTTAGCTGTTGGACCCCTCCAACCACCCTTACCTGGATCCCTGCAGCTGATTCCTTGATCTATTCCAGTCCCTTTGCCTTTTCTGTCCTCTCCCTGCCTTCCCACCTCACTGCTTGTGGGGCATGGCCTGGGTTCCCTCTCCTCACCTGGGTCCCTACTGCTGACTTCTCAAACTGTTCCAGTCCCCTTTGCCTTTTCGGTCACTTTAAATATCCAAAATGGCCACCGCTTGTAAACCTTCAAAATGGCTGTGCCCTCGGTCACTTTAAGTATCCATACTCATATGAATAAGGTAAAGCTTTCGAGACCCCCATTTGCAGATGTGGTACCACTCAAATTGAGGAGAAATAGTGGCAAACATGCATTAATAATCGAAACATGGAATGTACGAAGTATGAATCTAGGAAAATTGGAAGTTGTAAAAAATGAAATGGAATGCATAAAGATTGATATCCTAGGCATTAGTGAGCTGAAA
>NW_006921639.1:9679682-9683170 GCF_000298275.1 Orycteropus afer afer | reverse complement strand
GGTTCAAACCCACCAGCCACTCCTCGGAAGGAAGGTTGGGCAATCCTACTGTCTTGGAAACCCAAGGAGGGGTCGCTATGAGTCGGGGCTGACTCGACGGCATACAACAGCAACAACAATGGTGGACTGTTCGTTCACGGACAGTTGTAGGCAGCACAACAGGATCCTGATCCACAGAAGAGTGTCTCTTTTCCCAGGATGTCCATAAATATTGGAAGCAGGCCACACCTCTAGGGAAACTCCTTTTTAACAGATTGACTGCCCGAATCATATACATACAATCTTATCATGGGAATAACCCACATCACAACTGCTTAAACCAGTCAGAATTATGGTACAGTCAAGTTGACACACAGCTCCTACTATCACAGGGAGTAAGGGTGCATGACCACTTGCAGATGTAGGTTTGGTTGCGGATATTTCTACACACATAATTGTAGGAGCTTCATGTATATTAATAGAGATGATAGAGCATATACAAGGGGCACTGTCAGTAAAACTCAAACATAACTAAATACTTTATGGGAGGCAGTTCCTAGGTTTGAAGGCAAAGGACCACAGACTTGGGGGACATCTTCATCGGTTGGTACAACATAGTTCATAAAGACAATGTTTGGGATCTTACTTTGTTGAGTAGCATCTTTGGTCTGAGACCATAAGAATTAGATGTGCCTAGCTACCACTACTGACCACTCTGACTGGAATCACAACAGAGGGTCCTGGATAGAGTGGGAGAAAAATGAAAATCAAAAAATTAAATTCACAAAAAAAGATGAGACTTACTGATTTGACAGACTGGAGAAACCCCTGAGATTATGGCCCTACGAGACCCTTCTGACCTGGAACTGAAGCTATTACCAGAGACTACCTTTCTGCCAAGCAATAGACAGGCCCATAAAATAAACAATAACACCCAAGAGAAACAGAATAATCTATTATAGGAGATCAAAAGGCCTGCCCAAAAGCAAAGATGAGAAGGCAGGAAGGGGTAGAAAATCCAGACTAAAGGAAATGGGGAACCCAGGGCAAAAATGGGGAGAATGCTGACACATTGTGGGGAATGCAGCCAACGTCACATAATGAGTTATGTGCAAGCTATGAGATGGGAAACTAAACTTCTCTGTAAACTTTCACCTAAAGCACAGCTTAAAAAAAAAAAAAGAAAGTCGTCTCTCAATTGAGTTACTCAGGATGCACTCAAGTCCCCCTGTAACACGTGACAACAGATGTCAAGTGTTGTCTACCAGGCACGCTCACCTGAAAGTAGATTGGTCAAATAGGCACACAGTGCTACGCGACTGACCATAATCACTGAAGAGATAGTGAAGGAGGACAGGTGTTCAGCACAATCCACACTTTTCAAAGAGATTAGCACAATGACACACTCTGATTATTTAGTGAAAGTTTTATATCATTGTGGGGGGCTGTTTACCAGTTCTCAGGTATCAGCAAAAGGTCAGCCTTCTTGCAAGCAGGGTTTTTCAAAGATAGCAGTCTCAGGCTTACTGTGTTCACGCTGTCAGGAACAAATACAAAGGACATAAATATACCAATTAAGATAGGAGCTCTGGTAGCGTAGTGCCTAAGGCACTTGACTGCTAACCAGAAGGCTGGCGGTTCAAACCTATCAGCTACTCTTTGGAAGGAAGGTTGGACAATCTACTTCCGTAGTTATACTGCCAGCTATGAGTTGGGGCCAACTCGATGGCACATAACAACAAGTGACAGAGATTGTCAGAATGGATATTTAAAATATTACCTAAGTTATGCATAGGAAGACAGCTGGTGGGGGCAAGAGTGCATGGGAGGGACACAGTTCCCTGTGTCCCTGTGAGGTAGCTATGGGGTGGAGGAGTGGAAAGAAAGCTGTTACATTGTGGGAAATTGCAGTCAATGTTATGAGACATAATGTGTATGAACTACCATATGGACAGTGAATTTGCTCTGTAAACTTTCACCCAAATCACAATAAAAATTAAAAAAAAAAAAAGAGAGATTGACTCAAGATACGAACTAACCATATTTGTTTTTTAAAAAAAGCTTAAAAAAAAAAAAACCCCAAAATTACCGAAGTATATGCTGTCTGTAGGAGAGGAAAGGGAATAATATGCACCTGTTAGAAGAGCTGAAATGAAAAATGGTGGTAACACCAAATGCTAATGTAGATATGAAGAAACTGATCTCATACAGGCTGCTGGGGATGTAAAATGGCATCGCTACTCTGGGAAGTAGTTTGTTCATTTCTTAATAAACATGCATTTACAATATGATAAATTGAACTTTTGGGCATTTATCCCAGAAAAATGAAAACCTATGTTTATACAAAGCCTCTATAAAAATGTTTATAGCAGCTTTATTCATAACAGCCCCAAACTGAAAAGGACCCCAAATTCCCTCATTTGGTGAAAGACTGTCTTAGTCTGTGTTGTCTAGAGTAGTAAAAACAGTGAGGGGTATAAAGATAGGTATATAGAGAAATTTATTTCAAGGAAATGGCTCACACAATTGTGGGGGCTGGCAGGTCCCAGATCCATGGGTCAGACGACAGGCTGAAGACCTCTGCTGGCTCATGTGGTTGCAGGTATTGACGAACTCAAAATGTGCAGGTAAAGTGACAAGTTGAAGGCCTCTGCTGGTTTTGTCCCAAGAACCCAAGGTTAGGTGGCAAGAAGACTGCAGAATTGAGAGGGAGAGCGACGTTTGCCAGAATATTTATTTCCTAGAGGCAGGCCACACCCAAAAAGAAACTCCTTTTCCAAGTGAGTGGCTGTTCCCATCAGATCACAACACGGAAGATGATTACATAACATTTACCAAACCACTGAGAATCATAGCCTTGTCAAGTTGACACATAATATTAACCATCACAATGACTTAAACCATGGCTTACCTACTATGAAATATACCCAGCAATAAAATAGAATGTATTATTGATACACCTAATTACTTGGATGGACTGTAAAGAAGTTTTGCTGAATGAAAAAAGCTAATCTCAAAAGGTTACATATTGTATAATTCCATTTATAGATCATTCTTGAAATGACAATCATGGAAATGGAGAATAGATTAGTGGTTGCAGGGGTTAGTAACAGGTATGTGTGTGCAAGGGTGATAGCATGAGGGAGCATTGTGGTGATGGAACGGTTCTGTTATCTTGATTATGGTTGTTGCATAAATCTACATGTGATAAAACTGTATGAAGTAAACATATACACAAATGAATGCTTGCAAAACTCATGAAATCTGAATAAGCTCTTTGGATTGTATTAATTTCAATTTCCTGGTAATGATGTTGAACTGTAGCTATTCAAGATGTTACTACTAGGGAAAACTAAATGAAAGGTATTTTGGATCTCTCAGTATTCTTTTTTAGAACTCTATGTGAACCCACCAGCCACTCCTTGGAAGGAAGATTGGGCAATCTACTTCTGTAGTGATGTTGTTGTTGTTGTTGTTATGTGCCGTCGAGTCAAACCCGACTCATAGCG
>NW_006921639.1:9671204-9672247 GCF_000298275.1 Orycteropus afer afer | reverse complement strand
GTTTGGGGTAAATTAGTTTACTTATGTTTACTTATCTATTCCCATTTGGGTGCCGGGGTGGGGAAATAGTTTTTACTTTACTCGGTTTCACCTGCAACCACATGAGTTGGGAGAATCCTACCTATGGACCTAGGACTTGCCAGCCTCACAGCCTCCCAGCTTCCACCATTACCACATGGGCTGTTTCCTTGGGAGTTCGTGAGTTCTGTGAAAAGTTACAGTGAACTATGGAACCCTAAGACAGGAGGGAGATTATTGAGGGGAGGACGAGTTGATAACACAGATGATGGAATGGCATGGCAGTTTGGAAAAGTTGGACATTTGGGGCATCTTTAACCTCTACCTCATAGGGACCAGCCTCTGATGATCTTTCTAAAACAAATTATTCAAGAAATTATTTTACTCGCTATTAAGTCACTCAAATATTAAGGCAAATAAAAGCATGGTATTTGTGCAGTGGTAAAAACTAAAGAAGGTTTTAGTGAATCTAGAAATTTATTTATGCCATACCAGAGATTTATAATACAAATATTAAAATCATTAGAGAAATATATAACAAAATTGTCCTAGAGCATTTCATTTTCCAGGGAGAAATCTTTTAAGCAACTAGGAGAGGAAAGAAAGGAAGATAAATATTAGTCAATATGAGCAACAGTTATTATTAGGGACAAAAAGGAATCTAAGATATAGTCTGGATTGAAAAACTGGGTAATTGGGTAACATATTCTCCTGCATATGTCACATGGAGAATGTAGAACATAACCAGTTATCTAATATGTGTCTATGAGTGATGTTGATTAGAGTTTAGGTTTTCTGATTATTTTGTGCAACTCATGAGAATAAAGCCTGAAAATGTTTACTTCTGGTCCCCTGCCCTCCTTCCCCCCTGTTCTGGTTACCTAGTGCAGCTCTGACAAGAATATACCACAAATGGGATGGCTTGAACAAACAGGAGTTTATTTTCTTACAGTTTGGAGGCCTTAAGTCCAAGTTCAAAGTGCCAGGCTCTAGGGGCTGGGTGAAAGCCTCTCAACCTTGGGGTC
>NW_006921639.1:9661648-9670399 GCF_000298275.1 Orycteropus afer afer | reverse complement strand
CTTCCTTCCGAGGAGTGGCTGGTGGGTTTGAACCACCAGCCTTCTGGTTAGCAGTCAAGTGCCTTAGGCACTACGCTCCCAGAGCTCCCAGAAGGTGTGATAGAGCTCTTATTATATTCAATGATGATATGAGTACAGCTCTATGCTGAACAGTGACTGAGTTGGATCAGGAAGCATGTAGGAATGATAATTACACTTCTCCCATGCCAAATATTATCTCACCTTTGTCCCTGGTGTTGTGGTTTTCAAGGCCAGAATCATAGTGATAGCTTTAGTCAAAATGGTAGAAATGTCCACAGTAAAATAGTACTTCAAGTGTTCTTTGTTGTAGGATGCAAGTAGTTCTGTTGGGATAAGGAGCAAAGGGAACACAGGAAGATGAAGATAAGCAGGACATGAAAAGTCCAGTAATTGGCCTTGACTGTGGGAGTGTCATTAGGAGCTGTGATGTTGGTGTGATTAAGGCATTGGTCTGCTAATGATAAGGTCGGTAGTTTGAACTCACCAGCTGCTTTGTGAGGAAAAAGTGAGGCAATCTGCTTCTGTAAATGTTTATAGCCTTTGAAATCCTATGAGGGTCGCTATGAGTCAGAATCAAGCTGATGGCATTAGATTCGGTTTGTTTCTTTTTGGTGAGAGTGTCTTGGTGCTTCACAGAGACCCCCAAACCTGTAATTGTGAGGACAGAGAAGCAAAGACCCATTTAGGTCAATGTCATCTTCAAAGGGTCTTCAAAAGCCAGGAGGCAGTGATCTTGCTCATTATTTGGATTGTGATCTTCTGGACACTTCACACACTGATTTGTACTTTGGAAAGAAAAGGAGAGTGTCACTGTGTCAGGGTTAGTAATTCTCCTTTTTTCACCAAAGCAAAAAACCCAAACCTATTGCTGTCAAGTTGACTCTGACTCATAGCGACCCTACAGGTCAGAGTAGAACTGCCTCATAGGGTTTCTAAGGCTGTAATCTTTATGGAAGCTGACTGCCATATCTTTCTCCCATGGAATGGCTGATGGGTTCGAACTGCCCACATGAGTGCTTGACCATTGTGTCACCAGGCTTCCTATTCACAGGCCCCCAAATAGTCATATCTGACATTTTATTCTAAATTATCCATATCTAGTGTTTCAATCAGATGTCCAAATGCAAGAATGCCACTTAGAGAAGAATTTTAGCTTAATACTATGTTTTAAGGAGCTCTGGTGGTACATCTGAGTGCTAACCAGAAGGATGGTAGTTCAGATCCACCAGCTGCTCTGTGGAAGTAAGATGGGGCAATCTACTTCTGTAAAGATTTGCCCTGTTGGAAACCCAATGGGCATTGTTATGAATTTGAATCGACTGGATGGCAGTGGCTTTTAGATAAAAACTAAAACTTCCTGTGCTTGCTCATCTTCCACGTGAAAGGGCAAAATTTTTTCTCAAATGCAAACATTCTCACGTAACATTTAAATATGCCTGTCAAGGCCATGTCTTAGGCACATTCTTTTTTGTGAACCAGATTGATTGCTAAATTCTGGGAACAAGAAGAAAATGAACCTTACACTTATGGGGCCTCAGAATCCCATGATTTTTGCCTACTAAAATTGTTCTTGATTTTTATCTATTTTTACTTCCTCCTTTTGTTGTGATTCTAGTAATTTCACTTCTATGTTACTGCAACAACTTCTTTCATAGTCCTTCTGTCTTCTCCTCTGAACTTCTAGAATCAGGTCCAGTAACATTGCTATTCATCTGCCTAAAATTTAATAAATATCTCCCTTATTTTTTGAGTAAAGCCCACACTGAGTAAAGGGCAGAAGAGGCCCTTTATGATTTTAGTCCCGCCTACATACTCTTCATCTTTTAACACCTTCAAACTTTCACACAAATCCACTTGTCATTCTCAAAACTCGATGCCCCTCACACTTGTTTGATTTGTATTTTTATTCAGGTAAAATTCACATAACATGAAATTTCCATTTTTAACCACCTCAAAGCGTACAAATCAGGGCTTTAAGTACACTCACAGTGTTGTTCACCCATCTAATCCCGGATCAATTTTATCACCCCAAGAAGGACCCCATACATATTAAGTAGTTATTCTCACTGCTCTATCCTCCCAGTTCCTGGCAACTACTCATTTGCTTTTGGTCTCTGTGGATTTGCTTATTCTGGACATTTCATATAAATGGAATCATATAATATGTGGCCTTTTATGTCTGTTTTCTTTTCCCACATATTTTCAAGATCTATCCATGTTGTAATATGTGTCAGTACTTCGTTACTTTTTATATCTGAAAATATTATATTGTATGGTTAGATCACATTTTGTTTATCCATTTGTCAGTGGAGAAACTGGATCTCATACACGCTGGTGAGAATGTAAAATGGTACAAAAAAAAAATACTCACTGCCTACGAACTATTTTCTGACTCATAGCAACCCCTCCTTGGGTTTCCGAGGTGATATCTCTAAAGTAGATTGTCTAATCTTCCTTCCCAGGAGTGGCTGAATGGGTTTGAACCGCTAGCTTTCTGGTTAGTAGCCAAATGCCTTAGGCACTAAGCCATCAGAGCTATAGTCATTGGAAAGTAGCTTAGCAGTTTGTTGTAAACAAGTCACTGCCAAACTGTATGAAATTAACATTTGACTCAGTGTTTTCCTAGGAAATGAAAACTTAAGTTCACACAAAATCATGTACATGACTGTTAATAGGAGCTTTATTTGTAATAGCCTAAAACTGGGAACAGCCAAAATGTTTCTCTATAATAGGTGAATCATTCAATAAACTGATAAATGAAACAACTTGGATGGATCTCAAAGGAATCTGGTTGAGTAAAAACCAAACCAAAGCCATTGCTATCAAGTCAATTCCTACTCACAGAGACCCTATACGACACGGTAGAATCACCTCATAGCGTTTCCAAGAGTGTAAATCTTTAAGGAAGAAGATTGCCACAACTTTCTCCTGGAGTAGGTTTGTGAGTTCCAAAGTCAGCAGCTGAGGGCTTCACTGCCCTACCAGGGCTCTTTTTATTGTACTATAAACAAACAAAAAATAACTCAAACCCACTGCCATGGAGTTTATTCTGACTCATAGCAACACCTTAGGATAGAGTAAAAGTACTCCATAGGATTTCCAGGGCTGTATGTAAATCTTCACTGAAGCAGACTTTATCATCTTTCTCCAGCTGAATGGCTAGTGGGTTTTAAGCCCCTGACCTTTTGTTGCACAGCCAAATGCTTTAACCACTATGCCAGCAGACCTATTGTACTATAAACCAAGAACCAAACCCACAGCCATGGAGTCAATTCAGAATCATAGCGACCCCCATAGGGTTTCCAAGGGTGTAAATCTTTACAGAAGTAGATTGCTCCATCTGCCTCCCATGGAACAGCAAGGGGGTTTAACCTGCTGACCTTTGTTAGCAGCCAAATGCTTTCCCACTGCACCAGCAGAGCTCCTTATTGTACTATGTTGTTGTTATGTGCCCTCAGTCAGATCCAACTCAGCAACCACTCCTTGGGTTTCCGAGGCGGTATCACTACGAAAGTAGATTGCCCAACCTTCCTTCCCAGGAGTGGCTGGTGGGTTTGAACCGCCAGACTTCTTCTGGTTAGCAGTCAAGTGCCTTAGGTACTATAGTTATGTAAAATGTAAACAATGAGGGAAACTGGGTAAGGGTAAACGGGACTTCTTTGTATTATACAACTTCCTGTGAATTATTTCAAAAATAATAAAGTAAAAATAACCATTTACAATTTTTGGAAAAGAGGGTGTGTGTTAAAACTGAAATCTTTGGGTGGCACAAACCCAAACTATGGTGGCTCCAGTCCACCCACAAGGCTCCGAGAATCGGGGCATCGACTCCTCATCAATTTTTTTTTGGTGCTTTAACGAATACTAAGGGCCAATTGATGACTTTTTGGGAATTTTGCTGGTTGTTAAACAAACGCAGCCATTGATAAAATTTAATGATATAAACTTACAATTAAATTATATAAAAATGGTAGAAAATAAAGCAATGTGCAAAAATACACACAAAATCTTGTTGACATTTGATTGCAAACCTACTTCTTTCCATTTAGGAAATAAAATCCCAGCACTAAGCTTTGCCTTGAAGAAGTCCTGTTGCCACGGGTGTTTGTTTTTTTCAAATACGTATTTAAACTGCCGGTTCCATCTAAGGTTTTACAGGGATTCTCCACTGTGCTCACAAATGAAATGGCCTGACTACATCTCCTGCCGGATCTGAAAAAAGTAGCTCCGGTTTCACCGCCCGCTAGAGCGGGCGTAGAGAGGCGTAGGCTTCCGCCGCGGCGGCTGACGGGAAACGGGCCCTCTTGATGTTCGCCATGCGCCAGCGGGAACTGGGGTCGGGGTCTCCTGCGCATGCGACCCTTCGCACAGTGCTTTCTTACTGGCCAGGCTTGGGGGAATGTTGGCGCTGCAGATCTGGCGAAAAGGCAAGCCAAGCTTGTATGAGGGCGGGCTGGCCACCGCTTTTGGATCTCAGCGCGCTCTAGCGGACGCGGCGGGTTGTTCCCGGAACTGCGTGGGTCCAATCCTCCGGCGTGTATGTCCTGGCCTGGCGCCTTCTACATGTAGGGAGATGGCGCTGCGTTAGTAAGCCCCGTTAATATTTTCCGCTCTTGTTCTGAAAGACGTTGTGTACTCTAGCAAAGATTGCATCGGTCACTTGGTGAAGCCGGGTAGCCCCATTTTAACAAATGAGAAAAAGGAGATCAGAGAGGTGGAGTGAGTTTCTCATGACCACACAGCTCACAGGAGATCAGCTAGGACTCATGTTCAGATGTCTACTCCCTATTTCATGCTCTTTCTAAAAAACTGCTGCCTAAACCCAGCAATATATCCTTCACAGCATAACGTGGACTTCATTTTATCATGTCGCACTTGTATTTCTATGATTCTTGGTGTCTGTTAGGGCTCTTGGGTCACGCTTTGTAATTGAGAGGTCTGGGCCTACTCTGAACTGCCCTGCCTGTACGTCCTCAGTGACCCTGATCTGAGTTTTTGGAAGAACCAACCCCAGTTTCTGGGAGCCCAGTGAGTTGCAAGATTTGGGGCCCTGATGTAGGTTCCAACTATAACAATTTTGCCTAGATCCAAGTTTTGGTTTCTAGGAGCAAAGCAGTTTTGTGAGGAAATAAGAGAACATCAGGAGCAGTAATCCACCTGGAAGATGGCCCATCTGAACTAAGAGTGTGCACCATAGCAGAGGAGGGAGAAGCTGAGAGAGAGCAGATCTTAGTCAGACTTGTGTGGCTGGACCCAATCTCTGATCCTTGTACTCGCATCCAGAAGCCACATCAACCTGTAAGACAATGAGAGATTTGAGCCAAGTTTCAGAACAGAATGGTGAGATGAGGTTAAAGACAAGGGACAAATCTTGCTAGGAGTTTAACGGTTTGAGAAAGCTTATCTGGTGTAAAGAAATGGCACCTGTCTCTACGGAAATTCTTTCTCAAACCTCTCTAATGGCCCTTGACTCCTTTCAGATTCTCTACTTTTTCCAGATTCTGAGGGTCCCTTACCCCATGCCCCTCACCACATGTAGCACTGAGAGATGTCGGTGGCACTTGCTCTGTCTTGACTTACAGACTTGAGAAGGCAGTATAGGAAAGAGTTTCCTGGGTTACCTATTTCTGTATGAAAGATGAAAAACATTGAGCCCTAGAGGGTGAATGTCCAGATCATCAAGTTGTCAGTGGCCTAAGATACAGTCTGGTTTGCTGACGTAGTTAAACCAATTTTATCAAGAGATTGAGAAACTACATACCAAGGTAGTCATAGGGCAAATGACGTTTTCCTTTAGGAGGATGTTTTATCCAGCTGGTGTGGGGAGCTTTTTAGGCAAGAGAATCCAGGAGGTGCAGCAAGGCAGGTCAGTGGTCTTGTGACGTCATTCTTTTTTTTCTTTTCCTCCAGGTCCACTTTCATAGTCTCTACCTTTCCTAGAGCAGCAGAAAATGAACAGATCTCTGGTGAGTCATCACAGAGGGAGGAACAGACCAGAAACCAATTATAAGAGAGAAAGAATATGAGTGTCAACTGAACAGGATGCTCAATTAAAGCAAACCCATGCCATCGCCATAAAAAGGTCATTGGTATACCTCACCAAACAGATCCAGCAAGTGATACAGTTTGAAACATGAATAGAAGTAAAAGAACATTTGCCAAAATATACAACTTTATTCCTTACCTGTTAACAGTGTCTTACATGAGGTTTTTAAGGGTCAATAGGTCAGAATGGAAATGTAAAAATTTATGAAAATCAACACAGGGGGATGTACACAGGAGTTCATCAGTATCAGGACAAAGTGGTATGCAAAAATATTTAGATTCAATGATATTACAGCAAATTTGTATAATCTTTTTTTTTCATTTTCAAAAATTTTATATTTAATTCTTTTACAGTAGACGTTTTTACAAAATTCTTCCTACGAGATCTCCAAGTTCCTCGATACTGTACTCTTCTGTGGTTTTCTGGAGAGGGAAAAACTAGTCAAAGTCAGACATGATCATTATCACACTGTAAAGCTTTTAAGAAAATGTAGGAAAATATATTTGTGACCTAGAAGTAGTCAACAATTTCTTAGGTCACCGAAAGTAATACTGTAAATGAAAAATATGATAAATTTAACTTCATGACATTTAAATATTTCTGCTCATCAAATAACAGCATTGAGAAAATGAATATGCAGTTCTGAAACAGAGAGGAATATTTGTAGAACATATAATTGACAAACAATTCCTGTCCAGAATTTATAAGAAATACATAAAACTTATAAAAAATGATTAAATAATGGACAAAAATTCAAACACACTGCATGAATAAAGATATGTGTGTGTGTGTGTGTGTGTGTATTTATATATAAACCAAACCCACTGTCATTGAGTAGATTCCAACTCAGTGATTCACGTTGGGTTTCCAAGGCAGTAAATCTTTGTGGAAGTAAATTGTTCAGGCTTCATTCTGTGGAGTGGCTGGTGGGTTTGAACCACCAGTCTTCTGGTTAGCAGTCAAATGCCTTAGGCACTGTGCTACCACAGCTCCTTGTGTATGTGTATATGTATGTATGCATATATGTATATACATACATACATATATGCATACATACACACATGCATACCTACATATATATATATATATATGTATATATATATGAAACTCATTGCTGTGCGGTTGATCCTGACTCATAGCAACCCCTCCTTGGGTTTCTGAGGCGATATCTCTTCGTAAGGAGATTGCCAATCTTCCTTCTGAGGAGTGGCTGGTGGGTTTGGACCCTCAGCCTTCTGGTTAGCAGTCAAATGCGTTAGGCACTATACCACCAGAGCTCACATATGTATATGTGTCTATATATGTGTGTGTATGTATATATGTATGTATACATATAGATGTGTACATACACGTACATATAGCATTGAATGTATGTTTTTGGTGTATATATGTATATATACACATATATACATGTATGTATATAAGTATGCCTGTATATAATTGTATGTGTATATGTATATAGACATGTATACATATGTATTTATATATTTGCTGTGCATGTGTATACACACATACATATGCATACATGTGCGTATACATGCACACATGTATACATATATACACATGTACATGTGTACATATACATGTATACACACACACACACACCAGAGGCAATCTACTTCCATAGAGATTCTGCCTCGGAAACCCAAGGAGGGGTTGCAACAAGTCAGGACTGACTCAATGGCAGTGAGGTTTTTTTTTTTTAATATATGTATACCAAAGAATATATAAAGTATTCAATGTTATTTATATGTATGTATGTTGTTGTTATGTGCCGTCGAGTTGGACCTGGCTCATAGCAACCCCTCCTTGGGTTTCTGAGGTGGTATCATTACAGAAGTAGATTGCCCAACCTTCCTTCTGAGGAGTAGCTGGTAGGTTTGAACTGCCAGCCTCTGGTTAGCAGTCAAGGGCCTAAGGCACTATGCTACCACAGCTCCCTATATGTATGTATACATACACACACACACATATATACGTATATATGTATGTATGTTTGTATGCCAAAAAATATATAAAGTATTCGGTGTTATTAGTTATCAGGGAAAAGCAAATTAAAACTACAATGCGACATCACTGTATGTTCACTAAACCAAAACCAGTTGCCACCAAGTTGTCACCGACTCATGGTGACCCTAATTGTGACAGATTGTCTAATCTTTCTGATGGTCTCAGCAAAGATACAGACATTCTCTTTTTACATGATTGGTATTGACCGTTAAAGAAATCATCATGGTAATTCCTCCTGAGACTTCAAGAGTTCTTGGCTTTAAAAATACTTTTCTGATCTTCCTAATACAGTAAATAAATTTTGAGTGACTACTGGAAATCAACCTGCTGCCTGTAATTACTCCTCAAGGTAAACAGGGCACAGGTTTCCAGGGGCCAAAACACTGGTCTGTGGACAGCTTTCTGGTGGTCCTGTTTCATCCAGCCGTAGAACCTAGGATTATCTGCAAGAAAGAATGGATTGTATCACCGTCAAGTTTCCATAACCATTATGTATAAATTGTGCAGCAGATAGCTTAAAGTTGTATATTTTGGCAAATGTTCTTTTACTTCTATTCATGTTTCAAACTGTATCACTTGCTGGATCTGTTTGGTGAGGTATACCAATGACCTTTTTATGGCGATGGCATGGGTTTGCTTTAATTGAGCATCCTGTTCAGTTGACACTCATATTC
>NW_006921639.1:9649670-9655068 GCF_000298275.1 Orycteropus afer afer | reverse complement strand
TTTTGGTATTTTCACGCAAATTCTTCTGCTAGTTGGGGTTAGTCCAATTCTGCATCCTTTCCTTCAAGGCTCAGGGGTCCAAGATTATCTTCTGTGGCTGTGTTAATTGGTTTCCCTTTTCTTTGTTGAAGAGGGTGTGTGCAATCCTTCTGCCTAGTCCGCCATCTTGCCCCGCCTCCCCAATGTATACATTCTTGATCCTCTATTGTTCTCACTCTTCCTGGTCTCTGACTGATCTTATCTCTATGGGGATGTACCATTTGCCAGGATATTTCAATCTGTCTCTCCAGCCAGGAACTCTCCTCTTCCTTTAGACTCTAGCAGATAATTAGGCCTTTTGTTCTCTGGTGCCACTGGGTGGGTTTGAACTGCCAACCTTTAGATTTGTAGTCAAGTGCGAAGTGTACCACCTAGGGGGCATTTGATACTGTTGATCCCTTTTTCCTGACTTACTTTCTTCACTTGCTATTTAGGACATAACAGTCTCTTAATTTTTCTTCTTGATCTTTGCTTGCTGCTTTTCATTTGCTGGTTTCTTCTTTCCTTCCTACCATTTAATATTGGAGTGTCCCAGAGCTCAGTCCTTGGTCCTTTTCCTTCCTCTTCCTGCACTCTTGACAAACACAGCTCTAGCTGTGTACTCTGTATCTCCATTTGAATGTTTAATACACACAGCTCATCATGATTAAAACAGACCTCCTAGTTCATCTACTTTCAGATCTGCTCCCTCTGCACACTGCTTCTTGGCTGATGGCCAAGCCCTTGTGTAAAAAGGACATGGGGGCAGCATTTTCTGAACTCCTCTGACTTCATGAAGGGGAAACAGAGTCACCATTAGCAGTTCAAGCCTTATTTCTGTGAGGCCAGACATGCCACCACCTTCCAGCCATTTTACCAATTCTGACACCGACCATCACTCCCATGGTGCTCATTACTTCTCTGCTGGGTTCAATAATTTGTTGCAGTGGCCCACAGAACTCATAGACAATACTTATGATTATGGGATTTATGAGGGAAGTAACAGGCTACAGTTCAGGTTCAGGAACATGCTCAGGATATAATTCTTCAATCAAGTCAATCTCCCCTCTGCTATGCCCTTAGGCATGCTTCTTTGGCCCTTGACCTCTTGGCCTATCCTTTGTCATGGTCAGGCAAGTGTTTCAAAGTTCTTTTAGCTCTGCCGATAGGTGCAACCCACTCTGCCAGCAAACCTCCTGCCCAAAGGCACTCAGCTTTCTTGCTCCATAGGCCTGCAAGCTTGCCGCTTTGCCTCATGCCTCTTGGTTCCTCTGCTAGTTGTCTCTGCCATCTCTCTACCAAGGAGGTTCAGCATAGGGATCTTCAATCCAGTGATGTGCTCCACTCCACCTCTGTCTCTTTTTGATGACAGCAAGTTTCCCTCTTCTGCTTCTAGGAGGGCTCATTTTAAGCCTAGCAGAATGACAAACCAACCAATCCCCACTTTAGAGTTCCATACACTTCATTTGCGTGGGCCCACTCCCACAAGGTGCTGTGTACCTTATTTACATTATTTTGTTGTTATCGTCATGTGCCATCATGTGTCTCTGACTCAGCGACCTTATGTACAATGGAATGAAACACTGCTCAGTCCTGTGCTAGCCTCACGATCCCTACTATATCTGAGCCCATCTCTGCAGTCACTGTGTCAATCCAACTTGTTGAGGGCCTTCCCCTCTTTTGTTGACCCTCCACTTTACCAAGCCATGATAACCCTTCAGAGAATGGTCCCTTCTGATGTGATCAAAGTAGGTGAGACAAAGTCTGGCTGTTCTCATTCCAATGAGCATTCTGGCTGTACTTCTTCCAGAACAAATTTTTTAGTTCTTTCAGCAGTCCATGGTACTTTCAGCATTCTTTGCCAACACCATAATTCAAAAGCATCAACTCTTCTTTGGTCTTCTTTATTCATTGTCCAGCGCTCATATGCATATGAGGTGATTGAAAATACCAGGGCTTGGGTAGGTGCATCTTAGTCTTCAAGGAGATATCTTTGCTTTTCAGTACTTGAAAGAGGTCTTTTGCAACAGATTTGCCCAAAGCAATATGTCTTTTAATGTCTCCTTCCATGGTACACTTCTGTGGTACACTTCCGTGGTACACAAGGTACACTGCTCCTTCCATTGATGTTGATTGTAGAACCAAGTAATATGAAGTCTTTGACAACTTCAGTCTTTTCTTCATTCATTGTGATGCTGCTTATTGGTCCATTTGTGAGGATTTTTGTTTTCTTTATATTGAGGTGTAATCCATACTGCAGACTGTAGTCTTTAATCTTATTCAGTAAGTGCTCAAAGTCATCCTCTCTTTCAGCAAGCAAAGTTATTGCCTACCTATCTCAGGTTGTTAATGAGCCTTCCTCCAACCCTGATGCCACCTTCTTCTTCATGTAATCCAGCTTCTCAGATTATTTGCTCAGCATACAGATTGAATAAGTATGGTGAAAGGGTACAACCCTGATGCACTCCCTTCCTGATTTTAAATTATGTAGTATCCCCTTGTTTTGTTTGAATGACAGCCTCCTGGTCTATATACAGTTTCCCAATGAACACAATCAAGTGTTGTGGAATTCCTATTCTTCTCAATGTAATCCATGATTTGTGATGCCCACACAATCGAATGCTTTTGCATAGTCAATAAAATAAACATCATTCTGGTATTCTTTGCTTTCAGCCAAGATCCATCTGACATTAGCTATGATATCCCTTGCTTCACATCTCCTTCTGAATCTAGCTTGCATTTCTAGAAGTTTTCTGTCAGCATACTGCTGCAACCGTTTTTGAATTATCTTCAGTAAGATTTTACTTACATGTGATATCAGTGATATTGTTCGATCTTTTCCGCTTTCTGTGGGATCACCTTTCTTTGGAATGGGTACAAACATGAATCTCTTCCAGTCAGTTGGCCAGGTAGCTGTCTTCTAAATCTCTTGGCATAGTCCAGTGAGTGCCTCCAGCACAGTTTCCATTTGTTGAAACATCTCAGTGGGTATTCCATCAATTCCTGGAGCTTTGTTTTCCACCAATTCTTTCAGTACAGCTTTGACTTCTTCCTTCAATACCATTGGTTCTTGATCATATGCCCCCTCCTGAAATGGATGATCATTTACCAATTCTTTTTGGTATTATGCCTCTGTGTATTCCATCCATCTTCTTTTGATGTTTCCTGCATCATTCAACATACTGCCCATGGAATCTTTCAGTGTTGCAATTTGAGGCTTAAATTTCTTCTTCAGTTCTTTCAGTCTGAGAAATGCTGAGCATGTTCTTCCCTTTTGTTTTTCTAATTCCAGGTTTCTGCACATTTCATTATAATAATTGACTTTGACTTCTTAGCTGCTCTTTGAAATCTGTTCAGCTCTTTTATCCTGTTGATTCTTCCATTTGCTTTAGCTACTCTCCATTCAAGGGGAAGTTTCAGAGTCTCTTCTGACATCCATTTTCATCTTTTTTTCTTTCCCTGTTTTTTTAATGACCTTTTGCTTTCTTCATGGATGATGTTCTTGATGTCCTTCCACAATTCCTCTGGTTTTTGGTCCTTGGTGTTCAATCTACTCTTTAGATGGTCTCTAAATTCAGGAGGTTTATAACCAAGGTCATATTTTGTTTTTTTGTGGACTTGTTTTAATTGTCTTCAGCTTCAACTTGAACTTGCATATGAGCAGTTGATGGTTTGTTCCACAGTCAGCTCCTGGCCTTGTTTTGGCTGAAGATAATGAGCTTCTCCATTGCCTCTTTCCGCAGATGTAGTCAATCTGATTTCTGTGTGCTCTGTTTGGCGAGGTCCACGTGTATAGCCATCTTTTGTGTTGTTGAAAAAAGGTATTTGCAGTGAATAAGTTGTCAATCTTGCAAAATTCTGTCATGCAATTTCCAGTGTCATTTCTGTCACCAAGGCCATATTTTCCAACTACTGATGATTCTTTGTTTCCTACTTTTGCATTTCAGTCACCAGTGATAATTAACACATCTTGATCATATGTTCGGTCAATTTCAGACTGCAGAAATTGATAAAAATCTTTAGTTTCCTCATCTTTGGCTTTGGTGGTTGGTGCGTAAGTTTGGATAATAGTAGTATTAACTGGTCTTCTCATTGATGTATGGATATTATCCTATCACTGACAGCATTGTACTTCAGGATGAATCTTGATACATTCTTTGTGATGACGAATGCCATGCCATTCCTGTTTAAACTGTCATTCCTGGCATAGTAGAGCATATGATAGTCTAGTTGAAAATGGCCAAAACCAGTCCATTTCAGCTCATTTCAGCCTAGGGTATCGCCTTTATGCATTCCATTTCATTTTTGACAACTTCTAACTTCCCTAGATTCATACTTTGTACATTCCATGTTCCTATTATTAATGGATGTTTGTAGCTGTTTCTTCTTATCTTGAGATGTGCCATATCACCATATCGTGGTCCTGAGAGCTTTACTCTATCCACATCAGTAAGGTCGGCTCTACTTTGAGGAGTCAGCTCTTCTCTAGTCATATTTTGAGTGCCTTCCGACCTGAAGGGCTCATCTTCTGACGTAATATTGGACAGTGTTTCAGGGCTCTTCATCAGGTTTTCCCGTAAAATATCAGACAGTGTTTCACTGCTGTTTGTAAGGTTTTCACTGGCCAATTGTTTGAGAAGTGGATGGCCTCTTCCTTCTTCTGAGTTTGTCTTAGTCTGGAAGCTCTGCTGAAATCTGCCTACGATGGGTAACCCTGCTGGCCTTTGAAACACTGGTGGCGTAGCCTCCAGCCTCCTAGCAACACTCAAGCCAGGACAGTAGGACTAACTGACAGACAGGTTTGTCTGCCTTAGCTGTTCCTAACTGCTCTGCTCATTTCCTGGTCTCCCCCACTCTGCTCACTTGACCAGTCTGCCTCTGGGGTGCAAATACCTACCTTTTGCTGCTCTGGGCTGGCTTAGTGTGGTCTGCCCCCAGAGCACTCCACACATGCAAATTCTTGCCTTCTGCTGGTCTGGGGGCTGGCTTACTGCATTACACTTATATTATTTTTGTTGTTGCTAGGTGCCATTGAGTCGTTTCAGACCCCTTGCACAGCAGAACAAAGCACTGTCCGATCCTGCGCCAGCTCCGTGATTCCTGCTATAGTTGAGCCCATCGTTGCAGCCACCGTGTCAATCCATCTCATTGAAGGCCTTCCCCTCTTTCGTCGACCCTCCACCTTACCAAGCATGACATCCTTCTCCAGAGAATGACCAAAGTAGGTTAGACGAGGTCTGGCCATTCTCGCTTCTAAGGAGCATTTCGGGTGCACTTCCTCCAGGACAGATCTGTTAGTTCTTTTATCAGTCCATGGTACTTTCAGCATTCTTTGCCAGCACCACAACTCAAAAGCATCAACTCTTCTTTGGTCTTCCTT
>NW_006921639.1:9647213-9648615 GCF_000298275.1 Orycteropus afer afer | reverse complement strand
GGAATCTCTCAATATTGCAACTCGAGGCTTAAATTTTTTCTTCAGTTCTTTCAGCTTGAGAAATGCCAAGCAGTTTCTTCCTTTTTGGTTTTCTAACTCTAGGTCTTTGCACATTTCATTATAGTAATTGGCTTTGTCTGCTTGAGCTGCTCTTTGAAATCTTCTGTTCAGCTCTTTTATCTTGTCATTTCTTCTTTTTTTTTTTTAAATGCATTTTATTGAAATATAATTTATGTACAGTGAAATATATGAAATGAAAGTGACATGGGTCAATGCATTTTTTTAAAAGTGTTCCCTCCCTTCCCCTCTCAACCCTGGAACCAACAAATAAAGTTTCCCTCCATATACAAACCTTTCCTTGACCCTCCACAACAACGAACTAATACTATAGTTGTCCTTCTGTGATTGACTTATTTTACTCAGCTTAATGTCCTCCAAGTTCATCCATATTATGTGGTGTTTTGTGGCCTCTGCATTATTCTTTAGTGCTGCCTAGCATTCCATTATGTGTATGTACCATAGTTTGGTCATCCACTCTTCTGCTGATGGGCATGTACATTGTTTCCATCTTTTTGCTGTTGTAAATAGTGTTGTGATGAACATGAGAGTGCATGTGTCTGTTCCTATCCTGGCTCTCACCTCTCTAGGATATATACCTAGTAATAGGATTGCCTGGTCAAATGGTATCTCCAATTCCAACTTTCTAAGGAATCGCCATATTGCTTTCCACAGTGGTTGTGTCACTTCACAGTCACACAAGCACTGTATGAGAGTCCCAATCTCTCCACTTCCCCACTAGCATTTGTTATTTTCTGTCTCATTGAACCTTGCCATCAGTGCTTGGATGAGACGGTATATCTCATTGTTGTTTTGATTTACATCTCTCTGATGGCCAATGATTGTAAGCATCTTTTCATATATTAGCTGACCACCTGAATGTCCTCCTTGGTGAAGTGACTATTCATGTCTTCTGCCCATTTTTCAATTGGATAGTTAATTCCTTTGGTGTTGAGGCATTGGAATTTTCCATCAATCTTAGAGATAAGTCCCTTGCCAGATAAGTAACTATCAGCAAATATGAATTTGTTGCTGTCATTTTTGTCATGTGCTTTTTCATTTTGTCGATTTCTTTGTTCCATATAATTTTCTATACTGAGCTCATTTTGTTTATGAATCATGTTATCACTTCCTTCATTGCTATTTTTTTAGTATTTGCTGAATGTTATCACTTTAAATATCCAAAATGGCCACTGCTTGTAAACATTCAAAATGGCTGTGCCCTTGGTCACTTTAAATATCCAAAATGGCTGCCATGTGTAAACAGTCAAAATGGCTGCACCCTCCGGACAGCAGAAAGTCCACAGTTGAGGTTGTCTCCCTCCTTGCTGTTTCCCTTCCTAGT
>NW_006921639.1:9645732-9646378 GCF_000298275.1 Orycteropus afer afer | reverse complement strand
TCAGAGTAGCTGACAGTCCGCAGCTCCGACTGTCTCTGTACTCACTGTTTTCATTCAGGTTTTTCCACTAGTTGGTGCCTAATCCACTTCTGTATAGTTCTTTTCAAAGTTCAGGGTTCTAGGATTATCTTCTGTATCTCTGTCAACTGGTTTTTCTTTTCTTTGTTGAAGAGGGTCTGTGTCACTTGTCTGCGTATTCTTCCATCTTCCTGGAAGTCCAAAATTCTAAACATTTTCACAAAATATTTCCTGACTTCATGGTCTAGGGTATTGTCATATGTGCTTTGAGTGAAAATTTTTTGCAAGTGTTCATCAATATAATTTTATGCATAGTTGGAGAAAACGTAAAATCTGAGACTTGCTTGATTGTAAGATACCATCTGGAAGTGAGATATGGTTGCCGGGGTTGACGAATCCAGATCAGCAGTCAGATGATAGCTTCTGTCTCAAGACCAGGATGAGAAGATGATGAACCAAATGCAGAACCTGAATAAGAGCTATCTTGTCATTTCTTCCATTGGCTTTAGCTACTCTCCACTCAAGGGCAGGTTTCAGAGTCTCTTCTTGTCATTCACTTTGGTCTTCTCTTCTTTTCTTGTCTTTTTAGTGATCTCTTGCTTTCTTCATGGATAATGTTCTTGATATC
>NW_006921639.1:9642368-9645208 GCF_000298275.1 Orycteropus afer afer | reverse complement strand
CATCCTTTGTGATGATGAATGCCACGCCATACCTCTGCAAACTGTCATTCCTGGCATAATGGATCATATGATTGTCTGATTCAAAATGGCCAAAACCTATCCATTTCAACTCACTAATGCCTAGGATATCAGTCTTTATACGTTCCATTTCATTTTGACAACTTCCAGTTCTCCTAGATTCATACTTTGTACATTCCATGTTCTGATGATTAATGGATGTCTGCGGCTGTTTCTCCTCACTTTGAGTGGTTCCACGTCAGCAAATGGAGGTCTCTATAGCTTTACCTTACCCATATGAATAAGGCTGGGTTTACTCTGATGATACAACTCTTTCCCAGTCCTATTTTGAGAGCCTTCTAACCTGTCCGGGCTATGCATAAAGTTGCGTGGTAATGTAACAGACAGTGTTTCCTTGCTATTCATAAGGTTTTCCCTGGCCAGTTCTTTTAGAAGTGGATGGCCTCTTCCTTCTTCCTAGTCTGTCTCAGTTTGTAAGCTGGGCTGATACCTGTGCACCATATGCACCCCGCTGGGTTTGAAACACCAGTGGCTCAGCCTCATGACTCACATTAACATGTCATTATGGTAGGACAGACTGACAGACAAGTTTGTTTCCCTCTTGGAAACCTCTCCTACCACCCTTACCTGGGTCCTGTGGCTGACTTCTCACTCTGTCCTGATCCCCGGGTCTATTCCTCTCCTCTCTCCCGTTCTCCCACCCTGCTGCTTTGGGGTGTGGCCTGGGTTCCCTCTTCTTACCTGGATCCCTGCGGCTCACTCCTCGTCTGTCCCAGTCCCTGGGCCTTTTCCTCTCCTTTCTCCCACTCTCCCACCCTGCTGCTTTGGGCGTGTCTGGGTTCCCTCTCATCACCTGGATCCCTGCGACTGACTCCTCATCTGTCCCAGTTCCTGGGCCTTTTCCTCTCCTTTCTCCTGCTCTCCCACCCTGCTGCTTTGGGCGTGCCTGGGTTTCCTCTCCTTACCTGGATCCCTGTGGCTAATAATTTACATTATTAGCAAGCTGTAATCCCCTTGATGGGCCACAAGAGTGTCACATTTGTGTAGTTCCAGCCAGTAATCTAGTGAGAGTCACAAAGACCATGGCTGAAAGAGCCATACCAGGTAATTCACTGTACCACACCTTGAAATCATCCTTGACCTCTTGCTCCATGTCTTACTTGTCAGTGAAACCACTTGGTTCTACATCCAAAATTTATCTAGAATTGGACCTTTTCTCATCATCTCCACTGCAGTTACCCTGACCAACCAACCAACATTTCTTGCTTGGGTTGCAGCAGCAGTCACAGAGAAGGTCTTGCTGCTCTGCAACCCTGGCCCCAAGCATAGTGGCCAGAGTGCTTGTAGACTGGGAGTGAGGTTACTGCATGCCACTCCTCTGTTCTACATCCACATTTTTCTCTGAGTAAAAGCCAAAGTTCTCACGATGGGTTATGTGGCCCATGACTTCTCTGACCTCATCATATTTTCAGCCCCTTAATCACTCTTTTCCAGCCCTATTAGCCACCTTGCTACTTCAGAAATATCTCAGACACAGTGCCACCTTTGTCCTTGCAGTATATGTACCCTCAGCCTGGAGTATACTTTTGCAGGGATCCCTGTCACTCACTCCTTTTCCGCATCTAGCTTAAATGTCACTATTTAGTGAGGTTTATGCAAACTTCAGGAGCTCTGGTGGTGCAGTGGTTAAAGCAATTGGCTGCTAACGAGTAGGTCAGTGGTTCAAACCCACCAGCTGTTTTATGGGAGAAAGATAAGGCGATTTGCTTCTGTAAAGATTTATAGCCTTGGAAACCCTATGGGGCAGCTCTGTTCTGTCTTATACGATTACTATGAGTTGTAATCTACTTGATGAAAGTGGCTTTTTTTTTTTTTTTGCGGGGGGAAGTCTGTAAGGGTAGGTGGGAGATGGAAGTCTTTGTTTTTCATAGCCTAGGACAATGCTTGGTATATAGTAAATACTCAAAAGTCATTAAATAAAGGAGTGAATGAACTGTGTGATGTATTGTTTTAGGTGTCTCTTTGTAAGCACCATGTAGCTTAGTTTTTTAACCTAATGTGAGATTTTCTACCTTTTTATAGCAGATTTAATAAGTTGTTGCTTGAATGTTGAATGTTTTCTGTTTTTTATTTAGTATTTTAATACTTACATACATTTTCATATGGTATGAGACCTAGATTTTTTTTTTAACAAATACTTAATGATATCCACCTCATTTAATAAATTAATCATCTTTTGCCTCATTAAATTAAAGTTATTGTTGGGTGCCATCGAATGAAAAATTCCAACTCATAGTGACTCTCTCTGACAGAACTGTCTCATAGGGTTTCCAAGGCTGTAATCTTTATGGAAGCATATCACCTCCCTTGGAGCTGCTGGGTAAGTTGAACTGCCAACCTAGCATGCAAGTACTCAACCCTCAACCTTTGTGCTACTAAACAACAACAACAAAAAAACCCCCACCAAACTCAAGCCATTGAGTCAATTCCAACTCATTATGACCCCCACTGGGTTTCCGAGGTGGTAAATCTTTATGGAAGTAGATAGCCCAGTCTTCCTTCTTTGGAGTGGCTGGTGGGTTTGAACCACTGTAAAAACGACAAGGAGGCCACATGTTCTGACCTCCTCTAACTCTACAAGAGAAAGACAGGATTACCAGCAGTAACCCAAGGCCTATTCCTACAAGGCCAGATATGCTGCCTCCTTCTAGCCCTTTCTCCAACTGTTCTTCCCAAAGCACCACCACTTCTCTTCTGGGTTCGATAATTCACTGCAGTGGCCACACAGAACTCACAGATTATGGAGTTTATTAGGGAAGTAC
>NW_006921639.1:9638300-9639785 GCF_000298275.1 Orycteropus afer afer | reverse complement strand
TGAGAGAGAGTGGGAACCTCCCAGAACATTGTATTGTGCCACGCCCAACAGAAATAACCCAGGTGGGTGACTTTAAAATCAGGATCTCCTCCGTAGCTAATAGCAGTTCCCACCTTGGAGTTTACAAAAACTTATGGGTAGAAAAGCCACACTAAGTAATTTACTACACTGCAACCACCATCTTTCTGGTTAGCAGTCAAATGCCTTTGGCCCTATGCTACCAGAGCTCCTTTTGTGTCACTAGGGCTATTTATATTTATGTACTTGAATCTTTCTCTGGACTTTTCTTTTTCCAGTTACTGTTCTTTTAATTGGAGTTACTTTGTAATAGTAGTATCTAGTAAGACAAGCTCTTTTTACGGTTTTGGTTTTTGAGATCTCCTAGTCTTTCTTGGATGTGCCTTTTTTCCCCTTTGAATTAAAAATAAAATTATATCCATGGATTTGTTCCCTCTCTTGTAAAAAATAATTAAGAACAACCAAAACAAAAAAAACACTGGTTTGCGATCTGAAATTACCCTAAAGTTTTATGTTAATTTTGATGACTCAGTAGTTTGATAAGTCTTAGCTTTCAGGAACATTGTTTTATGTCCTTCAAAAGCATTAAAAAAAAAAAAAAACTTCATTGAGATAGATATTCAAATACCATGTATTTCACCCTGTTTAAGTGTACACTTCAGTGGTTTTTAGGATATTTACAGAGTTGGACAACCATCAGCACTTCCCAATTCCCGAACATTTTCATCATTCCAAAAGGAAGCCCCATATCCGTTAGGAGTTGCTCCCCCATTCCACTCTGTCCCAGCCTCTGGCAACACTGATTTACTTTCTGTCTGTGGATTTCCCTGTTCTGGACATTACATGTAAAAGAAATCATGTTGTATTTGATTTCTTTCACTTAGTGTAATGTTTTCAGGGTTTATCCAGGTAGTAATCATTTCTTTTTATGGCTGAATGATATCCCATTGTATGGATATATCACATTTTGCTTATCCACTCCTCAGTTCATGGACATTTGGGTTGTTTGCACTTTTGGTTACTATACTAATGCTGCCATGAACATTTACATACAAGTTTCTGAATGGACATATATTTTCACTTCTCTTAGGCATATACCTAGGAGTAGAATTGCTTGGTCACATGGTAATTGTTTTCCACTGTGGCTGTACAATTTTACATTCCCACCATCAGCCCCAGGGATACAGGTGAGGAGAGACAACTCAGGCCTGCCCAAAGCAGCAGGACCGGAGAGCAGGAGAAAGGGGATAAAAGCCAGGAACCCGGACAGAGGAGCAATCAGCCCCAGGGACAACTCAGGGTCGCCCAAAGCAGCAGGCCAGAAGAACAGGAGAAAGGGGATTAAAAGCCAGGAAGCCAGACAGAGGTACAGTCAGCCACAGGGACCCAGGTGAGGGTGATATGAGAGGTCTCCAACAGCAAGACAAACTTGTCTGTCGGTTTGTCCTACTGTGGTGACATGTAGAC
>NW_006921639.1:9606182-9610138 GCF_000298275.1 Orycteropus afer afer | reverse complement strand
AGTCATATGCCACCAGAGCAGTTTTCCCTGCAGCCCTTGGTGACCGGGACTGATCTTTAAGTCAATTCTCAGGTCCCAACACCACTTGGAAATATTCAGGTTGTTGGTCTCATCAGAGTAGCTGACATTCTGTAGCTCTAGGTGTCTCTGTACTCACTGTTTTCATTCAGGTTTTTCCACTAGTTGGTGCCTAATCCACTTCTGAATAGTTCCTTTCAAAGCTCAGGGTTCCAGGATTATCTTCTGTATCTCTGTCAACTGGTTTTTCTTTTCTTTGTTGAAGAGTCACTTCACTTTGTTGAAGTGTCGCTTGTCTGCCTATTCCTCCATCTAACTGGAAGTCCCAGTCACCACTTTTTTAAAATTAAATTTTTATTGTGATTTGGGTGACAGTTTACAGATCAAATTCATTTTCCATACAGCAGTTCATGCACAGTTTGTTTGATGACATTGAGTGCATTTCACCAAAATGTAACAGCTCCTTTCCCACTTCTTCCCTGTATTTAGCTCTTCCCTGTGTCCTTCTTTCCTGTGTATTCCTGAACCCTTAGTTATCTCCCTGTGCAAATGCTGCCCTTCTGTTGTCTCATGCTTGATTGTTCTAAGGAGTGTATCTCTCTGATGTAAATGGTCACCGTATTTGCCTATCTATTGTTTACCTGGAAGCCATGGGAGTGAGTTCAGTTCCAGACCTGAAGGATAGCTGGGGCCATAGTCTCTGGTGTCTCACCAGGCTCTATCAGACCAATAAACCTGGTCTTTTTATGATTTTGAGTTTTGTTCTATATTGTTCTCCCACTCTATCCAGGATCTTTTGTACTGATCCCTTTCCGAGTGGTTGACAGTGGTAGCCAGGCACCATCTAATTCTTCTGGTCTCATGGTCATGTAGGCTGAGGTCATATATGTCAGATAGGTCACATGGTCCACTAGTACTCTGGACTAATTGTTTCCATGCATCTTTGGTTTTCTTCATTCTTCTTTGCTCTGGCCAAGTAGAGACCCATTATTGTATCTGGATGTCTGCTTGCAAGCTTTTAATACCGCAGTCGCTACTCATAAAGTAGAGTGTAGAACAAGTTTTTTGCATAGTCTGTTATGCCATTTGAGCTTGTTGTCCTCTGCAACCATGGTCCCGACCCCACAGGTCCGTCCAACAACTTGCTCCATCAAAGTGGTTGACTGTGCCTAAGAAGTTATCATAACTTTGCCCCTTGTTAGTTCTAGTTATGTGGACATTCTTACAGCACCTACAGATACGTATGTAGAAATATTGTCTGCCAACCTTATATATGGTCATGGGTATATTCCCTTTTGGCTAGACATACCTGATCATACAGCCTGTCTAACCATTTATTTACCTGTAGATTAATGTTTGTTTTCACTGACAATGCATTATTGTATAAGCAAAAAGGTTTATCTTTGTTGTCTATACTTCTTGTATACCATTCTGTGTCTTCTTTTTCCTTAGTGTTATTGTGTTGGTCACTCGCTTTTGGTATATTGCCTTTCCCTTCACCCAAATGAGTACTTTTGTCTAAGTATCTAGCAGCGTTCCCTCCCATCCCTGGTAACCAACAGAGAAAGTTTTCTTTCATATGTAAACCTTTTCTTGGCTTTTTGTGATAGTGAACTCATATAATATTTGTCCTTTTTTGATGAAAGTCACTACTTTAATAGAGTGTATTTTCCATTAGGTCATGATATTTTGTTTTTATAATACACTTCTGGAATTAGTTTGCTAATATATAATTTTATTATGGTAACTATATACATAATAAAAAATTTGCCGTTTTAGGTTTTTTTTCTTCCTTAATTGTAATGTGAATGAAAGTTTACAGAGTAAATTCGTTTTCTGTTCAGCAGTTCATGCATATTTTGTTTTGTGGCAGTGATTGCAGTCCCCACAATGTAATCAGCTTTCTTTCCACTTCCTTCCTGTGCTTACTGTTTCCTTATGTCATTCTTTCCTATGTATTCCTGCCCTCTGAGCTATCTCAGTGTATAAATGCTGCCCTTCTTATCTCCCATGGTTGAGTGTTCAAAAGAGTGTACCTACCTAGTTTATTTGTTCACTTCTTAGGGCTGTCTATTTATTGTTTGCCTGAAAGTTAAGCCATAGTAGTGAGTTCATTTCCAGGCCTGAATGGTGGCTAGGGGCCATAGTCTCAGGGGTTTCACCAGTCTGTATCGTACCAGTAAGCTTGGTCTTTTTTGTTTGTTTGTTTGTTTTTTTGAGCCATAGAGGCCAGATAAACTTTTTTAAAAAAATTTTTTATTGTGATTTAGGTGAAAATTTATAGAACAAATTCATTTTCCATACAGCAGTTCATACACATATTGTTTCATGACATTGACTCCAGTTCCCCACAGTGTAACAGCTCTCTTCTTATGTCTTCCCTATAGTCACCTCTTCCCTGTGTCCTTCGTTCCTATGCATTCCTGCCCCCTGAGCTATCTCCATGTGCAATATTTGCCCTTCTGTTCTCCCACGATTGATCTTTGTAAAGAGTGTATCTATGTGATATGAATGCTCACCCTTGTTGTAGGGAGAGAAAACCCACTCAGTCTGTGAAAATGAAGTTAGGAGGTTTTATTCAGAAATTTGATATCTGGATGTGGAAAAGCACAAGCCCACATAGATGAGAACTGATGACTTCTACTAACAATTTCTAGCTAAAAGCTTATATAGTCTGTAGAACAAAGAAATTATAATACAGTTGTTTGATTGGTTAGTCTTTGATTGAGGTCACAAGAAAGATGGGTTGGGGTGAGGAATAGGCTTCTATTGGATAATTGGATGTAAAAAATCACAGTGATTTATTTCAGGAACTAATTACAGAGCTTTTAAAAACTCACTCAAATAGCTTTCTGGTAGAACCATAAAGCATTACTTATGGATGTTTACACAGCTATAACGAGATATCTGAGGAGTGGGTATAAACTCCTTTGGTGTTAGGATCTCTTTTCCCTGACACAACTTGTTAAACAAAACTTTAAGGGATCTGGGAAGCTGTAAGTAAGGTTGGCTCTAAACCCTTTCACGCAATTCTCTTTTATAAATCTTTGTCATGAAGAAGTATTTCTATGGCCTACTTTATACAAAAGACACCTCTGTCAAGATTCTCTTCCTTAGAGTGTATTTCCTTCACATCCTGGCTTGACTATGGAGAGAGACATCATTTCTCAATATTATGGCTTTCAGTAATTAATACAGGCAACTAACAGGAGCTTGTAGAAGGAGACTGACTTTTCAGCTGAACAGATTCCCAGGCTGTTCGATCCATAGAAAACAGTTTAATTCAGCCATAACTAAGTGAAATTTAATTATTCAGCTTTGGTGAATTTCTCCTTCACATCCCCTATGCCTGTCTTTTGTTTGGGAGCTACAGGAGTGAGTTCAATTCCAGACCCTAAAGGTAACTAGAGGCCATAGTTTCGGGGGTCTCACCAGGCTGTATCAGACCAATAAAGTGGTCTTTTTTTTTTAATGATTCAGAGTTTTGTTCCACATTTCTCTCCCTTTCTATCCAGTATCTCTAATTTTTATCCTTTTCTGAGTGTTTGACAGTGGTAGCCAGGCACCATCTAGTTCTGGTCTCACAGTCATGTAGGCTGAGGTTTTCATGGTCCACTAGTCCCTCAGGCTGTTTGTTTCCATGAGTCTTTGATTTTCTTCGTTCTTTGCTCCCGATAAGGAGAGACCAGTTGTTGCATCTTAGGTGGCCACTCACAAGCTTTTAAGACCCCAGTTGCTACTCACCAAAGTAGGATGTAGAACAATGTTTTTATGTACTATATCTTGCCAATTGAGCTTGATGTCCCCTGTGACTATGATCCCGAGCCTAAGGGTCCAGCAACTTACTCCCTCAAGGTGTTTGGCTGTAGCTAAGAAGTTATCATAGCTTGGCCCCCTGTTGCTCTTTTCGATATATGGACATTCTTTTTTTTTTTTTT
>NW_006921639.1:9602238-9606082 GCF_000298275.1 Orycteropus afer afer | reverse complement strand
TCTTCTGTGTCTGTGTTAATTGGTTTCCCTTTTCTTTGTTGAAGAGGGTCTGTGCAATCCTTCTGCCTAGTCCGCCATCTTGCCGGAACCCCCCACGCTTGGTCACTTTGAATATCCAAAATGGCTGTCGCATGTAAACCATCAAGATGGATGTGCCCTCTGGACAGCAGAAAGTCAACAGCTCAGGTTGTCTCCCTCCTTGCTGTTTCCCTTTCTAGTCATAGGCAAGCAGCATAGTCATCCCTGCAGCCCCTGGTGACCAGGGCTAATCTTTAGGTCAATTCTCAGGTCCCAGTACCACTTGGAAATACTCAGGCTGTTAGTCCCATCAGAGTAGCTGACAGTTCGCAGCTCCAACCGCCTCTGTACTCACTGTTTTCGTTTAGGTTTTTCCACTAGTTGGTGCCTAATCTACTTCTGTATAGTTCCTTTCAAAGCTCAGGGTTCTAGGATTGTCTTCTGTATCTCTGTCAATTGGTTTTTCTTTTCTTCGTTGAAGAGGGTCTGTGCCACTTGTCTGCCTATTCCTCTGTCTTACCGGTGTGAACATTTCTTCATGTGTTTTTTGGCCACCTTCCCAATCATATTTTGAGTGCCTTCTGACCTAAGGGTCTGGTCTTCCTGTACTATATTGGGAAATGTTTCAGGGTTATTTATAAATTTGCCCTGTAATGTATCAGACAGTGTTTCTTTGCTATTCATGAGGTTTTCCCTGACCATTTTTTTGAGAAGTGGATGGCCTCTTCCCTCTTTGTAGTCTGTCTCAGTCTGTAAGCTGCATTGAAACCTTTACACATGTGCAACCCTCCTGGCATTTGAGACACCAGTGGCACACCCTCAAGCCTCACAGCAACAAGGAAGCCACCACAGTATGACAAACTGACAGCCATATTTGTCTTCCTTAGCTGTTTGAAACCTCTCCACCCTCCCCTTACCTGGATTCTGTGGCTTTATCCTCCCTGGCTTTACCCCCCTTCCTGTCTCTTGGGTGGGTTTCCTGTCTCCCTCCCCTTACCTGGATCCAGCGGCTCTGTCTCAGCCCTGGCTACTCCTCCATCTCCCACGTTGGGGTGCCTGGCCTGTCTGCCCACCCTTACCTGTGTTCCTGAGTCTCTATCTTGGCCCCAGCTCCTCCCCTGCCTGGAGGAGTCCTTGGGTGGTACAAATTGTTAAGCACTTGACTATTGGCCGAAAGGTTAGTGGTTTGAATGCATGTTGTGCCTAAGGCATTTGACTGCTAAGCAGAAGGCTGGCAGTTTAAACCTACCAGTCACTCCTTGGAAGGAAGATCGGCAATCTCCTTCTGTAGTGATACTGCCTGGGAAACCCAAGGAGGGGTCACTATGAGTCAGGTCCAACTCAACGGCAGTGAATTTGGTTTGGTTTTAGAGGCACCTCAAGGAGCTCTAGTGGTGCAGTGCCTAAGGCATTTGACTGCTAACCAGAATGTTGGTGGTTCAAACGCACCAGCCACTCTGTGGAAGGAAGACCAGGAAATCTACTTATGTAAAGATTTGCCACCTCAGAAACCCAATGGAGGTCACTATGAATCAGAATTTACTCGATGGCAGTGGGTCTTGTTTTTGATTTTTAGAGGCACCTCAGTAGACAGGCCTGGCAGTGTGCTTCTGAAAGTTCACAGCCTTGAAAATCCTATGGAGCACAGTTCTGCTGTGCTAAATAAGGAGTCACCTTGAGTCAGAAGGAACTCTACAGCAACTAACAAAAAAATTGGTGTGAAGTAGTATTTAACTGTGATTTTGATTTGCATTTTCCTGACAGACTAATGATGTTGAGCATTTACTTTCATGTTCTCAGCCATTTGTTTAAATTCTTTGGAGAGCTGTCTATTCAGATCCTGTGCTTATTTTCAGTTGCTTATACTGCCTAAACAACCCAAGGAGGGCTCGCTATGAGTTCGCCAACTCGAGGGCACATAATAACAACAATTTATCTTTTTATTATGAAGTTGTATAATAGGGGAAAGAGATCCCAGATTCAAACAGGTTCAATAGGGACACTTTTATTAAGCCTTGGACAAGACAAAGACAAAACATAGGTAGTCATCCTAGATGAGGAAACCATCAGCATGAGAAAGCTGAATGGAGTTTGCTGAGTCATGGCCATGTGGCTAATTATATATGATTTTTTTAAAAAGAGGAATCATCACAAAATTATGGTTGGTGGTAGGCAGATTGCTCACTGTTGCAGGAGGGACTATAGCAGCAAGGAAAAGGTCATGATTGGGAAAAGTTCAAGATAGGAAAAGGTTACAGGATTTGTCTGGACCTTGAGTACCTGGCTAGGTGATGGTCTGCATTGGCTCTGACTCATTACCATGCAGCCTGAGTCTTAGCCACAGGGTGGCTACCAAACAATACCAAGACCTCAACCTTAATTTAAATTAGAAAAGGACACTCAGGAAAGTTCCCTAGTTTTTATGAGCTATAATCTTCTTTCAATCATACTCTTCCTGAAGGCAAACTGTCCCACCCTAAGTTTGTCCTGGAACTTGTCTCTGCATAGCCACAATGCTGGTTTGTTCTTATGTGCCATCAAATCCAGACTCAACTCATAGGGGACCTGCCCTTGGGTTTCCAAGGCAGTATCACTACAGAGGTAGATTGCCCAATTTTCCTTCCCAGGAGTGGTTGGTGGGTTTGAATCGCCAGCCTTCTGGTTAGCAGTATGTTACCAGAGGTTTAATGGTCAGAAGGAACCCAAATGGCATCTGAAACTATGTCAAGCCTCAAAATGGAGTTAGGGCTTCTACTGCGTGCCATAACTAACTAACTACTAATTGCTGTCGAGTCAATTCCTACTCATACCAACCCCTCCTTGGGTTTTGGAAGTGGTATCACTACAGAAGTAGATTGTCCAATTTTCCTTCTGAGGAGTGGCTGGTGGGTTTGGACCACCAGCCTTCTGATTAGCAGTCAAATTCTTGCCTTCCACAACCCCAAGTGCTTTAGAATTTAAGCTCAAATGTAGTTGTAAGGGTTCTTTCTGTATTTATAAGACCCATATCATATGTATAATGTTTCTTCTGTAACATTTAAATAATTTTAATCTATGTCATACATCTTTCTAGTTATTTTTAATTTTCAACATACCCCCAAACTGTTTACTTTTCTTTTTAAAAATCCATTTTATTGAAATATAATTTATGTGCAGTGAAATACACAAAACTAAAGTGACATGGGTGGGAGCTCTGGTAGCATAGTGCCTAAGGCATTTGACTGCTAAGAAGGCTGGTGGTTCAAACCTACCAGCTACTCCCTGGAAGGAAGGTTGGGCAATCTATTTCCATAGTGATACTGCCTCGGAAACCCAAGGAGGGTTCGCTATGGGTCAGATCCGACTCCATGGCAATGGTTGCATTTTTTTTGCAGTGACATGGGTCCATGCTTTTTTTTTTTTTTGCAGTGTTCCCTCCCCTCCTGTTCCACCCCTGGCAACCAACAAAGAAAGTTTCCCTCCATATATAAACCTTTCCTTGACCCTCCACAACAGTGAATTAATACTATATTTGTCCTTCTGTGATTAACTTATGTCACTCAGCATAATGTCCTCTAAGTTCATCCATATTATGCAGTGTTTTGCAGGCTCTATGTTATTCTTTAGTGCTGCATAGCATTCCATTATGTGTATGTACCAGTTTGGTCATCTACTTTTTCGCTATAAATCTTAGAGACAAGTCCCTTGCCAGATATGTAATTATCAGCAAATATGAATTTGTTGCTGTCATTTTTGTTATGTGCTTTTTCATTGTGTCAGTTTCTTTGTTCCATATAATTTTCTATGCTGAGCTTGTTTTGTTTATGAATCATGTTATCACTTCCTT
>NW_006921639.1:9601241-9601793 GCF_000298275.1 Orycteropus afer afer | reverse complement strand
CTAATTTCACCATCATATTTAAGGGACAGTTTTGCTGGGTACATAATTCTTGGTTGGAAATTTTTCTCTTTCAGGGTTTTATATATACCATCCCACTGTCTTCTTGCCTGCATTGTTTCTCTTGAGAAATCTAAGCTTAGTCTTACTGGTTGTCCCTTGTCTGTAACTTTTCATTTTTCCCGTGCTGCTCTCATGATTCTTTGTCTTTGGTTTTGGTGAGTTTGGTGATGATATGTCTTGGTGTTTTTCTTTTGGGGTTTTTCCTGTTTGGGGTTCGTTCTACTTCATATCAGGGAAGTTCTCCTCCAACAAATCTTGGACAATTTTCTCAGCGGTTTTATTTTTCTCTTCTTGTTCTGAAATTCCAATGACACGTATGTTATTCCTTTTGATGTGCAGTGTAGTACATTACTTAGTATGGCTTTTCTACCCATAAGTCATTGTAAACTCAGTGGTGGAATGAGCAACTGAGGAGCTCCTGATTGTAAATGTTATCACCTGGGTTATTTCTGTTGGGCGTGGCACAACACAATGTTATGGGAGGTTCACTCT
>NW_006921639.1:9590005-9596186 GCF_000298275.1 Orycteropus afer afer | reverse complement strand
ACATACGAATACGTATGTAAAAATACTGTCTGCCAAACTTATACGCGGTCATGTCTTCCTATGTATCCACCCATAGATTAGTGTTTGTTATTACTGATCATGTAGTATTGTGTATAGTGTGCAGTGGGTTGGGAGCAGCTGGAGGAGGGAACCAAGAACTGAGAGAGGTGTTGCTGTGGGTTCTGAGTGGCTGGAGGAGGAAACCAGGAAGAGAGGCAGTGCAGCGGGTTCAGAATGGCTGAGGGAGATGAGGAAGTGCGTGGAGCAGTGTGGAAAACTAAAGAAGACAAACTTGTCTGTTAGTCTGTTGTACTGTGGTAGCTTGCATGTTGCTGTGAGGCTGAAGGCTATGCCACCGATACTGCAAATGCCAGCAGGGTTACCCATGGTGGACAGGTTTCAGCAGAGCTTCCAGGCTAAGATGGACTTGGAGGAAGAAAGAGGCCATCCATTCTCAAAGAATTGGCCAGTGGAAACCTTATGAATAGCAGTGAAACGCCATCTGATATATTACTGGAAAACTTTATGAATAGCCCTGAAACATTGTCTGATATAGTGTCAGAAGATGAGCCCCTCAGGCTGGAAGGCACTCAGATAAGACTGGGGAAGAGCTGCCTCCTCAGAGTAGAGCCAACCTTAATAATGTAGATACAGTAAAGCTTTTGGGACCTCAATTTGCTGATGTGGAATGACTCAAGATGAGAAGAAACAGCTGCAAACATCCATTAATAATTGGAATGTGGAATGTATGAAGTATAAATCTAGGAAAACTAGACGTTGTTAGAAATGAAATGGAATGCATGAAGATTGATATCCTAGGCATTAGTGAGTTGAAATGGACTGCTTTCATGATCTCCTATGCCGGGAATGACAAATTGGAGAAGAATGGCATGGCATTCATCATCATAAAGAATGTTTCAAGGTCTATCCTGCAGTACAATGCTGTCAGTGATAAGTTAATAACCATATGCCTACAAGGAAGACCAGTTAATACTATTATTCAACCACCAAAACCAAAGATGAGGAAATTGACAATTTTTACCAACTTCTGCAGTCTGAAATTGACCAAACATGCAATCAAGAGGTGTTGATTGTCACTAGTGATTGGAATGCAAAATTGGAAACAAAGAAGAATCACTGGCAGCTGGAAAATATGGCCTTGGTGATAGAAATAATACTTGAGATTGCATGATAGAATTTTGCAAGACCAACAACTTATTCATTGCAAATACCTTTTCTCAACAACACAAACGGTAGCTAACATGGACTTTGCCAGATGGGGAGTACACAGGAATCAGATTGACTACATCTGTGGTAAGAGGTGATGGAGAAGCTCAATATCTTCAGCCAAAATAAGGCCAGAAGCTGATTGTGGAACAGACCATAACTGCTAATATGCAAGTTCAAGTTGAAGCTGAAGACAATTAAAACAAGTCCACGAGAGCCAAAATATGACCTTGATTATGTCCCTCCTGAATTTAGAGATCATCTAAAGAATAGATTTGATGCATTGAATACTAATGACTGAAAACCAGAGGAACTGTGGGATGACATCAAGAACATCATCCATGAAGAAAGCAGAAGGTCATTAAAAAGACAGGAAAGGGAGAAAAGACCAAAATGGATGTTGGAAGAGACTCTGAAACTTACTCTTGAACAGAGAGTAGCTAAAGCAAATGGAAGAAATGATAAAAGAGATAAAAGCGCCAAATAGTGATCAATGCCAGTGATAAAAGAGATAAAAGAGCCGAACAGAAGATTTCAAAGAGCAGCTCAACAGGACAAAGTCAGTTATTATAATGAAATGTTCAAAGATCCGGAGTTAGAAAACCAAAAGTGAAGAACATGCTTGGCATTTCTCAAGCTGAAAGAACTGAAGAAAAATTTTGAGCCTTGAGTTGCAATCTTGAAAACTTTCTATGGGCAAAATTTTGAATGATGCAGGGAACATTGAAAGAAAATGGATGGAATACAGAGTCACTATACCAAAAAGAGTTGGTAAATGATCATCCATTTCAGGAGGTGGCGTATGATCAAAAACCAATGGTACTGAAGGAAGAAGTTGACACTGCACTGAAAGAATTGGCAAAAAACAAGGCTCCAGGAATTGCCAGAATTGACCGTTAATTCCCAAATCCAATGACCCATTGAGATGTTTCAACAAACGGATGCTGTGCTGGAGGTACTCACTTAGTTATGCCAAGAGATTTGGAAGATAGCTACCTGGCCAGCTGACTGAAAGAGAACTGTATTTATACCCATTCCAAAGAAAGGTGATCCCACGGAATGTGGAAATTATCGAACAATACCATTAATATTGCACACAAATAAAATATTATTGAAGATAACTCAAAAACAGTTGCAGCAGTATATTGTTAGAGAACTTCCAGAAATCCACGCTGGATTCAGAAGAGGACGTGGAATGAGGGATATCATTGCTGATGTCAGATGGATCTTGGCTGAAAGCAAAGAATACCAGAATGATGTTTACTTGTGTTTTATTGACTATGCAAAAGCATTTGATTGTGTGGATCATAACAGATTATGGATAATATTGAGAAGAATGGGAATTCCAGAATACTTAATTGAACTCATGAGGAACCTGTACATAGATCAGGAGTCTGTCATTCGAAAAGAAAAGGGGGATACTGCATGGTTTAAAATCAAGAAGGGAGTGTGTCAGGGTTGTATCCTTTTCCCATATTTACTCAATCTGTATGTTGAGCAAATAATCTGAGAAGATGGACTATATGAAGAAAAACATGGCACCAGGATTGGAGGAAGGCTGCTTAACAACCTGCGATATACAGATGACAGGACTTTGCTTGCTGAATGTGAGGATGACTTGAAGCACTTACTGATGAAGATTGAAGACTACAGTCTGCAGTATGGATTACACCTCAATATAAAGAAAACAAAACTCACAACTGGACCAGTAAGCAGCATCATCATAAATGGAGAAAATCTTGAAGTTGTCAAAGACTTCATGTTATTTGGTTCTACAATAAACACCAATGGAAGGAGCAGTCAAGACATCAGACGACGTATTGCACTGGGCAAATCTGCAAAAGACCTCTTTCAAGTGCTTAAGAGCAAAGATGTCTCCTTGAAGAATAAGGTGCGCCCAACTCAAGCCATGGTATTCTTAATTGTCTCATATGCATGTGAAAGCTGGACAGTGAATAAATAAGACAGAAGAAGAGTTGATGCTTTTGAGTTGTGGTGCTGGTGAGGAATGCTGAAAGTACCGTGCACTGCTAAAAGAACTAACAAATCTGTCCTGGAAGACATGCAGCCAGAATGCTCCTTGGAACAGCCAGACTTCATCTCACCTACTTTGGTCAGGTTGTCAGAAGGGACCATCCTTTGGAGAAGGATATCATACTTGGTAAGGTGGAGGGTCAACAAAAGAGGGGAAGGCTCTCAGCAAGATGGATTGACCTGGTAGCTGCAGCGATGGGCTTAGGTATAGTAGGGATTGTGAGGCTGGCACAGAACTGGGCACTGTTTTGTTGTACATAATGTCACTATGAGTTGGAGACAACTCGATGGCACCTAACAACAACAAAAGTATTGTTTATGTAAAAGTATTTACATTTGTTGTTAGTACTTCTTGTGCACCTTTCTGTGTCTTCCTTTTTCTAGTGTTATTGTGCTGCTCACATGCATTTTAGCTATTTTTAAGTACTGTGTACAATTCAGGAGCTCTCCTGGCATAGTGCCTAAGGCATTTGACTGCTAACAGAAGGCTGGGGGTTCAAATCCACCAGCCACAGCTTGGAAGGAAGATGGGGCAATCTACTTCCGTAGTGATACTGCCTTGGAAACCCAAGGAAGGGGTGCTATAGGGCGATCTGACTCGAAAGCAGTGAGTTTGGTTTGGTTTGGTGTATAATTCAGTAACGTTAATTGCATGTGTCATGTTGTGCAACCATCACAATTATCTGTTTTCAAAGTTTCCCATTACCCCAAACAAAAACTCACTTATCTCTTAAATCTTAACTCCCTATACTTCCACTCTCCCCAACTCCTGGAAACCAGTAATAAATTTTTGTCTCTGTGTTTGCCTATATTAAATATTTCATATAAGTGGGACTGTACAATTTTTCCTTTTTGAGTCTGGATTATTTCACTTAGTGAAATGTTTTCGATACTTCATTTCTGTTTATGGCTGAATAGTACTGTATGGATACCACATTTTGTTTATCCATTCATCTACTGATGCACTCTTGGGTTGTTTCCACCTGTCATAGTGAAAAAATTAAAGTCTGTTTAAAATAAAAAAATTATTAAGTTAATAAATATTAATTATTAATATTAAATTATTAATAATTAACTCTTAATCAAAGAGTTTATTAAGGCAAAAGAGTGTTTTGCAAAACAAGGGAACCGAATCAAGAAGGTTTTGACAAAGTGCTTAAAGGAGCTGCAAACTTACAGAAGTTAATAAAGATAAAATCTGCAGTTGAGGGAGTGGTGCATTTGGGGTATTATTGATGGACGGTATTTGCAAAGCTGCAGGTGGCAGGATCTTGGTTAAACACTTTTGCAGGAGTTGACTTCCTTTGTAAGGATGGTTCTAGGTGACAGGATTTTGGCTATGTGTTAGTTTTCTGAAACACTTTTACAATATAGATTCAGGATGTTGTAAGGGAGCTCTGGGTACATTTTTTAAAAGGCATTTTATTTTATTTTATGTATTTATTTATTTATTGTGATTTGGGTGAAGATTTACAGAGCAAATTCACTTTCCATACAGCAGTTCACATATACTTTGTCTCATGTCATTGACCACAGTTTACCACAATGCAACAGCTCCCCTCCCACTTCCTCCCCATAGTTACCTCTTCCCAGTGTCCATCCCTCCATACACTTCTGCCCCCTGAGCTGTCTCCCTGTGCATAAGCAGCCCTTTTTTCTCCCATGATTGTTCTCTCCAAGGAGTGTATCTACTTGAGGTAAATGTTCAACTCATATGCCTGTATTTTATTTGGCTGGAAATCACAGGTGTGGGTTCAATTCCAGACCTGAAGGGCAGCTAGGGGCCATAGTCTCAGTGGTTCCACCAGGCTCTATCAGACCAGCAAACCTGGTCCCCACTTTTTTTTTTTTTTCTCCCAATGATTTTGAGTTTTGTTCCACATTGTTCTCCCTCTCTATCAAGGAAAAGGCATTTTATTAAAATATAATTTATGTACAGTGAAATATACAAAACTAAAGTGACATAGGTCAATGCATTTTTTTTCCAGTTTTCCCCACCCCTGCCACCCCTAGCAACCAACAAAGAAAGTTGCCCTCCATATATAAATCTTTCCTTGACTCTCACAAAAACAAACTAATACTCTGTTTGTCCTTCTATAATTGACTTACTTCACTCAGCATGTCGTCCTTCAAATTCATCCATGTTATACGGGTTTTTGCAGAGTCTGTATTATTCTTTAGTGCTACATAGTATTCCATTGTGTGTATGTACCATAGTTTGCTCATCCACTCTTCCACTGATGGGTACATAGGTTGTTTCCATCTTTTTGCTATTGTAAATAGTGCTACGATGAACATGAGTGTGCATATCTGTTCCTGTTCTGGCTCTCACCTCTCTAGGGTATATACCTGGTAATGGGATTGCTGGGTCAAATGGTATCTCCAAGTCCAGCTTTCTAAGGAATTGCCATACTGCTTTCCACAGTGGTTGTATCACTTCACAGTCCCACCAGCAGTGTATGAGAGTCCCAATCTCTCCACAACCTCGCCAGCATTTGTTATTTTCTGTCTCATTGAACCGTGCCATCAGTGCTGGGGTGAGATGGTATCTCATTGTTGTTTTGATTTGCCTCTCTCTGATGGTCAATGATAATGAGCATCTCTTCCTGTGTTAGCTGGCTACCTGAAGATCCTCTTTGGTGAAGTGTCTATTCATGTCTTCTGCCCATTTTTCAATTGGATAGTTAACTCCTTTACTGTTGAGGCATTGGAGTTTTCTATAAATCTTAGTGATAAGTCCCTTGTCCAGATATGTAATTATTGGCAAATATGAATTTGTTGCTGTCATTTTTGTTATGTGCTTTTTCGTGGTGTCGATTTCTTTGTTCCATATAATTTTCTGTGTTGAGCTCATTTTGTTTATGAATCGTGTTATCACTTCCTTCGTTGCTGTTGTTTTAGTATTTGCTAAATATTTATG
>NW_006921639.1:9585823-9589015 GCF_000298275.1 Orycteropus afer afer | reverse complement strand
TTATCTATTTCTGACAATTTAGTATTAATCTTCTGGATTTCTGTGTGTAGATTTTGTATCATTTCTAATTTTTCATTTATTTTGTCATTTTGTTCTTGTATTGTCTTTCAAAATCGTTATAGGGTTTTCTCTGTGTTTTCTTCAATTTTGTCAGTGTTTTCCTTGATCTGCCTCTTAATTAATTGAAGATACCTAAATATAATTCTTTTGAATTCCTTATTAGGGAGTTTCAATGCTGCATCTTCCTCAGGGATATGTTTTAGGTCTGTATCCTAGTCCCTTTTTTCTCCTGCTTTATCTTGCTTCTTTGAGTGGACTGTGATGCTCTGTTGTCTCTGAGGCATTGTGAAGTTTTTGTCTTTATATTTAATTGGTGATTGTATGTTGGAGTGACTTGCCCATGATTTTAGTTTTTTTGTTTCTATGTTATCTATGTAAGCAGGATACTGTGCTGTGCTCCTTTGTTCATTAGTTGACAGCACTTGTACACTCCCCACCTGTCTCCTTTCGTGTTGTCAGCCTCTCGTATGTCCCTGCTGACCTTGGCAAACAGAGCCTATTCTTTGTTGCTGTTACGTGCTATCAAGTTGGCCCCGACTCATAGTGACTCCTTCTTGGGTTTTCGAGGCAGTATCACTACGGAAGTAGATTGCCCAACCTTCCTTCTGAGGAGTGACTGGTGGATTTGAACCCTCTGGTTAGCAGTCAGATGCCTTAGGCACTATGCCACCAGAGTTCCTGAGCCTATTCTTAGGTCCCTGGAATCCAAATGAGAATGCTATCACTTTAAAATCCAAAATGGCTGCCACTTGTAATGATTTAAAATGGCTGCAACCTTGGTCACTTTAAATATCCAAAATGGCTGGCACTTGTAAACATTTAAAATGTCTGCACCCTCGGTCACTTTAAATATCCAAAATAGCTGCTCTGTGTAAACAATAAAAACGGCTGCACCCTCCGGACAGTGGAAAATCCACAGCTCAGGTTGTCTCCCTCCTTGCTGTTTCCCTTCTTAGTCATAGGCCACCAGTGCAGTCATTCCTGTAGCCCTTGGTGACCAGGGCTGATCTTTAGGTCAATTCTTTGGTCCCAACACCACTTAGAAATATTCAGGCTGTTGGTCTTGTCAGAGTAGCTGACAGTCTGCAGCTCCGACCGTCTCTGTACTCACTGTTTTTGTTCAGGTTTTTCTACTAGTTGGTGCCTAATCCACTTCGGTATAGTTCCTTTCAAAGCTCAGGACTCCAGGATTATCTTCTGTATCTCTGTCAATTGGTTTTTCTTTTCTTTGTTGAAGAGGGTCTATGTTGCTTGTCTGCCTAGTCCTCCATCTTACCCCTGGGTGCCTTTTTTGAGAAGCCTATCACCAAAATCCCTTTTCCTGGCACATTAGATTAGATCATCTAGGCTTCTGTAACCCAGTTTCTCAGGTTAGCAAAACTGAAATGGTTTCTCAGAAATGATTAAGGAAACAGTAATGGAGTTAGACCTGCATTATACTGGTGTACTTTGTTAAAATATAAAAGCAAAGAGTTTGCTGAAATAATAAAACAATCATAAGTGAAAATGCTAAATATTCTTATGTGTAAGTGGGGAAAAAGGGTTCTAATACAGAAAAGCTATAAGCATGTCTCTAACATCCATTTATTCTAGCTATAAAGGCATGTGTCTGAAGTTTAAGCACAACTTACTTGTTTAACACCTATGTGAGCAAAGTAAGCAAAACCACATTTTTTTCTGGAGAACTGCTTGTTTCTAGGTCAAAGGTACAGGAAATTTTTACACAGGTGCCAGCCTGCACTGTATGACAGAGGCTATTTTAAAAGATACAAAATGGAGTTACATAGGACAAGAAGAGAATTGGTTTAGACTTTAGTTAGAAGCCTTAGTCATATTAAGATTAGTTTTTGGAATTTTCTTCCTCACATTTTTGGCTAATGCTGCAGTAAACATTGGTGTGTAAATATCTGTTTACATTCTTGCTTTCACTTCTTTTGGGTATATACTTCACAAATTGCTATGTTGTATGGTAACTCTGTTTAACTTTTTTGAGCAACTACCAAATTGTTTTCCATAGCAGCTGCACCATTTTACATTCTCAACAGCAATGCATACACACACAAAAAAACCAAACTCACCACCATGGAGTTGATTCCAACTCACAGCGACCCCCATTGGGTTTCTGAGGTGCTAAACCTTTACAGAAGTGAGTTTCCCCATCTTCTGTCCACAGAGCAGCTGGTAGGTTTGAACCACCAACCTTCTGGTTAGCAGTCAAGTGCCATTGGCACTACATCACTAGAACTCCTTAACAATGCACAAGAATTCTAATTTCTCTGCATCCTCTTCAACACTTGTTTTCCTTTTTTTCTGATAATAGCCATCCCAGTGGGTATGAGGTGCTGTTGCATGATGGTTTTGATTTGCATTTTTCTGGTGATTAATGATGTTGAACACATTTTCATGTACTTATTGGCTGTTTGTGTATCCTCTTTGGTGAAATGCCTATTCACGTTCTTTGCCTATTTTCTGATAGGGTTGTTTGTCTTTTTGTTGAATTGTAGGAGGTATTTATATAATTTGAACATTAAACCCTTATCAGATACATGGTTCCCAAGTATTTTTTCCTTTCTGTAGATTATCTTTTCATTTTCTTGATAAAGTCCTTTGATGCACAAAAGTTTTTAATTTTGTCCGGTTTATCTTTTCTTCTGTTGCTTGTGCTCTTGGTGTTATATCTAAGAATCCATTGTCAAAAAAAAAAAAAAAGATCTTAAAGCTTCACCCCTGTATTTTCTTCTAAGAGTTTTTTATGGTTTTAGTTCTTAAATTCAGATCACTACTCCATTTAGAGTTAATTTGAGGTCACTGATCTTTTTTTTTTGAAGGAGCTATGGTGGTGCCATGGTTAAAATATTCATCTGGTAACCAAACTGTTGGCAATTTGAACCCACCAGCTGCTCTGTAGGAGAAGGACGGTACAGTTTGTATCCTTAAAGATTTACAGCCTTGGAAATCCTATGGGGCAGTTCTCCTCTGTCTTATAGGGTCGCTGTTAGTTAGAATTGACTCCATGGCAGTGGGTTTGATTTTGGATTTATCCGGCATCACACTGTTTTGATTGCTTTAGCTTTATAGTACATTTTTTTTAAATTGTGATTTGGGTGAAGGTTTACAGAACAAATTCACTTT
>NW_006921639.1:9583566-9584537 GCF_000298275.1 Orycteropus afer afer | reverse complement strand
CTGCCCATTTTTTAATTGGATTGTTTGTCTTTTTGTTATTGAGGTGTTGGAGTTTTCTATAAATTCTAGAGATAAGTCCCTTGTCAGATATGTTGCTTTATAGTACATTTTAAGAAACCCTAGTGACACAATGATTAAGTGCTCAGCTGCTAACTGAAAAGGTTGGCAGTTTGAACCCACCCAACGACTCCACAAGAGAAATCAGCTCCCATTAATATTACAGCCTAGAAACACTATGTGACAGTTTTGCCCTGTCACATGGAGTTGCTTTGAGTATAACAACAGCTCAGGAGCCTAACAGCAACAGAGTAAGTTTTGAAATCAGGAAGTGTGTCCTCCTATTTTCATCTTCTTTTTCAGGATGGTTTTGATTATTCAGGGCCCTTTGCAATTCCGTATGAATTTGATGATTGGCTTTCTATTTCTGCAGTAAATAGGAATTTTTTTTTAAGTTTTGTTGTTGAGAATATGCACAGCAAAATATACACCCATTCAACCCGTTTGTACATGTACAGTTCACTGACATTGATTACATTCTTTGAGTTGTACAACCATTCTCACCCTCCTTTTCTGAGTTGTCCTTCATTAACATAAACTCACTTCACCCTAAGGTTCCTATTTAATTTTTCCAGTTGCTGTTGTCACTTTGATTCCACACATACAGTTTTTAAAAGAGCATCATGTACAAGATACTTTTTTTAAAAAAAAGAACAACATTTTTTTTTTTTAAATTGTGATTTGCGTGAAAGTTTATGGAGCAAATTCACTTTCCATGCAGCAGTTCACACATACGTTGTCTGATGACATTAACTACAATTTACCCCAATGCAACAGCTCCCCTCCCACTTCCTCCTGATAGTTACCTCTTCCCTGTGTCCATCCCTCCATACACTCCTGCCCCCCGAGCTGTCTCCCTGTGGGTAAACAGCCCCTCTTTCTCCCATGATTGTTCTCTCCAAGGAGTGTATCTA
>NW_006921639.1:9581593-9582698 GCF_000298275.1 Orycteropus afer afer | reverse complement strand
CATGTTGATCACTCACATTTGGTACATTGCCCTTCTCTTCACCCAAATCAGTACTTATCTCTACCTATCTATCAGTGTCCCCTCCCTTTCCGTCCCACCCCTAGTCCAACAAAGAAAATTTCCTTCCATATATAAACTGTTACTTGACTTTTACAATAACGGACTAATAAAATATTTGTCCTTCTGTGATTGACTTACTTCACTCAGCATAATGTCCTCCAAGTTAATCCATGTTATGTGGTTTTTTGCAGATTCTACGTTATTCTTTAGCATTGCCTAGTATTCTCTTGTGTGTATGTATCATAGTTTGGTTATCTGTTCCTCAGTTGATGGACACCTAGTTTGTTTTAATCTTTTAGGTATTGTAAATAGTGCTGTGATGAACGTGGGTGTGCATATGTCTGTTCTTGTCATGGCTTTCACTTCTTTAGGATATATACCTCGTAATGGAATGGGTCGGTCAAATGGTATTTCTAATTCCAAACTTTTAAGGAATTGCCATACTGCTTTCCACAGTGGTTGTATCATTTCACAGTCCCACCAGCAGGTTTGAGAGTCCCAATCTTTCCACATACTCACCAGCATTTGTTATTTTCTGTCTTGTTGAATTTTGCTACTAGTGCTGGGGCAAGATGGTATCTCGTTGTTTTGATTTGCATCTCTCTAATGGCTAATGATCGTGAGCATTTCTTCCTATGTTTGTTGGCTGCCTGAATATCCTCCTTGGTGAAGTATCTATTCATGTCTTCTGCCTATTTTTAATTGGATTATTTGTCTTTTTCTTATTGGGGTGTTGGAGTTTCTATAAATTCTAGAGATAAGTCCCTTGTCAGATATGTCATTGCAAATATATTTTCCCATTCTGTAGGTTCTCTTTTGACTCTTTTAGAGAAGTCTTTGGAAGCACATAACAATTTAACTTTTAAAAGGTCCCATTCATCCAGTTTCTCTTCTGCTGTCTGTGTATTTTGGGTTATGCTTGATAGTCTATTTATGCCATATATTATGGCCCCTAAATTTGCCCCTAGTTTTTCCTTGAGGAACTCTATAGTTTTAGGTTTCACATTTCAGTCCTTGATCCATCTGGAGTTAGTTTTTGTGTATG
>NW_006921639.1:9577875-9579485 GCF_000298275.1 Orycteropus afer afer | reverse complement strand
TCTTGATTATTTCCTTTCTTCTGGTGACTGTAGGGTTTTCTTGCTGTTCTTTTTCTCGTTGTTGGAGATGTTGATTTTGGTTCTTTCTACTTTTTTGATGTGTACATTTATTGCTATAAATTGGCCTCTGGTCATTGCGTTCGCTGTGTCCCAAAGATTTTGGTATGTTGTGTTTTCATTCTTGTTTGATTCAAGGCAGTTTTCAATTTCACTTTTTATTTCTTCTCTTACCCAGTGTTTCTTAAGGAGGGTGTTGTTCAGTTTCCATGTGTTTACTCTTTTTCCATTGATGTTCCTATTGTTGATTTCTAACTTGATAGCATTGTTATCTGAGAAGATGCTTTGCAGTATTTCAATGTTTTTAACTTTATGAAGGCTTGCTTTATGGCCTAACATATGGTCTATCATGGAAAATGTTCCTGTGCACTGGAAAAGAATGTATATTGTTCTTTTGCTGGGTGAAGTGCTCTGTAGATGCCTATAAGGTCACATTGGTGGATTGTATTTTTTAGCCCTTCTGCATCTTTGTTGAGTTTCTTTCCAGTTGTTCTTTCATTGAAAGTGTATATTCAAGTCTCCTACTATGACTGTGGAGTCCTCTATTTGCCTTTCAGTTCCTTTAAAGTCTGATTTACGTATTTTGGGGCTCTTTCATTGGATCCATAGATATTTATTATGGTTACATCTTCTTGTTCAATTGTTCTTTTAATCATTATATAATCCTTCTTTGTCTTGTATAGTGGTTTTTGTCTTAAAAGTCAATTTGATCAGAAATTAATATTTCCACTCCTGTTCTTTTTTGGTTGCCATTTGTTTGATATATCTTTTTCCAACCTTTGACTTTTAGTATATTTTTGTCTTTGTCTTTAATGTGTGTCTCTGGTTGACAGCGTATTGATGCTTTTTATTTTCTTATCCAATCTCAACTCTCCATCTCTTGAGTGGTTCATTTAATCCATTAACATTCAATGTAATTATCGGTAAGTATGAATTGGTTGCTGTCATTTTGTTAGTTTTTTTTTCATGGTGTCCCTGGTTTCTTTGTTCCATATTATTTTCTGTGCTGAGCTCATTATGTTTATGAATTGTGTTATCATTTCCTTTGTTGCTCTTGTTTTAGTATTTGCTGAATATTTGTGGTTGTCCTCTTTTTTATTGTGATGTGAAGGTTGATCATTTTCTTTGAGATTACTTGTGATTTATAATTTTCTCCCTGAGTTTGGAACAGTCCATTCTGTCTTGCAACTCTCTTGATTTCCTCACCATTTAGAAGTTTTGTAACTACACAGTAGTTTACCTCTTTTTGGTTTGTAGTTGTCCCCATTTGCCAATTGAAGATGTCCATAGCTTTGGTTTCTGGGTTATGTCATTTTGTGTATTAATGGTCAGTTGTTGTTTGGTACTGTTGCTTCTCTGTTCAAAGGACTCCCTTTAATAACTCTTGCAAGGTGGTCTGGTTTTAACAAATTTCCTTAGTTTTTGCTTATCTGGAAATCTCCTAATTTCACCATCATGTTTGAGAGACAGTTTTGCCAGGTATATAATTCTTGGTTGAAAATTTTTCTCTTTCAGGGTTTTATATATACCATCCCATTGCCTTCTTGCTTGCA
>NW_006921639.1:9576646-9577180 GCF_000298275.1 Orycteropus afer afer | reverse complement strand
TTGTCTCTGAGACATTGTGACATTGTTGTATTTAGACTTCTGTTAACTGTAAAGAGCAGCTAAGAGTGATTCAGGCTCTTCTTGGTGGTTGTTTATCATAGGTCCGTTGGTAGAGAAGGAGGTGGAGATCAGTCAGTAAGTGAAGCTGCAGGAGGTATGGGTGTAGTGGTGTTGTGTCGGGACTTTTGCTGTCTCCCACTCAGCCAAAAATAACAATTGAATAACCATCCAAACAGTAAAAGGAAATGGACAAAAAACACACAGTGTAATCACACAGGAATTGTGATCAAAAAAGAGAAAAAACAAAAAAACAAAACCAAAACACACCACAATATCTGAGAAGAGGGCAATAAGAGAAAAGAGTAGAGAGGGAGAATAATGAAGAAAAAAATGGAAAAAATGTAAAAAGAAAAACAAGGAACTGGGTTACCCACAAGAAAGGAAAAAAAGAAAACAAAAATTGGAACCAGGAACAGGGAAAAGAAAAAAAGGTGAAACTAGAACCTGGGAAGTGAAGAATAAAGAATGATAATA
>NW_006921639.1:9566226-9576043 GCF_000298275.1 Orycteropus afer afer | reverse complement strand
CCGTATGTCTCCTTTTTTGGTATTTTCATGGAAATTCTTCTGCTAGTTGGAGTTTAGTCCACTTCTGTATCTTTCCCTTCAAAGCTCAGGGGTCCAGGATTATCTTCTGTGTCTGTGTTAATTGGTTCCCCTTTTCTTTGTTGAAGAGGAGGGTCTGTGCAGTCTTTCTACTATTCCGCCATCTTAATGGAACTCCCTTCAAAAACCTTTTTATTGTGATTTGGGTGCACATTTACGGAACAAATTGGTTTTCAGTTCCATTCAACAATTCATGGATACTTTGTTTTGTGACATTTATTTCAATCCCCACAATGTAGCAGTACTCTTCCCACTTTCTCCCTCTGTTTACCATTTCCATTCGTCTTTCTTTCCTATCCCTTTTTGCCTTCTGAGCTTTATTCCAGGCGAATGTGGCCCTTTTGATGTCATTTGTTTGATTGTTTTAAGGTGTGTGGCACTCTGGTGGCATAGTGCCTAAGGCATTTGACTGCTAACCAGAAGAGTGGCGGTTCAAACCCACCAGCCACTCCTCAGAAGGATGATTGGGCAATCCACTTCTGTAGAGATACTGCCTTGGAAACTTAAGGAGGAGTCGCTGAGTCAGATTCGACTTGATGGCAGTGAGTCACTTTAAATTAAATATGAATGTGCTGTTGTAGGGGCCAGTGTCATTCAAGGATGTGAATGTGGACTTCACCCAGGAGGAGTGGCAGTACCTGGAGCCAGCTCAGAGAACCCTGTACCGGGATGTCATGCTGGAGAACTACAGCTATCTTGTCTCAGTAGGTAAGGATTGTGTAATATGTAATATCCGTTTTCTTTTTAGCTGCTAATATAATTGGTTTCTTTGTAGTGCTTAATAATTTATAGTCTTGATATTCAGGAGACAGCTGATTGGTCCATTTTGCGTAGTATAAGAGCATTTATATTCTTTTCTTCTTTGAAATACTCAATTAGGCCTATTTTTGTACAGCTTCAGTTTTTGTGCTGGTGCACCTTTGTCTCCTTTAAAGGTCCTGAACCTCAGGCCACCTGGCCCCAGTCTTGTGTTATTTCCTCTTCACAGGATATTGTGTTACCAAACCAGAGATGATCTTTAAACTGGAGCAAGGAGATGAGCCTTGGATATTAGAGGAAGAGTCCCCATACCAGAACCACCCAGGTGAGTTAGTGAGTACACAGGGCACTACAAGCCAAGGAGAAATAGATCTAAAGGAGTTAGTTCAGATGTTAACATCTTTGAATATTTTCAGTAATTTATTTTTGGAGTTACCAGAACTTTGGAAATGGCTGAGAATAAGTGACCTGTGTGCCTGAGATGTATCATTATACTTGCAAATAATAGCTAAATGCTCTTTATATTCCTTCTAAAACTCTAATTCTTGCTTATCTTGTTTTAGGTATTTGATTATTCTTTTTGTTTTAGGTGCCTTCATTTAATCATATATTGTCCATTCACTTAACAAGCATTAATTTAGCACCTGTGAGTCAGAATCAACTCGATGGCAATGGATTTTTTTTTTTTTTTTTTTTTTAATATGCCAGTTTGGAGTCCCTAGGTGGTATGAATGGTTGATGTGCTTGACTGCTAACCAAATAGTTGGCAGTTCTGGTTCCACCTAGAGGAGCCTCAGCGAAAAGATCTGGAAATACACTTCTGAAAAATTAGCCATTGAAAACCCTGTGGAGCACAGTTGTGCTGTGACATACATAGAGTTATCACAAGTTGGAATTGACTCAGTATCAACAGGTTTTTGATAGTATATGTCGATGATGTTTATCTCTTGCGTTAGAGTTGCTAAGAATATAATGACTCTACTGTAATGGAGCCTGCATTCTAATGATGGAAGAAAATGATGTGGTGAGCTATTCATTAAAGTGTGATCCGTAAAGGACCTCTTTTTGGTCAGTATTATAATGAACACATTTGCATGAAGTGTGGAAGTGGATTCTGAATATTCCCATCTGATGTTACTATACCCTGTGCCATGAACCTGAGACCAGATTACTGCCTGCAGGAACAGTGATGAAGCTGGCTGGAGGGGGTTTAGTGAGTAACGGAAAACACATAAGAGATGGTGTCATAGAGGTAGTTGGAACCAAGTTATGTTTGGCCTTATTGGCCACTGTAAGCACAATATTTTTTTTCTAGTTGAGATGTAGCCATTGGAAAGTTTTGCGCAAAGGAGCACATGCTCTTATTTCTGTATGTCTTTGGCAGCTGTGCAGTGGACATACTGGCGCAGGGGTGGGGAAGGAAGTTAAGAGTGAAATTGGGAAGGTCAGTTAGCAGTAGTCAGCATGAAGGACAGAGATAACTTATACTAGCTTGGAAATTGTGAACGGTGGTGACATGGTGGGACACTTGATATATTTTGAAGTTGTATTCAAAACAGGATTTTCTGTTAGATTGGATTATAGATGCTAGAAAAAGAGTAGTCAAGGATGACCTCAAAGATCTTACCCTCAGACACATGATATATGATGGTACTATTAACTAAGATGTGGGAAAAATGAGAGAAGCAGTTTTGGTGGAAATAAGTAAAAATACAAGTAAATCTAAACAAATCCTGTCTGTATAAAATAGTGAAAATGTTCTGTTGTGTTTGAAAAGGACAAAAATAAATATTGAAAAATGGTAGTGTTGGCCAGAATTGTATTCTAAAAATTGTGTTCTAAAATGCTTTCATTGTTTAAAAGAAATTCTGCTGTGTTAAATATCAATGATAAAATTTACTGTGTAACTTCCAAACTTTTAAAGGGGGGGGGGGAATCCTGAAAACAATTACCAAACATCAGGTTGGATTAGATCCGAAAAGGAAAACAAAAGATGGAGGAAAAATAAGTAAGAATTAGAAAAAAGGGAAAGTATAAGTTAAATACAGGAAACCAATCCAGATATTTTAGTAATTGCAATACATTCAAAGGTACTAAACATGCTTGTTAAAAGATACTGTCAGATTGGATTTAAAAAAAAAGTAAGGAGTTTGAGAATCACACACGAAACTTTGGAATATAAAGGGAGTAATGACATTCAGTCCAATACTAAATAAAATAGAATTCTCTGTATACTATCAGGGTCCTAGTGGTTTTAAATTTAGTTTAAATTTCTTTTTAAATCATTATTTTCTTGTTGTATAAATATATATAACACAACATTGTGTCAGTTCAACTTTTCTCAGGTGTACAACTCAGTAATATCAATTATGTTAATTATGTTGTGTAACTATCACCCTTAATTGATGACATATTTCCCATCTCCATAAATACAAGCTCACCCCTAAACAGTGGCTCCTCTTCTTCTTTCTCCTGCCCCTCATAACTGCTAATACACTTTGGTCTCTATACATTTGCCTATTCTTGTAATTTCATGTAAGATCATACAATATTTGTCTTTTGTGATTTGTTTCACTCAGCATAATGTTTTCAAGGTTCATCCATTTTGTAGCATTTATCACGACTTCATTTCTCTTTATGGCTAAGTAGTATTCCATTGTATGTATATACTACATTTTGTTTATCCATTAGTCTGTTGATGAACATTTAGATTGTTTCTACCTTTTGGCTATTGTGAATAGTACTACAGTGAACATTGGTGTATATTTGTCTGTGTGGATGCTTTTAAGTCCCTTGGGTGTATCCCTAGCAGTGGAATTGGTGGGTCATGTGCTCAAATTTAGTTTTTGAGTTTCTTTTTGAAGCAATTCTATTTGTAAGGATTGATAGTCATGAATTTTATAATTATAAGCTATAAGAAGTTTGAATGAATAGAAAGAAAATTTACTTTTTTTAATTCTGTCTTGCAATTAACATATAAGTCAATTGATCCTATTTATAATTTAAGAAGCAGGATTGTAGTGATTTCATTATTCCTAATTTTGAAGCATTTTGCTATTTTATCACTAACATAGCTGTTTTTGTTATTAAACCTGAAGTGTTTAATGCACATAGGAAATTGATCCTGCATACAAAGCACTCTTAGCAATTATCTAAACATTACTTACCAATTTTTTCCAATTATGTTAAAATAGACTAAAATGGTAAGAAAATAGAAACCTCATGGAATTACTTAGAAAGATGATGCAATAGTGACATAAGTCATTACTATACTTTTATCTTTCAATTTATGGAGCTGCCCAAATGAATGCATCAACTAATGAAGGTGTGAAAGAAGTCTGAAGACTCTTTGTATTTTTTTGTTTCTTTCCTTTTAACTTTATTTGAACATAGATGAGAATTCAGAATTTTTAATTTTGCCCTTAATGGCAAAGAGCAGAAATTGACAGGAGGAGGGCTTTTCATAATTAATAGACAAGTTAGAAGATGAATTTGAAGAGAGAAGTTTGAATACTCTAGACACCACTGATAATGGTGTTAATTGATTGTAGACGTGAAATCTCAGACTATTAAGTTTTAGATAATTTTCTAGATGAGTAAAGCTGTGTATCTGATCCTGTTATAAGGACAGCCTGAATGTGTACTTCCTTTTGACATTAGTATTATTCTTGAATTCTAGCTATAATGGAAATAGAGCTCAAGTAATTTGCATGTGTGGAATTTAGTGCTTTCTAAAATTCAATGTGGTGGTATGTAGAATAGAAAAGAGAAGGATGAAATTGGAAGTATGTACATTCTGAGACTTTTGCTTCAGAATATAGATCCTGATGTATTTGTCCCAAATCTAAATGCTCCTTTGATATCTCCCCTTACCATAATTACCTAGTAATTTTCCTTGTGATTCTACTTACTACTTGTTGGACTGGTCTTATTCTCTATGAGGTTACCCATCTCAAGATCAAAGAATCATCCAAACATTTATGTATTTATTGCTATTTCAAATTGTCCATCCATTTTTGAATGTCACTTTTGAAAAGTGCCTAATTGTTGTGTTTTGTTGCCAGATTCCCTTATCATTTCCTACTATTGCAAGTTACTTGTTTTATCCAAACCTCAGGGAACAAGGAAATATGCCTTGCTGTTTTCTTTCACACTAAAAGACTGGGATATAATAACAAATTTGAATATGTCTCCTTTTCATAGGACATATGTTGACACTTATAAATGATGGCAAATTATTCTCATTTCTAGATTTCTGCATACTTGATGACCAGATGGAGAAGAGCCAAGAAAACCAAGACCAACATTTGTGGAAAATTGATTCCGTCAACAACAAAACCCTTACTAAGAAGAGAAGTAGTACATTAGGAAAAACATTTTATCTAGACACAAACCCTGTTTCATCAAGAAAAATACCTGGTAAATATGATTCATGTGGAATATATTTCAGAATTAATTGTTGGTAATAGGAACTCTTTTGTAAAGAAACCTGAAAAGTTTAATGTACATGGGAAATTGCTGCTCTGTACAAAGCATGGAAATCCTCATTCTAGAGACAAATCTCTTGAATATGATAGGAATAGAAAAGCCTTCTGGCAAAATGAGGACCTGTTTCAGCATCAGGATATTCAATCTTTGAAGCAACTTTTTGTTTATAACGAATGTGGGAAAACTTTCCATGCGGAGGCAGCTTTCACTAGCCATAAATGAGCAGGCTTATGGGAGAAGCCCTGTCAGTATAATGAACCTGTGGAAACCTTTTCTGACAGACCAGCATTCATTGTTCATCAGAGAACTCACACAAGGAAGAATCACTATGAATTTAATGACTGTAGGAGGAGTTGTGTTGGTGAGAAGTCAACTCTAATTAAACACCATAAAGTCCTCATGAGGGAGAAACACTATGATTGTAATCAGAGTAAGAATGGTTTCTGTAAGAAGTCACTCTTCACTCACACTCAGAGAACTTGTAAAGGAGAGAGAACCTTTGAGTGTAATGAAAATTGAGAAGTATTCTGCAAGAAGCTAAACTTTACTCAGCATCAACAAACACATAAAGGAAAAAAATCCTGTCAAATTAATAAATATGCTTGTTCTTTTTGCAAGAAGTCAAATCTTCCCTCATATCAAAAAGCAGGTATAGTAGAAAAACTTTATGAATGTAATGAATGTGGGAAAACCCTCAGCCAAAAATCCTCTTTCATCCTACATCAGAGAATACACAGAGAGGAGAAACCCTATTAATGTAATGAATGTGGAAAAAATTTCTGTGAGGAGTCAAATCTTCGTGTACATCAGAGAACTCACACAGGGGAGAAACCCTATGAATGTAATGAGTGTCAAAAAGCTTTCAGTGATAGGTCAGCTCTCGCAGTACATCAGAGAATACATACTGGGGAGAAACCTTATGAATGTAAGGAATGTGGGAAACACTTCTCCCAGAAGCCAAACTTCATTAATCATCAGAGAACTCACACAGGAGAAAAGCCCTATGAATATAATGAATGTGGAAAATCTGTGAAGTCAAAACTTAGAGAACATCAGAGGAGACACACAGGAGAGAAACCTTATAAATGTAATGAATGTGCACAAACTTTCTACCACAAGTCACCCCTCACAGTACACCAGAGAACCCATACAGGGGAGAAATCCTATGAATGTAATGAATGTGGGAAAACCTTCTACCAGAAATTGTCTCTTACAGAACATTGCAGAATACACATTAGGAAGAAACATTATACACATAATGAAACCTTTCTCCAGAATCCTGACTTAATCAGAGAAAACAACACTGAGAGGAAGCACTTGTCAACATTCTGAAGGTTCAGAAATGATGCTCTTCTTAGACTCATTGAATAGCAGAAACAACCCAGCAGATGGAGAAGGGAAAGGAATCTAATAAATTAGGAAACTCTTTTGCCCAGAAATGACATTTCATTGGGCAACAAATAATTGATGTTTAGGAAACCTTTTTAATATTGTGAGCATGTTAGTTACAGTGTCAGCAAAAAGTTTAAACTACATCCTGTATCAATGAGTTTGTACTGAATAGAACTATATCAGTTTGGGATTTGTGAATTAAAAAGTTTACCTTAAAATATACTAGAATTTCTGTTTCAGAGATATTATTTATTGAAAGTATTGAGTTACTGTCATCATATAGAATAGAAATCTTTTTAAAAAACACTAATGCCACTAATGAAAAATTACCGATGTTACAAAAAATACAAAGAGTTCCTCACTTTTGCAGGATAAATATGAATATGATGTATATGAGAAATTTTGCATGTTAGGTTTGCTTATTGGGACTCAACATTATAATAGGAAATGTACATGTTTGCTTAATAAGTATTATGAAGTGTATAGTTTCTCACACTTAGTATCTGTATTTTTTTGCTTTAATTGAAATTTTTGAGATAATTATAGATTATATAAGATATAATTATAAGAAATAATTCTGAGTGATCCTGTGTACCCTCTACCCGGTTTTCCCAAATTGTAATATCTTCCAAAATTATAATACAGTATCACAAAGATAATAACATTGATAGAATGTATTCATCATGTTCACATTTTCCCAATTTTAATTGTACTCATTTGTATGTATATGTATTTAGTTCTGTACAGTCTTATCATATCTGTAAGTCTGTGTTCATCACTACAGTCCAGATACAGAACAGTTCCATTACCAAAGGATTTTGTGTGTTTTCCTTTTATAACCACACCCACCTCCCTCCCACATTCCCCTCATCTACCTGTTACTCCTGGCAACTAGTAATGTGTTTTATGAATCTACAGTTTTTTTATTTAATAAATGTATGAATGGAATCATGTAGTGTGTAATTTTTTTTACTATGTCTTATTGTGATGAAAATATACATAACAATGCATATACCATCACAGTTTCTACATGTACAATTCAGTAACATTGACTACATTCTTCAAGTTGTGCATCCATTCTTGCTATCCTTTTCTCAATCATTCCACCACAGTTAACATAGACTCAGTGCCCACTAAGGACGAACTTTTCCTTTCTTCCACCCTCCAACCCCTGGTAACCACTAATAATCTTTGGTTTCAGTATAATTGCTTATTTCATACAAGGAAATTGTGAAATATTTCTTCTTTTGTGACTGAGTTATTTTGTTTAGCATGATATATTCAATTTTAATTCATGTGGTGTGCATTAGACCTTCATTTCTCTTTATGGCTGTATAATATTCCATTGTATGTATATGCCATATTTTGTTTATCCATTCATCTGTTGATGCACATTTCTGTGTTTCTACGTTTTGGCTATTGTGAAAAGTGCTGCATTGAACATTGTACTGGCTTCTGTTTGCGTTCCTGCTTTCACATACATCACATATACCTAGGATTGAGATCAATCAATCATATGGGGTTAGTTATCTAGTGCTGTGTTGTAGTTAAGGTTGTGTATCAACTTGGCTGGGCTGTGGTTTTGAGTGGCTTGGCAGCTAGTTAAGGAGCTCTGGTGGTACAGTGCCTAAGGGATTTGACTGCTAACTAGAAGATTGGGGGTTCAAGCCCACCAACCACTCCACAGAAGGAAGATGGGGCAATCTAGTTCTGTAAAGATTTACCACCTCAGAAACCCAGTGGGGGTCAATATGAGTCAGAATTGACTCAATGGCAGTGGGTTTTTTTTTTTTTTTTTTTTTTTTTTTGGTTTGGCAGCTGGATGTAGTTATTCCCCATGATGAGATTATATCACCTCCATGGTGAAATCTTCTGTGAGCAGCTAAGTAGTTGCCTTTGGATTGTAGTCTGTTTCCAGAATATATAGAGAAGCTTTGAGAAAGGTCTCTAGCTTTTTGGCACATTTAGATCCTGCATTTTCCCCTGAGTTTTCATCTCTAGCTCCTGAAGTTGAACCAGTGGCCTGCTGTGTGCCTGCTGATCTTGGGATTGTTCCTGGACTTGAACTAGTGGCCTGCTGTGTTGCTGCTGATAGTGGAATTGTGCCATTTTACCTGCTGACCTTGGGGTCAGCCTCAGCAGCCAGTAGCTATGTGAATTGGGAGATGCCTCCAGCTCCAAGGGGCCTAGAACAAAAGGCAGAGCTGAAGCCCAAGGTTGAGGAGCCTTTATCCAACCTCTAGAGCTGGCACTCTGAATTGGACTTCTAGCCTCCTATGTTGTTGTTGTTGTTATGTGCTGTTGAGTTGGACCAGACTCATAGTGTCCCCTCCTTGGGTTTCTGAGGAAGTATCACTATGGGAGTAGATTGCCCAGTCTTCCTTCTGAGGAGTGGCTGGTAGGTTTGAACTGCCAACCTTCTGGTTAGCACTCAAGTGCCTTAGACACTACGCTACCAGACCTAGCCTCCTATACTGTAAAATAAGAAATTCCTATTTGTTAAAGCCATCCACTTGTGGTATTTCTGTTATAGCAGCACTAGAAAACCAAGACTTGCTGCTATAACAGAAATAGCATAAATGGCTGGCTTTAACAAACAAGTTTATTCTCTCATAGGTTAGGAGACTAGAAGTCCAAATTCAGGCCACCAGCTCTAGGGGAAGGCCTCTCTCTGTCGGTTCTGGAGGAAGGTCCTGGTCTCCTTTGAATATCTATGTGCCTGGCATTCCTTGGACATGTCCATGTGTCTCAGTGTCAATCTGCCCCTGTATCTAGGAGGTTCTCAGCACAGGGATCTTGCATCCAAAGGATGTGCTTTACTTCTGGCTTTACTTTCTTGGTAGTAGTAGGTCCCTTTGATCTCTGCTTGCTTTTTTCTATCTCTTGTAAGATAAAAAGTGATTCAAGGCACACCCCAGGGAAATTCCCCTTATTTAATTATACATTAAATCAGATCAGGGCTGTGATCTGATTAAAGGTGTTGCATGTTGTTGTTATGTGCCGTTGAGTCATACCTGACTCATAGCGACCCCTCCTTGGGTTTCCGAGGCAGTATCACTACGGAAGTAGGATTGCCCAACCTTCCTTCCGAGAAGTGGCT
>NW_006921639.1:9541854-9564911 GCF_000298275.1 Orycteropus afer afer | reverse complement strand
ATAAAAAAGTATTTAATTTACACAGGGTTCTATTTATCTATTTTATCTTTTGCTCTTTGTGCTTTTGTTTTCATATCTGAAAATATACAGAGAACTCTTAAAACTAAACAATAAGGAAAATACAATTCACTTTGTAAGTGGGCAAAATAGCTGACAGCCACTTCAGCAAAGAAAACATACCAATGGCAAATAAGCATATGAAAAGATACTCAACATCATATGTCATTAGGAAATTATACATTAAAGCAATGATGAGATACCACTACACACACACCTATTAACAACAACAAACAAAGCAAGATCCACTGCCATCGAGATGATTCTGACTCAGAGTAGAATTGCTCCATAAGGTTTCCAAGGCTGTAAATCTTTGTGGAAGCAAACTGCCTCATCTTTCTCCCATGGAGCTGCTGGTGGATTCAACCTTCCAACCTTTTGGTTAGCAGCCAAACTTTAACCACTATGCCATCAGAGCTCCTTATACACATTAGAATGGCTGTTTTCATTACCTAGTGCTGCTCTGAAAGGAATATACCACAAATGGGATGGCTATAACAAACAGGAGTTTATTCCCTTACAAATTTGGAGGCTTTAAGTCCAAGTTCAAAGTGCCAGGCTCTAGGGGCTGGGTGAAAGCCCCACAACCTTGGGCTTCAGCTCTGCCTCCTGGTCCCAGCCCACTGAAGCTGAAGGGTTTTCTTCACTCAGACAGCTACTGGCTGCTTAGGCTGACAAGCCCAAGGTTGACAAGTAAAAAGGCACAGTCCCAATGTTACCAAACAAAATGGCATGCCACTAATTCAAGTCCAGATGAAGTCCCAAGATTGGCAGGGCATGGCAGGCTGTTGAACATCGAGTTGGCTGCATGCAGGGTTCAAGTGTGCCAAAAGGCTAAAGACCATTCCCAAAACTGTTTCTTATACACGGGAAGCAGACCACATCCCTAAAGCTGCTCCAATAGATTCCACCATGGAGTTAATTACCAAACTCACCATGGGGAATAACTACATCCAACTGCCCTGCCACTCAACCAGGCCCAGCCTGGTTAAGTTTGACACACAAACTTAACTACCACAATTCTACTCATTGTCAACATGGCATTTGTACAGATCTCCAATGGGTGGTACCTGTATGGATCTCTTTCACTGGGTGGCTCCAGTCCCCTAGTTCCTGAAGGGCAACCTCACCTCCTTGGCCAGACCCCATTCCTCTCTCTCTTGGGCTTGGCAGCCCAGCTTCTTCACTCTTGGGCAGTGACTATGACTTCATCCCACTGGCTCACATGACGAGCAGCCCCACACTTCAGAACCAAGTCGGTGAAGGTATGGCTCTTTGAAACCTAGGGGACTGTGGTGGTTCCACCCCCAAAGGCAATGGTCCTACCCTTGAGGCTGAGGCAGCTCTGCTTCCTGTTTCCTTGGTCTCTCTGCTTCTGCCAGTTAATGCCTGAGGGAAATCCACTCCACCAGAAATCTTCCGGCCCAAAGGACACTTAGCTTTCTTGTTCTGTGGGCTGGTCAACCTGCTACTCCATCTCATGCCAGTCTCTTCTACTAATTAATGCCCAAAGGCAACTCACTCTGCCAGGAAGCTGCCTACCCAAAAGCATCCTGCTTTCTCCTCTATGGGCTGGTTAGACTGTCACTGTCTCATGCTGGGTCTTGCCTCTGCTCCTGCCATTTCTCATGCTTGTCTCTTGGCTCTGCCTCTGAATGCCTCTGCATGCCATGCTGCATGCCGGGATCTCTCTGCCAGGGTCTTGGGTGAAGGATGCTCTCCACTCCTGTTTACACATTTTGGGAATCTGTCAGAACAGCACCCCACTCCTGGCACCAAATATGTTAGGCTGTGTTTTCTAGAGAAGCAAAAGCATATGTGTATATATATATATGTTGTTGTTGTTATGTACCGTCGAGTCAGACCTGACTCATAGCGACCCCTCCTTGGATTTCCGAGGTGGTATCACTACAGAAGTAGATTGCCCCATCTTCCTTCCAAGGAGTGGCTGGTGGATTTGAACTGCCAGCCTTCTGGTTAGCAGTCAAGTGCCTTAGCCACTATGCTACCAGAGCTCTCTCTCTCTCTCTCTCTCTCTCTCTATATATATATATATATATACACATATATATACAGAGAGAGAGAGAAAGAAATTTATCTTAGGAAACTAGCTCACACACTTACAGAAGTTGGCAAGTCCCAAGTTCCTGGATCAAACATCGAGCTGGAGGCTTTTCCTGACTTACCCAGCTGTAGGGGTTGTCGAGCTCAAGGTTGGCAGGCAGTATACCAGCTGTTGACTCTGATGGTTGACAAATCCAAGATCACTAGGCCAAATGGTGGATTGTTTGCTCACGGACAGTTGTAGGCAGCACAACAGCATCCAGATCCACCAAAGAGTCTGTCTTTTTCCCAGGATGTCCATATATATATATCGGAACAAGGCCACAGTCTTAGGTAAACTCCCTTTCAACAGATTGACTGCTCAAAATATATACACCAGATCTCATCATGGGAATAACCACATCACAACTGCTTAAATCACAGAATCATGGTCCAGCCAAGTTGACACACAACCCTAACTATCACAATGGCTAGAACGTCTATTAGAATAGGTAAAGTCCAAAGTACTGACAATACAAAATGCTGGTGAGGATGTGGAGTAGCAGTCACTTTCATTCATTGCTGGTGAGGATGAGAAATGATACAGACTCTTTGGAAGACAGTTGGGCAATTTCTTACAAAATCTTACACAGTCTTACAAGGTGTAACATAGTAAAAAATCCAGCAATTTCTCCCTAGAGTTGAAAACACAAGTCCACACAAAAACCTATCCATGAATGTTTATAGCCACTCCATTCATAATTGCTCAAAATGGGAAGCAACCAAGATGTCCTTGAATTGGTGAATGGATAAACAAACTGTGGTATAGCCATACAATGAAATATTATTCAGCAATAAAAAGCAATGAGCTTTTGTAATTTATTATTTCATTCAGCATAATGTCCTCCAAGTTCATCCATGTTGTGAGGCATTTGGCGCATTCTTTATTATTCTTTAATATTGCGTAGTATATCATTGTGTATATATACCATAGTTTATCCATTCATCCTATAATAGGCATTTAGGTTGCTTTCATCTTTCTGCAATTGTGAATAATAACACGATGAACATGGATGTGCATATATCTGTTCCACTATTATAAAAAGTCAAGAAAAGGTTTGTTCACAGAAAGAAACATTCTTTGATGGCTACCTGGGATTGAAGGGAAAGAGAGGGTGAGTCAATAACTAGAGCATGGACTCATATTAATGGTGGTGAAGGGAAAGGCAGCATACATTAAGGGGTAGGGCAGCACAACATGACCAATAGAAAAGGAAATCACTGGGAGGTGCACAAGAGTAAAAGACAACAAAGGTAAATACTCAGGAACAGCAATCACAAATAACATCAACAAGTAGATAAACTGCTAGAGATGCAAGCTGAACAGATGTAGGGAGGTGAATGGGAGTACACCAACATTTATATAGAGGTTTGGCAGAGAATATTTCTATGTATGTATTTGTATGTGCTGAAAACATATCAAAGGATATTATAGAGCATACGGGGCAAAGTTATGAAAACTTCTTAACCAGAACGTAACCAAACAATTGAGGGAATGACTTAATGCGCTTGGGGATGTAGGGCCATAGTCTTAGGGCTCATCTGGGTGAATTGGCATAACATATCCACAAAAAAGTGTCCTACATCCTACTTTGGTGAGTAGCAACTGAAGTCTTAAAAGCTTGTGAGTGGCCACCTAAGATGCAACTATTTGTTTCTCCCCATCTGGAGTGAATGAAGACAATCAAAGACCCAAGCAAACAATGAACCATGCAAACCACAATCTGCACTATCCTGAGACCAGAAGAATTAGATGGTGCTTGGCTACCACTGCTAACGTCTTTGATCAGGCTCACCATAGAAGGTCATGGAGAAAGAGAGAGAGGGAAAGGGAGAGGGAGAAAATATAGAATAAATTTCAAAATCATAAAAAAATACTAGACTGGTCTGATAAGATTGCTAGAACCTCTGAGACTCTGGCTTTTAAGATACCCTTCAAGCCTGGAATAGAACCCACCCCCAGGGATCAACTTTCAGCCAAATAATGTTGTTATTGTTATGTGCTGTCAATTTGGACCTGACTCATAGTGACCCCTCTTTGGGTTTCTGAGGCTGTATCACTACGGAAGTAGATTGCCCAACCTTCCTTCCGAGGAGTGGCTGATGGGTTTAAACCGCCAGCCTTCTGGTTAGCAGTCAAGTGCCTCAGGCACTATGCTACCAGAGCTCAGGTCTATAAAGTGAATGATAACAGCAGGTAGGGATGTACTCCTCAGTACAATCAACCATACAAGACCAAAAGGGCAGCATTTACCCAAAAACAAAGATCAGAAGTTAGGAAGAGACAGGAAAGGAGGACAAATGGATGCAGGAAACCCAGGGAGGAAGTGGGAAGAGTGCTGTTACATTGAGGGGGTTGCAACCAAAGTCATGAAACAAAATGTGTATAACTAGTTGAATGGCAAACTAATTTGCTGTATACGCTTCCACCCAAATTACAATAATAATAAAAAGAAATATTATGTAACAACAACAACAACAACAACAACAACAAAACGCAGGCTTACACACACACACACACACACAAGAAAGAAACGAAATAAGTTATCGAGTCATGAAAAAACATGGAGGAACATTTATTACATAAGTTAAGGGAGTCAATCTGAAAAGGCTTCATACTGTGTGATTCTGACTATATGACATTCTGGAAAAGGCAAAACTACAGAGACAGTAAAAAGTTAAGTGGTGTGGCCAACAAACACATAAAGAATTTATGCTTGTTAGCCAGTCGAGAGATGCAAATCAACAATGAGATACCATCTTGCCCCAGCACTAGTAGTAAAGTTCAACATGACAGAAAATAACAAATGCTGGTGAAAATGTGGAGAGATTGGGACTCTCCTACACTGCTGGGGGACTATAAAATGGTAAAACCACTGTGGAAAGCAGTATGGCGATTCCTTAAAAAGTTGGAATTAGAAATACCATTTGATCCAGCAATTCCATTACTAGGTAATATTTACTATTTGGCTTTTTAGAGAAAATATTTGCAAACTCTTTTTTTAAAGTAAAAGTAGGGTTGGTGGTTCAAACCCACCAGCCACTCCTTGGGAGGAAGGTTGGGCAATCTACTTCCATAGTGATACTGCCTCAGACTCCCAAGGAGGGGTCACTATGAGTCAGATCTGACTCCACGGCAGTGGGAGTGGGAGCACCAATGTATATGGGGTTTATAGCATGTCTATAAAATCTTTGATTGCAAAATTATTAATAAATCAAGAGTGAGTTAAAGAGAATAGCTGTCAATAGTCGTATTTATTGTATTTTACACAAAATAAAAAATTGTACTGTATTTTTGCAGTGGGTTTTCTCACTGTTATATGGGGAGACTGACTTTATACTGAGTCTAATAGGCAACTGCAATGATGTTCCCCAATGATTACTCACCTCCTAGTACTCATGCCTGTTAGTGGATTGAATTATGTCCTCCCCAAAGTATGTGTTGGAATCCTAATCCCTATACCTGTAGATGTAATTCCGTTTGAGAATAGAGTTTTCTTTGTTACTTTTATGAGTCCATATTTGTGTAGGGTGTGTCCTACACCTACTCATTTTTGAGTTACAAGGAGCAGCATAAACACAGAGCCAAAGAAACACAAATTGGGGAAGATAGATGTCACATGGAGATCACCAAGGAACCAAGGAATTTACAGGCAAGAAACTGAAACAAGAATCTTCCCTAGAACTGCCAGAGAGAGGGCCTTCCCCTGCAGCTGGTGCCCTGAATTCAGACTTGAATCCTAAACTCTGAGAAAGAAAGAAAGGAAGGAAAGAAGGAAGAGAGGGAGGACGGGAGGAATTAAATAAATTTCTGTTCTTTAAAGCCACCAGGAGACTAAGACAATGCTCTTGTGTAATTCCCTCTCCTTTAGTGTGGGCTGGATTTAATGACTCTCAGTGCATAGGAGAAGTGATGGGATATCACTCACAAGATGCAGTTACAAAATGACTTCTATCTTGGGTGTTCTCTCATCTCTTTTTGTCCCTTTCTCTCACTCTCCTTCTTTGATCACTCTCACTGGGGGAAGCAAGATGCCATGTTGTGACCAGCCATATGGAGAAGCCCACCTGTCATAGGACTGAGGTGGGCCCTTAGTCCAACAGCCTGAAAGGAATTTGAAGCCTGCTGTTAACCACATGAGTAAGTTTGGAAACATGTTTTAGTAGAGTTTTGAGTTTTGAGATGACTACAGCCCCTGCAACCACGTGAGAGACCTTAAAAGTCAGAGGCACCCAGTTTAATGTCTGTATTCCTGACCCACAGAGACTGTAAGATAATAAGTGTTTGTTAAGTTACTATGTTTTGGGATAATTTGTTATGTAACAATAGATAATACATGGAGCCTTTTCCTGGGACAAGTGTTCCCTCTTCCTCTGTTTTCTGAAAGAGTTTATGTAAAGATTGGTGATATTTCTTCCTTAAAGTTCAATGGGGAAACCATCTGAACTGGAATATTCTTTGTGAAAATGTTTTTGGTAAAGAATATAATTACAGTAATAGTTATAGGGCTATTATTATTTTATATTTCTCATATCAATTTTGGTAAGTTTTGTTTCTCAAGAAACCTGCCTATTTCCTCTATATCAAGGATTTTATTGGCACAAAGTTACTGACAATGCTCCTTTTTATCCTTTCATTGGCTAAATTCTGTGCTGATATTTCTTCTTTCTTTCCTGATATTGAAATTTGTGAGTTTTTGCCCTTTTCCTAATAAAGTTTGTTGGGATTTTATGAATCTTTTCAATGAGCCAGCTTTGGGTTTTGTTAATTTTTTTTTTCATTTTGTTTCCCTTGCATGATTTCTATGCTTATTGTTATAATTTTGTTTGTTCTGTTTTCTTTTGTCATGTCAGAAGGAACCATTCCCTGGAGAAGGATATTATGCTTGGTAAAGTGGAGGATCAGCAAAAAAGGGAAAGACCCTCAATGAGATGGATTGATACAGTGGCTCCAAGGATGGGCTTAAGTATAGCAAGGATTGTGAAGATGGTGCATGACCAGGCAGTGTTTCATTCTGTTGTGCATAGGGTCGCTATGAGTTGGAGCAGACCACATCCTTAAGGTAACTACTCAACTGCTCCAGTAGATTCCACCATGGAGTTGATTACCAGCTCATCATGGGGAATAACTACATTCAGCTGTCCAGCCACTCAAAACCAGACCCAGGCAAGTTGACACACAACTTAACTACCATATATATGGTAGATGTGAAAATCAATATGGAAATCAATCATTCTAAAATTTACATGGAGAAGTAAATGATTTAGAATAACAAAAAAATTTAAAGAAGAAGAATGAAGTGGTAGAAATCAATCTACATGATTTCAAGACTTACTATATAGCTACAGTAATCATGACTGTGATATTGGTGAAGGGATAAACAGGTGGATTATTGGTACAGAATAGAGAACCCAGAAGCAGACTCACACTTCATCAGAACTAAAATCTTTTGCCCTGTGAAAAACCATGTTAGAATGATGAAAAAGAAAAGGTACAGACTAGGAAAAAATATTTGTATACTACATATCTGACAAAGGACTAGTATTTAAAATATATAAAGAACTCTCAAAACTCAACAGTTTAAGAAAAAGAAAAAGCAATTCTAAATTGGGTGAAAGACACAAAGAGACATTTCACTGAAAAGGGTATACAGATAGCAAATAAGTGCATGAAAACATATTCAATATTACTAACTGTCTTAGCTATCTAATGGTATTAGATTATGTAATACCATAATCTTATGGTATTACAGAGCTGCTGTAATACCATAAGTGACTGGCTTTAATGACATCAACAAAAAATTATGTTCCCACAGTTTAGGTGGCTAGAAGTCCAAAAATAGTATACCAGCTATAGGGGAAGACATTCTCTCTCTGACAGCTTTGGGGGAAGGTTCTTGTCTTTTCAGTTTCTACTTCTTGTTCTTTTAGCAATCTATATAGTATTTCTAGTATTCTTCACCAACACCACAATTCAAAGGCATCAAGTCTTCTGTCTTCCTTATTCACTGTCCAGCTTTCACATGCATATGAGGCAATTGAAAATCCCATGACTTGGATTAGGTCTACCTTAATCTTTAAAGTGACATCTTTGCTCCTTAACACTTGAAAAAGTTTTTTTTTTTTTGTAGCAGTAATCATGTCTGTGTGATACTGGTGAAGGGATAGACAGGTAGATTTGCCCAATGCTGCTTCATGGGTGTTGATTATGGATCCAAGTAAAATGAAATCCCTGACAACTTCAATCTTTTCTCTGTTTGTTGTGAGGCTGCTTACTGGCCCAGTTGTGAGGATATTTGTTTTCTTTATGTTGAGGTGTAATCCATGTTGAAGACTGTAGTTCTTGATCTTCATCAGTAAGTGCTTCAAGATCACTTTCAGCAAGCAAAGTTGTGTCATCTGCATATCGCAGGTTGTTAATGAGTCTTCCTCTAATATGCTTTTTTCATATAATCCAATTTCTTGGATTATTTGCTCAGCATACAGATTGCATAAATATGGTGAAAGGATACAACCTTGACACACTCCTTTTTGTATACAAAATGTATTTGTATACTACATATCTGACAAAGGACTAGTATTTAAAATATATAAAGAACTCTCAAAACTCAACAGTTAAAAAAAAAAAAAAAGAAAAAGCAATTCTAAATTGGGCGAAAGACACAAAGAGACATTTCACTGAAAAGGGAATACAGATAGCAATGACACACATGATTTTAAACCATGCAGTATTCCCTTGTTCTGTTCCAATGACAGCCTTTTGGTCTACATACAGATTCCTCTTGAGCACAATTGTTGTTGTTGTTGTTGTTATGTGCCGTCGAGTCGGCCCCGACTCATAGCGACCCCTCCTTGGGTTTCCGAGGCAGTTATCACTACGGAAGTAGGATTGCCCAACCTTCCTTCCGAGGAGTGGCTGGTGGGTTTGAACCGCCAGCCGTCTGGTTAGCAGGCAAGTGTCTTATCCACTATGCTACCAGAGCTCCCTGAGCACAATTAGGTGCTCTAAAATTCCCATTCTTTACAATGAGATTCATAATTTGTTATGGTCCACACAGTCGAATGTCTTTGCGTAGTCAATAAAACATGGTAACCTCTTTCTGGTATTTTTTGCTTTCAGCCAAGATCCATCTGACTTCAGCACATCCTCTTTTGAATCCAGCTTGTGTGTGATATAAAGATACTGTTTGACAATTTCCACAATCTGTTGGATCATCTTTCTTTGGAATGGGCACAAATACAGATTTCTTCCAGTTGATTGGCCAGTGTCTTGGTTCTCTACTGCTGCTATAATAGAAATACCACAAGTGGATGGCTTAACAAACAAGAATTTATTCTCTTACAGTTTAGGAAGCTAGAAGTCCAAATGCAGAGTCCCGGCTCTAGGAGCTAAGTGAAGGCCCTTTGGGCTTCAGCTCTGTCTCTTATTCCAGGCCCACTGGAGCTAGAGGAATCTCCAAACTCAAATAGCTGCTGGCTGCTGGGATGACAAACCCAAGGTTGGTGGGTAAAATGGCACAATCCCAAGATCAGCAGGCACATGGCAGTCTACTGGTTCAAGTGCAGGAATTGGAGATGAAGACTCAGCCAAATGTAGGGTTCAGATGTGCCAAAAAGCTAAAGACCTTTCTCCAAAAACAAACAAACAAAAAACCCATATTCACTGCCATCAAGTCGATTCGATTCATAGTGACCCCTTCTTGGGTTTCTGAGGCAGTATCTCTATGGAAGTAGATTACCTAATCTTCCTTCTGAGGAGTGGCTGTTGGGTTTGAACTGCCAGCATTCTTGTAAGCAGTCAAATGCCTTAGACACTATGCCACCTCAAAGCTGCTCCTTAAAGACTGAAAGCAGGCCATGCCCTGAAGGCAACTACTTGGCTGCTTGCAGTAGATTCCACCATGGAGGTGATTACAGTCTCATCATAGGAAATAACTACATCTAGATGCCAAGGCACTCAAAACTACAACCCAGCCAACTTGACACACAACCTTAACTACACAGCCAGGTAGCTGTCTTCCAAATTTCCTGGGATAGACAAGTAAGAGCCTCCAGCACTGTATCCAATTGTTGAAACTTCTCAATGGGTTCTGTCAATTCCTGGAGTCTTGTTTTTCAACAATACCTTCAGTGCAGCTTGGACTTCTTCCTTTAATACCATTGGTTTTTGATCATATGCTGCCTCCTGAAATGATTAAACATCCACCAATTCTTTTTGGTACAGTGACTGTTTATTTCTTCCATATTCTTTTGATGCTTTCTGCATCGCTCAGTATTTCAATCTTTCAGTATTGCAACTCGAGGCCTGATTTTTTTTTCAGTTCTTTCAGCTTGAGAAATGCTAAATGTTTTCTTCCCTTTTGGTTTTCTAACTTCAGATATTTGCATATTTCATCATAATACTTTACTTTGTCTTCTTGAGCTGCCCTTTGAAATCTTCTGTTCACCTTTTTTATTTCATTTCTTCCATTTGCTTTAGTTACTTTCTGTTCAAGAGCAAGTTTCAGAATCTCTTCTGACATCCATTTTGATCTTTTTTTCCTTTTTAATGACCTTTTTCTTTCTTCATGTGTGATGTTCTTGATGTCATCCCACAACTTGTCTCATCTTTGGTCACTGGTGTTCAGTGCATCACATCTCTTCTTCAGATGGTTTGGTAATACACACACACACACACACACACATTTTTTTGCTTTATCCTGCAATTTTTTGGTGTATATATTTTTTTGTATACATGAAATTCTCCATGTACTTAAGCTCTTAAACATGTGAGTTTTATCAGTTTTGGAAAATGCTCAGACATGATTGCCTTGATTAATGCTTTTGTGTATTCTTCTTCTCTCCTTCTGGGACTTTAATTGTATCATTAGTAGTCCTTTCGAGTCTAACTCATGTGCCTCTTAGTCTCTTTTCTTCTTTCACTGTGCTTCAGTCTGAGTATTTTCTATTGGCCTGTCTTCCAGTATTCTAGCATTAATCTAATCAATTGATATGATAGCATATATTTTTAAAATTATATAATTTATTTTTCGTACTTTTAGGTATCATTTATCTGATACAATTATCCATTCCTTCTTCTGTTTTTTCCTTTCTTCTCTTTAACAAATTCACTGTAACAAAGCATCCCTAATTACTTTATAGTCTTCCTGACAACTCCAAACACATGGTTGTTCATGTGGGACAGTCAGGATCTTCTGACCTGCTCATGCTGCCTTTTGCTAATGCTGTAATAAAATGTTATTCTTCTTTATTGTATCCAATTGCAGGCAAATTTTTTAATTTTATTGTGATTTGGGTGAAAGTTTACAGAGCAAATTCATTTTCCACATAGCAGCTCACATACACTTTGTCTCATGATATTGACTGCAATCTCCCACAATGCAACACATCCCCTCCCACGTCCTCCCCATAGTTATCTCTTCCCTGTGTTCTTCCCTCCCACACACTCCTGCCCCCTGAGCTGTCACCCTGTGCATACATAGCCTTTCTTTTTTTACCATGATTGATCTCTCCAAGGGGTGTATCTACCTAATGTAAATGTCCAGCTCATATGTCTGACTTTTGTTTGGCTGGAAGCCACAGGAATGGGTTTAATTCCAGACCTGAAAGGCAGCTAGGGGCTATAGTCTCAGAGGTTCCACCAGGTTCTATCAGACCAGCAAACCTTGTCCCTTTTAATTTATGATTTTGAGTTTTGTTTCACATTGCTCTCCCACTCTATCCAGGATCTCCTACATAAATCCCCCTCTGAGTAGTTGACAGGAGCTCTGGTAGCATAGTGCCTAAGGCACTTGACTGCTCACCAGAAGGCTGGCGGTTCAAACCCACCAGCCACTCCTCGGAAGGAAGGTTGGGCAATCCTACTTCCATAGTGATACTGCCTCGGAAACCCAAGGAGGGGTCGCTATGAGTTGGGGCCGACTCGACGGCAAACAACAAAAACAACAACAACGAGTAGTTGACAGTGGTAGCCTGGCACCATCTAGTTCTTCTGGTCTCATAGTTGTGTAGGCCACAGTTCGCATGGTGTACCAGTCACTAGGACTAATTCTTTCCATGAATCTTTGGTTTTCTTCATTCTTCTTTGCTCTGGATGAGGAGACACCCATCGTTGCATCTAGATGGCTGCTTGCAAGTTTTAAGATCCCAGTCGCTACTCTGCAAAGGAGGATGTGGAACAATGTTTTTGTGTAGTATGTTATGCCAATTGAGCTTGATGTTCCCTGTGACCATGTGTGGTCCCGAGCCCACACGTCCAACTACTTGCTCCCTCTGGGTAGCTGTCTGTGTCTAAGAAGTGACTACAACCTTATCCCTTGTCAGCTCTACTATATACCTGGGCATTCTTACAGAACATAAAAACACACTTGTAGAAACATTTTCTGCTAACCCTATACATGGTCATGGGCACACTCCCCCCTGCATAGACATACCTAATGGTTCAGCCTATCCACCCATCTGTCCACCCGTATATCAATGTTTGCCATCACTGACAGTACAGTACTGTATGTGCAAAAACGTTCATCTTTGTTGTCTGTACCTTCCATGCACCTCTCTATGTCCTCTTCTTCCTGAATGCCACTGTGTTGATCACTCATATTTGGTAACATTGCTCTTCCCTTCACCCAAATCAGCTTGTCCCTTCCTATCTAGCAGTGTTCCCTCCTCTCCTCTCCCACCCCTGTAACCAACAAAGAAAACTTCCTTCCATATATAAACCTTTCCTTGACTTTTTATAATAATGGACTAATGCAATATTTGCCGGCCCTAGGGGATGGCCTCAGGGCCTCAGGCAGTCAGCTGCCACACGCAAGGCTGGCAGTTCAAACCCACCAGCCGCTCCCACCAGGTAGTGGCCTGTCTGAGGAGCTTGGTAGCGTAGTGCCTAAAGGCACTTGACTGCTAACCAGAAGACTGGCAGTTCAAACCCACTAGGCACTCCTCGGAAGGAAGATGGGGCAATCTACTTCTGTAGTGATACTGCCCCGGAAACCCAAGAAGGGGTTGCTATGAGTCGGGTCCGACTCAACGGCACATAATAACAACAACAACATTTGCCCTTGTGTGATTGACGTATTTCACTCAGCATAATGTCCTCCACTTTATGTGGTGTTTTACAGATTTTATGTTATTCTGCAGGGTTGCATAGTATTCCATTGTGTGTATGTACCATAGTTTGGTTCTCCATTCCATCTGTTGATGGGCACCTAGGTTGTTTCCATCTTTTTGCTATTGTAAACAGTACTGCGATGAACATGGGTGTGCATCTATCTGTTCCTGTCATGGCTCTCACTTCTTTAGGATATATACCTAGTAATGGAATTGCTAGATCAAATGGTATTTCTAATTCCAACTTTTTAAGGAATCACCATACTGCTTTCCACAGTGGTTGTATCATTTTTACAGTCCCACCAGCAGTGTATGAAAGTCCCAATCTCTCCACATCCTCACCAGCATTTGTTATTTTCTGTCTTGTTGAGCTTTGCTACTAGTGTCCGGACTCTATTTTAAATTATAGCAATACAATACTATTAATAGACATTACTGTTTTTCCAAATATTCTTATTTATTATTTGTCATTTTTATTAAGTTTACAATTGTCCTATTGATTCAATACAAAATAAAAAGCAAAGAGAAAACAGGAACGAGAATCTGTTGAGGTTCTGTTATGGATATTGTCAAAGACTGAATCATCCTTTGGAAGCCACAGGAGTTTTCCTCCTGTATTAACTTGAATCTTATGTATTTTTTTACAACTTTTTATGCTATTGTAAGGAGCTCTGGTGGCATAGCACCTAAGGCATTTGACTGTTAACCAGAAGGCTGGCTGTTCAAACCCACCAGCTACTCTAGAGAAGGAAGACTGGGCAATCTACTTCCGCAAAGATTTACCACCTCAGAAACACAAAGGGAGTTGCAATGAGTCAGAATCACAAGTTAATTATTTTTCTTAATATCCTTGGGATAAAAGTAATTAGTGTCATATTTTCAGAGATAATATTACCTGAAATGATAGTTATGATTATTGTGCATATGTGATCATATATTTATGCAAAATATCAGGACTTAAATCTCAGCAAGCAAGAGGCGAAGCTTCGTTCTTTTATGTGCATTTTCTGATTTTCCTAAAATTGTCATATATAACTGTGGAGATGAGTCTAATAAAATATATCTGTTGGGTTGGTTGGTATGTGCCATAGGACCAACTCATAGCAACCCCTCCTTAGGTTTCCGAAGTGTATCTCTAAAGTAGATCGCCCAATCTTCCTTCCCAGGAGTGGCTGGTGGGTTTGAACCACCAGTATCAATCCTAATTTTCCCATTCTAGGAGAGGCCCTGCTGTTCACGCATATTTTTCTACTGTTTGTATTGCTGGTCTGTCACTCCAGGGTGGTTGTGTTTCATCGGCCAGTCCCCCTGTGTAGTGCAGCATATCTGGCCCGCCCGGCACGTGCGAAACCCCACGTGCCCGTCGCCCCGCCCACCTCAGAGGCCACACCTTATTCCGCGGGGGCTGACGGGAGCTGACAATCCCGGCGGCCTCTGCGCAAGTGCGCTCCCAGGCGGGTTCGTCGCTCTCGGCTGGCGCTCGCTGGCATGGTCTCACCCGGTCCAGATCTCGCTGACGAAATCCGCGTCCAACGCGGCCGCGGAGGCTGCGGGGGTGCGTGGAGAATAGAGCGCGGTCAAGGGGGCCCGCCCCGCTAGTGCCAGGAGAGTCGTGCGGTTCGAAGACCCGCGGGCACGAACGGGCGGGTCGGGAGCGTGGCCTGGCAGGGACGCGGGGGAAGGTCGGGACCGCCTTGGCGAGCACTGTCGCTAGCTCGAGCCTTGAGGCGCCGCTGGGCGCATTCCATGGAAGGGGCAGGGCCTCGGGGGGGTGGGGCAAGCCGAGGCTCTGGGGCGCTCCTTAGGGAAGTCTAGGCTCTTAGTGCCGGCTTCTCTGCGCTTAGGATCACGGAATACGTGAAGCATTTAGCCTAAGGATTAAAAACCTCTTATTTTCAATTGGTAATTCGTTGAATTTTGACAGCCATCCAAGAGTTAGGATAACTAGCCCATTTTAGCAAATACGAAAACAGGCTCAGAAAGGTGACTGATTGACCCCCTATCACATACCATCAGGTGGGCGAGTAAGATTGAAATCCAGATCTGTCCAAATCTTGTTGCTGCTGATAGGACACTCTGCCTCTGCTCGCAGGTGACTTTTTGGCTAATTTGCAAAGGTCTGGGTTCAGAATTGGGTAATTGGGGGCATGGCCCCTCCTACCTTTCCCTGCGTATGGACAACCCGCCCATTTGTCCTGGTTTGAGTCTGTAGAACATCTAGTCTGGTATTCTACGGGTAGCAACTTTCTGGAGTCAGATTAGGGATTATGTATAAAGGTTCCAACTAAATGATTTTGTCATTTAGGTCTGGGGCCCAACTCCCTTGGAAGAAAGCAGTTCTAGGGAGATAAGAGGGAAAGAACTGCAGGAACCAGAGTTCTACCTGGAAGAAAACACCCCAGTGATCTCAGACTCCTCACCAGAGCTTCAGAGCAGAAGTGGAAGGGGCCCCAAAGGAGTAGATTATAGATTTACAAGGCTAAAAGCAATTTTTGATCCCTTTGCCTCAAATGACCAAGACTTCAGATGCCAGATCTGAAGCTATCACAGCTTTGTGACAGTGGAAGGTCAGGACCAAGCTTCAGCAGAGAGGTGAGAGGTGAGTGAAGGATGGCTGTGTTGGCTGCACAGGAAATGCCCTTTTTTTTTTTTTTTGGTGGGTGTTTGACCTGGCTAGAAGGAATCACTCACCACTGCTGAGGAAGTTCTATTTAACCCTCCTTATATAGGGAGCTCTGGTGATATAAGGCATTTGATTGCTAATCAAAAGGCAGGCGGTTCAAACCCACCAGCTGCTCCTTGGAAGGAAGGTTGGGCAATCTACTTCTGTAGTGATACTGCCTTGGAAACCCAAGGAGGGGTTGTTATGAGTTGGACCCATCTTGCTGGCACTGAGGTTTTTTTTTTTTTTTTTTTTTGACACACTCCACTGTAATCCGTGGGTGGTAACCTCCTAAAGGTTGGCAGTGGGAACCCACCCAGTGGGTGGCACTGTGTAAGAAAGGCCTGGCAATCTTATGTAAAGATTACAGCTGAGAAAACCCTGTAGAGCAGTTCTACTCTAACACACGGGGTCACATGAGTCAGAATCCATTTGATGGCAACAAGTTGTTTTATTTCTAGAGCCTACACTTGCCTAAGGCACTTGACTGCTAACCAGAAGGCTGGTGGTTCAAACCCACCAGCCACTTCTTGGAAGGAAGGTTGGGCAGTCCTACTTCTGTAGTGATACTGCCTTGGAGATCCAAGAAGGAGTCACTATGAGTCAGGGCCTACTTGACGGCACATAACAATAACAACAACATGTCTTCTGCTCTCCACTCACATTTCCACATACTGAGCTCACACATGGTGCCTATCTACATATTTGGCATCTGGAGAGGTTTTATTCTGTTCTTAGAACCAGAAAATGGTGGTGCAGAAAGGGCGTACAAGGTTTATTTATTTATGCCTCATTTGAAAGATGAAAAATGTGGAGCCTGACAGGGTAAAATAATTCTTCTGGGTCACTTATTTCTTACTGATCAAGGCAAAAGTTTCTTGGTTTCTTAATTCCTGAGATGTTTCCTTTGCAGTTAAAACTTAAGTTTCTTATCAAAAGATAATGAAATTGCAAACAAGTTAGAATAAATACTTTTAAAAACCTCATATTAAAGCACTCATTTTCCTTTTCAGAGTTTCTATGAATGACTCAACTTTAACAGTATTCCCATTATTAGTAAGAAAGCAGATAAATAATGCAATCTGAGTATTTATAAATTACTTCTATGTTTTATTTTTTTGTATGTGCCTCCATTGGAGGGAGACATAGATTATTATGTACAGTGGGATGCCTATGTTTGCTTTTACCCAATGAATAATTGGATGTCTAAGCTCAATATAATCTTGTCAGAGATACATCTCCACATCGTTCCAATGGCTTCTTCTGTGAGTGTTGTAGGCAGATGACTCTAGGAAGTGCAAGCAGGCCAAATACCTCTGACTGTTCTTCCTTTTCTCTCCCCTAGCTGCACCGTCATTCTTCACAGTTTTCTAAGACCAGCAGAAAACAAACAGATCTCAGGTTAGTTATTTTTATTCTCTATTTACAATGTTTTGTATGAGGATTTTAATGGTCAGTAGTTTAGGATGGAAATAATAGAAATGGATACATATCACAGGTAAAATATATGGTAACCAAAAAAAAAACCAAACTCAGTACCATCGAGTCGATTTGACTCATAGCATCCACTCCTTAAGTTTATGAGGCAGTATCTGTACAGAAGTAGATTGCTCAGTCTTTCTTCCGAGGAGTGGCTGGTGGGTTGGAACTGCCAGCTTTCTGGTTAGCAGTCACATGCTTTAAGCACTACATGCTTTAAGCTCCAAAAATACATGGTAGCAGATTAAGAAGAGGATAATGTCATATATAGATATGTATACATTGTATAATATCACAGTTATCAAACCTGAACTGTAAATTTGTCTCTGGTCTTTCTGATCAGAGTCATGACAGACTTTCTGTTACATGAGTTGCATTTTCCATAAGGAGAAATCATATCAGTTGTTAATGGGATATGAAGACTGAAGTCTAAAAGCATTCCTTTGTCCTACAGTCAAGAATACAACCTTTCAATAAACTCCCTGAATGAAATGCAGCCTTTTTCATTCAGTAATTCATCAGTGGAAGAAGCAGAGGACTCGAGCTAAGGGAGAGCTCAGTGAAAGTAGATTTTCAGGGAATCAAAATATCATGGTCCTGTGCTGTCCAGTACAGGAGTCACTAGCTATATGTGGATATTTAAATTCAGTTAAAAATAATGAAAATTTAGTTTCTGGGTCTCCATAGCAGCAGTGTAAGTGCTTTGTTACCACATGTGGCTACTGGTTATCATATGGGGCAGCGCTGCTTGAAACCATTTTTCTGATATTCTTGCTTGGTCTAGGAATAAAACCTAGAGCATCCAGAAGAAGGAATGGAGTTCATTGCCTTTGGATTATTTCCGAGAGTGATTTTGTTCTCCCTTTTTAGGTTGTATTTACAGGTGATCCAGACAGTTCAGAGTTATACTCTCTGGCACTAGTGTCTATAATTCTAACTTAGTATTCAGGCCGTTCTTCTTTTCCACTTGCCTTACTCTTTTTTGGTAAAGGTCATAATGATCTAATTATAGACAAAAATGGATGTTTTCTAGTGCCTCTGTCTCACTGATCCTATTTACTGATCTCCTGAGAGTCTCTTCTGTTGTATTCTGTGACAACACCGCACTGACTCCATACTTTTGTCTGAATGTTCTGTTTGTGATGCCTTCTTCATCCTCTTGCCCTTAAACATTGCTCTCTACTTATTATTCCTACTGTCACTAGGGGCTTCCATCCTCTCTGTGGCTGTAACTGGAAATACTTTCTGGGAGTCCAGAGTCTTTCCCTTCTTTCTGGTCCGTGACTTCAGCCATGGACAGCGTATGTCCTATTTTTTTTTTTTTTTTTTGGTCTGTAACTTGTCCAAAAGGCACCCAGCCCAGAAGGTGTAAAATGAAAACACTCATGTTCCTTTATTCTTTGTCAAATGTTAATTCCACTTAGCCTGTCATCCAGATGACAGAGAGCAGTCTTTATCCCAAACCACTCCCTGTCTTGGTTCTCTGGTTTATCTAGACAAGTCATTCATTCTTGCTTTTTTAAAAATCTTAATATATCCTAAATCTTTTCTCTAATCTCTGTGAATCATACCTGTGAATCCATATCTATTCTCTGGATCAGTCTGTATACCTCCTTTTTCTAGAAGCTCAAGTTTGTTTTCAAGAATTTGTCTAAAATGTTAATCAGTTAATGTTGTAAAGAGCACTTCATCGGTTTTCAGCCATCTACAAGGAAAAGTCCAAGCTCTTGTGACATACAGGGATGCTGATGACATCATGATAGGCTTCTGTTTCCCACTGTCAAATAACTACCGTTGCCTATCTATTACTTAACAATGAATTATTTCAGTTGTGATGTGTTATGGTTCTTCTGTGGACTGTGTTGCCTTGTTTTATATTTGCCTATTTTTTGCTATTTTTTATAAGAATCCTTTTGTAAATTGGATAGTAATCCCTTTTCTCTGTGTTGCAAATATTTTCCCCTAGTTTTTAACAAGGGAGTTTCTTAGGTAATAATATAATTTTAAATTGTGATGTACTCAGTAGAATTTTCTTTTTAAATCTTTAAAACATTTCCTTTGATAATATCTTTATGATATGCTATATTTTTGTCTAATAATAGTAAAATCTTGTTTTCTCAAATTTGTATTGTTAATATAGGAGCTCTGGTAGCGTAGTGCCTAAGGTACTTGACTGCTAACCAGAAGGCTGGCGGTTCAAACCCACCAGCCACTCCTCGGAAGGAAGGTTGGGCAATCTACTTCCGTAGTGATACCACCTCAGAAACCCAAGGAGGGGTTGCTAGGAGTTGGGTCCGACTCAACAGTACATAACAATAACAACAACAACATGGTTAATATATCTGGCCTCTTTCCACCACTCGTTTGTCAGTTTGTCATGCTGTGGTGGCTTGCAGGTTACTGTGAGGCTGGAGGCTGTGCCATCGGTATATCAAATACCAGCAGGGTAGTCCATGGTGGACAGGTTTCAGCAGATCTTCCAAACTAAGACAGACTGGGAAGAAGAATGGGGCCACCCACTTCTGAAAAAACTGGCCACTAAAAACCATATGAATAGCAGTGAAACATTGTCTGATCTAGTGCCAGAATATGAGCTCCTCAGGTTGGAAGGCACTGAAAATATGATTGGGGAAGAGCTGCCTCCTCAAAGTAAATTTGACCTTAATGACATGGATGTAGTAAAGCTTTCCAGACCTTCATTTGCTGATGGGGCATGACTCAAAACGGGAAGAAATAGCTGCAAACATTTATCAATAATCAGAACATGGAATGTATGAACTATGAGTCTAGGAAAATTGGAAGTTGTCAGAAATGAAATGGAATGAATAAAGATCAATATCATAGGCATTAGTGAACTGAAATGGACTGGTATTGGCCATTTTGAATTAGACAATCATGTGGTCTACTATGCCGGGAATGAAAAATTGAAAAGGAATGGCGTCACATTCATTGTCAAAGAACATTTCCAGTGACTGTGGTCTTAAAAGCTTGTAGGCAACCATCTAGATGCAACAGTGGGTCTCTCATCCAGAGCAAAGAAGAATGAATAAAACCAAAGAGGCATGGAAACAAGCAGTCCAAGGGATGAGTAGACTATGTGAACCTCAACCTCTATGATCTTGAGACCAAAAGAACTAGATGGTGCCTGGCAGCACTGTCAACCACTTGGAAAGGTATCAGTACAGGACACTCTGGATAGAGTAGGAGAACGACGTGGAACTAAGCTCAAAATCATGAAAAAGACCAGACTTTTTCCATCTGATACAGCCTGGTGAGACCCCAACACTGTGGCCCCTTGTTATCCTTTGGGTCTGGAATTGAACTCACTCCTGTGACTTCCAGTCAAGCAGTAGATAGGCATATAGGGTGAACATTTACACCAGGTAGATAAAATTCTTATAACGATCAATCATGGGAGAATAGAAGGGCAGTATTTGCACAGGGGGATAGCTCAGGGGGCACAGATGCAAAGGAAAGAAGGACACAGGGCAGAGGTAACTACAGGGAGGAAGTGGGAATAGAACTGCTACATTGTGTGATTGTAGTCAGTGTCATGAAACAAAATGTGTATGAACTGCTGTATGGAAAAGGAATTTGCTCTGTAAACTTTCACCCAAATCACAATAAAAAATAAATTCAAGATCTATCCTGAAGTACAATGCTATCAGTGATAGGATAATATCCATATGCCTCCAAGGAAGATTAGTACATACCAACCACTAAAGCCAAAGATGAAGAAATTGAAGATTTTTACCAACTTCTGCAGTCTAAAGTTGACTAAACATGCAATCAAGATGTATTGATGATTACCGGTGATTGGAGTGCAAAAGTTGGAAACAAAAGAAGCAGCATCAGTAGTTGGAAAATATGGTCTAGGTGATAGAAGTGATGCCGGAGGTTGTGTGATAGAATTAAGCAAGACCAACAACTTACTGGTTGCAAATACCTTTTTTTTTCAACAATCTAAATGGCAGCTATATGTGTGGACCTCGCCAGATGGAATACACAGGAATCAAATTGACTATATCTCTGGAAAGAGGTGATGGACAAGCTCAATATCATTGGTCAAAACAAGGCCAGAAGCTGACTGTGGAACAGACTTTCATTTGTTCCTATGCAAGTTCAAGTGGAAGCTGAAGAAAATTAAAACAAGACCATGTGAGCAAACATACGACTTTGATTATATCCTACCTGAATTTAGAGACCATTTGAAGAATAGATTTGGTGCATTGAACACCAGTGATTGAAGACACGTGAATTGTGGGATGACTCAAAGGCTTCATACATGAAGAAAACAAAAGGTCATTAAAAAAACGGGAAAGGAAGAAAAGACCAAAAATGGATGTCAGAAGAAACTCTGAAAACTGCTTTTGAATGGAGAAAAGCTAAAGAGAATGGGAGAAATTATGAAATAAAAGATCTGAACAGAAAATTCCAGAACAGTTACCTGTGCTCTTGAAGAACCTGCACATAGACCAAGAGGCTGTCATTTGAACAGAACAAGGGACTACTGCATGGTTTAAAATCGGGGAGGGTGTACGTCAGTGTTGTATTGTTTCACCATACTTAATTGGTATGCTGCGCAAACAATCGGGGAAGCTGAACTGTGTGAAGAAGAACATGGCATCAGAATTGGAGGAAGGCTCATTAACAATCTGCATATATCTCATTAACTATATGCAGATGACACAGCCTTGCTTCCTGAAAGTGAAGAAGACTTTAAACATTTACTATAAACATCAAAGGAGCTCTGGTAGCGTAGTGCCTAAGGCACTTGACTGCTAACCAGAAGGCTGGTGGTTCAAACCCACCAGCCACTGCTCGGAAGGAAGGTTGGGCAATCTACTTCCATAGTGATATTGCCTCGGAAACCCAAGGAGGGGTCTCTATGAGTCGAGTCCGACTCTACAGCACATAACAACAACAACAACATAAACATCAAAGAGTACAGTCTTCAGTATGGATTACACCTCAACATAAAGAAAACAAAAGTCCTCACAACTGGACCAACACGCAGCATCATGATAAAAGGAAGAAAGTTTGAAGTAGTCAAAGATTTCATATTACTTGGTTCCATAACCAACACCTATGGACTCAGCAGTCAAGAAATCAAATGTCATATTGCCTGGACATATCTGCAAAAGACCTCTTTAAAGTGTTAGGGAGCAAAGAAGTCCTTTGAAGGCTAAGGTGCGCCTGACCCAGCCATGGTATTTTCATTTGCCTCATGTGTATGAAAGCTGGACAGTAAATAAGGAAGACTGAAGAAGAATTGATGTCTACGAATTGTGGTGGTGGTGAAGAATACTGCAAATACCATGGACTATGATCTACTATGCTGGGAATGACAATTTGAAGAGGAATGCCATGGCATTCATCGTTACAAAGGATGTTTCAGGCTCTGTCCTGAAGTACAATGCTGTCAATGATAGGATAATATCCATATACTTACAAAGACGACCCATTAATACTACTATTACTCAAATTTGCACACCAACTACCAAAGCCAAAGATGAGGAAATTGAAGATTTTTATCAACTTCTGCAGTCCAAAATTGACCGAATGTGCAATCAAAATGTGTTGCTTATCACTGGTGACTGGAATGCAAAAGTTGGAAACAAAGAAGAATCACTGGTAGTTGGAAAAT
>NW_006921639.1:9536894-9538665 GCF_000298275.1 Orycteropus afer afer | reverse complement strand
TAGTTTCTCTTCTTCAGTTTGTGCATTTTGGGTTATGCTTGATAGTCTATTTATACCATATATTGGGGCCCCTAAATTAGCCCCTAGTTTTTCCTTGAGGAACTCTATAGTTTTAGGTTTCACATTGAAGTCTTTGATCCATCTGGAGTTAGTTTTTGTGTATGGTGTGAGGTACAGATCTTGTGTAATTTTTCTGCAAATGAATATCCAGTTTTGCCAGCACCATTTATTAAACAAATGTTGTCTTCCCCATTTAATGGATTTAGGCCCTTTGTCAAAGATCAGCTGACCATAGGTTGATGGATCTATTTCTGGGTTCTCAGTTTTATTCCTTTGGTCTATGTGTCTGTCATTGTACCCATAGCAGACAGTTTTGACTACTGTGGCTATATAATAAGTTTTGAGATCTGGCAGTGTGAGACCTCCTACCTTGTTCTTCTTCAGTAGTGCTTTGCTTATCCGAGGTCTCTTTCCTTTCCATATAAAGTTAATGATTGTTTTTTCCATATCCTTAAAATATGTTAATGGGATCTAGACTGGGATTGCATTGAATGTATAGATTGCTTTGGGTAGAATTGACATTTTCACAATGTTCAATCTTTGTATCCACAAGCATGGGATGTTCTTCCATTTATGTAGATCTCTTATGGTTCCCTGAAGTACTTTTTTTATAGTTTTCTTTGTAGAGGTCTTTTGTGTCTCTGATAAGATTTATTCCCAGGTATTTTATTTTTTTGGTTAGATATTGCAAATGGTATTGATTTCCTTATTTCTTTTTCAGCAGTCTCTTTGCTTTTGTGGAGAAATCCAACTGATTTTTGGATGTTGATCTTTCAGTTCTAAACGATTGTTGCATTTGTCCATAATATGTGTTTATTTTTATGCATTCATAAATTAGACTAGTTACAGTTTTATGAAGATATTATTTTATGTGTTCTCACAGTTTTGTTTCTGTGATCCATGTGTGATTTTTGGTATTACGTGGTACTCCATAGGGAGCTCTGGTGATGTAGTACCTAAGGCATTTGACTGCTAACTAAAAGGCTAATGGTTCAAAACCACCAGCCACTCCTTGGGAGAAAGACTGGCAATCTACTTCTATAGAGATACCCCTTCGGAAACCCAAGGAGGGGTCACTGTGAGTTGAAATCGAGGGGATGGCAGTGAGTTCGGTTGTTTTTTTGATTTTAGTATTCCATAAAATGAATTTGGAAGCGTTCCTCTGTTTTTGTTTTCTTAAATGATTAGTATAAGAAAGTTGTTTTAATTGCTTGGGGTTTTTTTTTTTTTTTCCTTTTGTAAACATAGCCCATATGTTTATGTTTATTATTCAATTTTTATTTATTTACATTGATTTGCATAAATGTGGTCATAGTTCTTCTATAATGGTTTTTGAAAGGATTTAGTCTAACTATCGATATGACTTTTTAATTCCCTTTTTTCCCCCAGTTACTAAGTTTTATTTTGGCATAATTTGTGTGTTTAGAAGAGGCAAAGTAAACTGTTGGGGCCCTATTTAAAAATTCAACTAGCCTGATTTGAGGATTCAGTTGCCTTATTCTGGTGCTGGCATATACCAAATATTGTGAGAGAGAATGCCCTATATCTATGTATACCCACTGTATTTACTCTTTTGTTATATTTAAAAAATTCTTTTGTAGTTTTTAATAACACTATAAAAACATAAATATCAGGGGATCTTATTTTTTTTCCTCCACAGCTTTCTCCCACATTCCTTTACATTAGCAGCAGCTTCTTTTTTTTTTTTTTT
>NW_006921639.1:9532783-9534821 GCF_000298275.1 Orycteropus afer afer | reverse complement strand
AACGGACTAATACAATATTTGTCCTTTTGTGACTGACTTATTTCGCTCAGCATAATGTCCTCCAAGTTTCAAATGGTATTTCTAATTCCAACTTTTGAAGTACTCGCCATACTGCTTTCCACAGTGATTGTACCATTTTACAGTCCCACCAGCAATGTATGAGAGTCCCAATCTCTCCACAACCTCACCAGCATTTGTTACTTTCTGTCTTGTTGAACTTTGCTACTAGTGCTGAGGCAAGATGGTACCTCATTGTTGTTTTGATTTGCATCTCTCTAATAGCTAATGATCGTGAGCATTTCGTCATATGTTTTTGGCCGCTTGATATCCTCCTTGGTGAAGTGTCTTACATTAGCTTCTTGTATATCCTTTAATTATTTCTTTGTTCAAAAAGCAAATATTAATAAGTATTTTTATTTCTCTCTTTCATCCACAGACAGTAGCTGTTTGTTTATACTTTCTTGTACCATATTTTATTTGCTGCAATTTGTTCTGTAGATTTTTTTTATTAGTGTAGTGAAAGGGGGCTTTCTCATTCTTTTTTTACAGTTGTGTCATATTCCATTATGTGGATGTAGGATAGTTTGTTTTGTAAGTTGCCTGAAGTTGAAGGACACTGGGTTATTTACAGTGCTTTGTAATAGAAATAATACTGCAAGGAGTAAAATTTATGGTCACTATTAAGTATGTAGGTGTATCCATGGCATAAGTTCTTGTGAGTGGAATTTCTGAGTGAAAGAGTTAAACGTATTTCTGATAAAAGTTGTCACGTTTTCTTATGTGTTTGTTGTACCATTTTCTTTTTCACTATCACCTTAGTCATTCATTGAGCAAATATTTATCCAGCACATATGGTGTGCCTGACACTCTTCTAGGTCCCAGAGGAAAAATTATGAATAGCAGATAAAAATCTCTGCTTTCGTGGAGCTCGCATTCTAGTAGGGTGAGATCAATATTGAAATTATAAATAAAGAAAATATATTGTTTCATAGAATTACATAGTGTTGTGCAAAACAAAATAAAGGAGTATAGCTTTCTGGAGAATGGCAAGAGAGGGAATGGAATTTTATACAGTATATATAAGCTGAGGGTGGGCTTCACTGAAACCTTGAGAACTGAAAAAATTCTTAGAAGAGGTGATGGAAAGAGAACAGCAAGTTCAGAGGTTCTGAAGTAGGAGTTTGCCTAACACTTCTTAAGGAACTTGGAGGAGGCTGTTGTGTTTACAGCACCGTGAGCATGAGATAGAAGAGAAGCAGAAGAAGCTAAAAAACTGGTGACCAGATCATGTGGAGCCTTTAGGTTATTGGGTGATTTTGGCTTTTGCTTTTAATGAGATGGAAGACTATTGCAGGGTTTTGAGCAGAGATGTGACTTCTGGTTTAGAAGTTTCATCACTTCCTGAATAAAGCACACTGGGTGTTTTGCAATGCTTTGCTCTTAAAAATGTTACTGCAGGAAGTAACCTTTATGGCTGTTCTGTTGAAAGTCGATCATAGTAGTAGGGCAACGATGCAAAAAGAGGTTATTGTAATAATCCTGGCAGGGGATGTTGAATATTTAAACCATAGTTTTGACGTAGAGTTGGTAAGAAGTGGTAAAGCCAGTAGAAGGAGAGAGCCTGATATCACCATGTTCTTATTACTGGGAGGATAATGAATTTAATTGTGTCCCTCCAAATATATGTTGAAGTACTAACCCTTGTAGGAAATAGGACTCTTTTTGGACATAGGTATTTTCTTTTGTTAAGTTAATGAGGTTATACTGCAGTAGCAACCTAAACTTAGTCACTTAAAAGTGTCTTACAAAAAAGCAGAATAGACACACATACACGCTAGAGGAAGGCAGACCAAGGAAAGCCAAGGAACTCAAAGGAACTTCCATTCCCTCTCTTACCACTCTTCAGAAAGCTATACTGCTTAGCAGTAAGCTAAGACCCTTCCATAGTGATGTTGTTGTTGTTGTTGTTATGTGCCGTCGAGTCGGCCCCGACTCATAGCGACCCCTCCTTGGGTTTCCGAGGCAGTTATCACTACGG
>NW_006921639.1:9531067-9532318 GCF_000298275.1 Orycteropus afer afer | reverse complement strand
GGAAGGAAGGTTGGGCAATCCTACTTCCGTAGTGATACTGCCTCGGAAACCCAAGGAGGGGTCGCTATGAGTTGGGTTTGACTCGACGGCACATAACAACAACAACAACATACTCTGCCCTGCAGGGTTACTGTGAGTTGGAATCGACTCAATAGTAATGGATTAATGGGTATTTCAGAGGAGAAATCTGAAGCTAGGGTATTTTATTTACTTTGTCCTGCCCATCTAGAAACTTGTAAGATTTTATTGTTGCTATTCTGAATTGATAAAAGATGTTTCAGTATATATTTTCATTGAGTGTAGGTTGGTGTTTTTTTTTTTTCTTTTTTAACAAAAATTTAAGTAGTTCACCCCACTCTGTTCTTACTTGTATGGTTTCTGATGAGAAAACATAAAAAAACCCAAACCCATTGCCATCGAGTTGATCCAGACTCATAACAACCCTGTAGAACAGAGTAAACCTGCTACATCTCTCTCCAATGGAGTGGCTGGTAGGTTCAAACTGCTGACCTTTCAGTTAGCAGCTAAGTGCTTAATCACTGCACCACCATGCACCTTTCTGATGAAAAGTCCCGTTTAATTCTTATCCTTGTTTTTCTGTTTTCTGTAGGTAAAGTGTGTCATCATGCCCCACCCCTTTCTTTCAGGATTTTCTGTTTTTTGCAGTTTGAATATAATATGCCTAGATGACTCAACGACACATAACAACAACAACAGATTGTGTTTTATATTTATCCTGCTTGGTATTCTCTTAGCTTCCTACGTTTGTCATTTATTTTACAGTGTTCTTAGGCATTATTACTTCAAATATCTCTTCTCTGTTTGTTCCTTCTTTTCTCTAGAGTACTCCAGTTACATGTAGTTTTCATCTTTTGATGTCTCACAGTTCTTGGATATTCTGTTTAGTTTTTTTTTTTTTTTTTCCTACTCTTTTCCCTTCCATCCCTAGCCCCTCCCCTAGCCCCCTGCTCTCTTCTCCTTTCCTGGGCTGCAACGTTTCCACTTTACTTCCTTGGTGCCCTCACTTCTATTGACTATGTTTTTTCCCCTTTAGGTAGGACAGAAAGACTGGAGAGGAATGGATTGAGGAGGAATTCCCTCCTTCAGCTGGGATTAGATTTCAGAGAGTAAGCCTATATTTTAGAGAAGGCTTTGGGAATATATATATATATTTTTATTAGGATTTGGGTGAAGATTTACAGAGTAAATTCACTTTTCATACAGCAGTTCACATATACTTTGTCTCATGTC
>NW_006921639.1:9526807-9530097 GCF_000298275.1 Orycteropus afer afer | reverse complement strand
TCTCATCCTCAATGCTGCCATATTGGTCACTCACATTTGGTACATTGCCCTTCTCTTCACCCAAATCAATATTTATCTCTATCTATCTAACAGCATTTCTTTGGGAATATTTTATAGTAGTAATTTTTTCCCCTCTCCTTTGCCAGGTCTAAGAGTTGATCTTTCCCAGGTCTTCACCATGGAAAACTGATGGGGTTCCTGGAGAGAAATCTGTGAAAGCATGAGCCCCCGCTAAGTCTGCTCTCCCCAGGTGTTTCTCACTTTGATACTTGTCCTCACTCATCCTCCAGCAGTTTTCAGAAGTACTGTATAAGTATTCTTACTATTTTATGGCTCCAGCCGTTTATACTTGGCTATGTCTCTTTGGAAGTGACTGTTTCTCCAGATTACAGGGTGGTGGTTTTCCTGTGACCTCATTTCTCTGATGGGTTCAAGGAAAGTCATTGATTTTTAGTTTGTCCAGCCTTTTCTTGTTTTTAAGGACAGGAGTGATGACTTCCAAGTACTTTATATATTAGAGCTAAAACCAAATATTAATCCTGAATTCTTTTGGTGAGAATTCATATGTTCTTTTACTTTAATAAAATTGTCTTACTTTAGTTCATGGTTAATTCTTTTCATCAATTCTTCTGGGTTTCCTGGAGCCCTTATTATTACATGTTAGTTTTTCTGGATTTGTCAGGTGAAACCATCCTCTTGGTGTACTAATTGACTTTGGGCTGCTTTCTTGGAATTCTGGCTCCTCTTAAATCAAAGTAGTAATGCTCTTTTTCATGAACAAGGTTATATGTTTCCTGAGCACTTTGATGGAAGAGGCTATTTGAGTCTCTTGAGGTGTCACCCAGGAGACTGTAGTGGGCAAGACAGTTACTGCTTTTTTTTTTTTTTTTCTGGTGCCTAATAAGCTGGAAACTTTTACACCTTTTAGATGCTCAGTAAAGAAGCTTCATGCCTCCCATGGTCTCCAGGATGGAGCCCTGGTAGTGCAGTGGTTAAGCACTTACTGGTAAGCTAGTACACAAAAGACAGGTGGTTTGAAGTAGAGCTTCAGACTGGTTTGAATTGGTTAAATCATGATCAAAAAAGCAAAACTGGAACAGACCCAAAATTTTAAAATTTGAGTGAAGTGGAATAATCTGAACAAGAAAAATCGTGGATTGCTACCCAGAGGAAGTGAGTAGTTGGACCTGTGGGCTTGGGACCATGGTCACAGGGGACATTAAGCTAAATTGGCATAACATACTACACAAAATATTGTTCCACCTCCTACTGTGGTGAGTAGCGACTGGGATCTTAAAAGCTTGCAAGCAGCCATCTAGATGCGGTGATGAGTCTCTTTTTATCCAGAGCAAAGAAGAATGAAGAAAACCAAAGATGCATGGAACAGTTAGTCCAAGGGACCAGTATAACATGCAATCCTTAGCCTATATTACTGTGAGATCAGAAGAACTAGGTAGTGCCCAGCTACCACTGTGAACCACTAAGAGAGGGATCTCTGTAGGAGATCCTGAATAGAGTAGGAGAACAATGTGGAACAAAACTAAAAATCACAAAAAGAAAAGGGCTTAGGTTTGCTGGTCTGATAGAGCCTTGTGGAACCCCTGAGACTGTGGCCCCTCGCTGCCCTTCAAGTCTGGAATTGAACCCAACCCTGTGGCTTCCAGCCAAACAAAAGTCAGGCATATGAGCTGAACATTTACATTAGGTAGATACACTCCCCCCCCCCCCCCCCCCCCCCCCCCCCCGGCCCCAAGGCAGGAAGCAGGAAAAAGCCAGGACCGATGGCCGGATCCAGGTAAGGGGAGGGAGAGCCCCTACCCAAGGCAGAAAGTGGGAAGAAGCCAGGCCTCATGGCTGGAACAGGTAGGGATAAGGACAGGAAGTGGGCTGAGAAGTTTGGAACAATGAAGGGAGATGAACTTCCCTGTCAGTTTGTCATCCTGTGGTGGCTTGTTTGTTGCTGTGAGGCTGGAGGCTGTTTAAAATGGTGTTTCAAATGCCAGCAAGGTTGCCCATGGTATACAGGTTTCATTGGAGCTTTCAGACTGAGACAGACTCAGAAGAAGAAAGAGGCCATTCACTTCTCAAAAAACTGGCCAGGGAAACCTTATATAGCAGAAAAACACTGTCCGATACATTACTGACAACTTTATGGATGGCCCTGAAACACTGTCTGATACAGTGCCAGAAGATGAGCCCCTCAGGTTGTATGGCACTCAAAATGCCTCTGGGAAAAAGCTGCCTTATCAGAGTAGAACCGACCTTAATGATAATGGATAAAGTAAAGCTTTCAGGACCTCCATTTGCTGATGTGGCATGACTCAAACTGAGGAGAAACAGCTGCAAACATCCACTAATAATCAGAACATGGAATGTACAGAGTATGAATCTAGGATAATTGGAAGTTGTCAAAAACGAAATGGAATGCATAAAGATCAATGTAGTAGGCATTAGTGAGCCGCAAGGGACCGGTTTTGGCCATTTTGAATCAGACAATCATATGATATACGATGTTGCGAATGACAAATTGAAGAGGAATGGAGTGACATTCATCATCACAAAGAATGTTTCAAGATCTGTTCTAAAGTATAATGCTGTCAGTGATAGGATAATATCCATATGCCTTCAAGGAAAGCCAGTTAATAACTACCACTATTCAAATTTAAGCACCAAGCACCAAAGCCAAAGATGAGGAAATTGAAGATTTTACCAACTTCTGCAGTCTGAAACTGACCGAATATGGAATCAAGATGTGTTGATTATCATTGGTGGTTGGAATGCAGAAGTTGGAAACAAAGAAGAATCACCAGTAGTTGGAAAATTTGGCCTTGGTGATAGAAATAATGCTGGAGATCACATGATAGAATTTTGCAAGACCAATGACCAATAAAATGTATTGCAAATACCTTTTTTCAACAACACAAACAGTGGCTATACATGTGGACTTCGCCAGATGGAGTACACAGGAATCATATTGACTACACTTGTGGCAAGAGGCGATGGAAAAGCTCAGTATCTTCAGCCAAAACCAGGGCAGGAAGTGAGTGTGGGACAGACCATCAATTGCTCATATGCAAGTTGAAGTTGAAGACAATTAAAACAAGTCTGTGAGAGGCAAAATAAAACCTTGAATATATCCCTCCTGAATTTAGAGACAATCTAAAGAATAGATTTGATGCACTGAACACCAGTGACCAAAAATGAGAGGAATTGTGGGATGACATCAAGAACATCATCCATGAAGAAAGCAAAAGGTCATTAAAAAGACAGGAAAGGAAGAAAAGACCAGA
>NW_006921639.1:9523144-9526592 GCF_000298275.1 Orycteropus afer afer | reverse complement strand
AAGCTGAAAGACCTGAAGGAAAAAATTCAAGCCTTGAGTTGCAATATTGAAAGATTCTATTGGGCAATCCTACTTCCGTAGTGATACTGCCTTGAAAACCCAAGGAGGGGTCGCTATGAGTCGGGGCCGACTCGACGGCACATAACAACAACAACAACATGAGCAAAATATTGAATGATGCAGAAAACATAAAAGAAGATGGAAGGAGTACAGTCACTGTACCAAAAAGAATTGGTCAGTATTCATCCATTTCAGGAGGTGGCATATGATCAAGAACCAATAGTATTGAAGGAAGAAGTTGAAGCTGCACTGAAGGAAGTGGCAAAAAACAAGGCTCCAGGAAATGATGGAATACCCATTGAGATGTTTCAACAAATGGATGCTGCGCTGTAGGTATTCACTCAGTTATGTCAAAAGAAGAGATTCGTATTTGTACCCATCCCAAAGAAAGGTGATCTTACAGAATGTGGAAATTATTGAACAGTATCATTAATATTGCGTGCAAGTAAAATTTTACTGAAGATAATTCAAAAATGTTTACAGCAGTATATTGACAGAGAACTTCCAGATATGCAAGCTAGATTCAGAAGAGGAGTGGAAAGAGGGTATCATTACTGATGTCAGATGGATCTTGGCTGAAAGCAGAGAACACCAGAAAGATGTTTACTTGTGTTTTATTGACCATGCAAAGGCATTAGATTGTGTGGATTATAACAAATTATGGATAACATTGAGAAGAATGGGAATTCCAGAACACTTAATTGTATATATGAAGAACCTGTGCATATGCCAGCAGGCTGTCATTTGAACAGAACAAGGGGTTACTGCATGGTTTAAAATCAAGAAGGGAATGCATCAGGGTTGTATCCTTTCACCATACTTACTCAGTCTGTACGCTGAGCAAATAATCTGAGAAGCTGGACTGTATGAAGAACGTGGCATCGGGGTTGGAGGAACAATCATTAACAACCTGTGATCCACTGATGACACAACTTTGCTTGCTGAGAGTGAGGATGACTTGAAACTGATGAAAATTGAAGAAAACAGTCTGCAGTATGAATTACACCTCAGTATAAAGGAAACAAAAATCCTCACAACTGGCCCAATAAGCAACATCACGATAAATGGAGAAAAGATCAAAGTATAGTCAACACCACTGGAAGCAGCAGTCAGGATATCAGATGACATACAGCACTGGGCAAATCTGCTGCAAAAGACCTCTTTCAAGTACTGAAGAACAAAGATGTCTCCTTGAGGACTAAGGTGTGCCTTACATAAGCCACGGTATTTACAATCACCTCATATGCATGTGAGAGTTGGACAATGAATAAGGAAGACCCAAGAAGTGTCGATGCTTTTGAGTTGTGGTGTTGGTGAAGAATGCTGAAAGTACCATGGACTGCTAAAAGAACTAACAAATCTCTTCTAGAAGAAGTGTAGCTGCAAAGCTCTTTGGAAGCAAGAATGGCCAGACTTTGTCTCACCTACTTTGGTCATTTTGTAAGAAGAGGTCCTGGACAAGGATGTCATGCTTGGTAAAGTGGAAGGCCAGTGGAAGAGGAGAAGGCCCTCAATAAGATGGATTGACATTGGCTGCAGTGATAGGCTCAGGTATAGCAGGGATCATGGAGCTGGCACAGGACTGGGCAGTGTTTTGTTCTGCTGTACATAGGGTTGCTATGAGTCGGAGACAACTCGATGGCACCTAACAACAAGAACAGAAACACTTCCTTGGAGAGATCAATCATGTGAGAATAGAAGGCCTGTGTACGCACAGGGAGACAACTTGGGGTGGGGGGCAGTAGTGCATGGGAGGGAAGGACACTGGGAAGAGGTTAACTACGGGGAGGAAGTGTGAAGAGAGCTGTTGCATTGTGGGAAATTGCGGTCAATGTGATGAGACAAAGTGTATGTGAACTGCAGTATGTAAATGAATTTGCTCTGTAAATTTTCACCCAAATCACAATAAAATTTTTTAAAAAAGAAAGAAAAGTCATGGTTTGAAGCCCTGGAATGGAAGATGTGGAAGAGGCTGAGTGAACTCTTTTTAGGAGCCTGATGTGGGAGATTGGATTGTTGTCAGCACTGTGGAAAGTGATGTTCTAAGTTGTATGATTGGTGGCCAGCTTTGAGTGGAGATTGGCTATTTCCCACTCTGCTGATCAAGAGATTTGGTTGCTATGCAATAATGCATGTTGCCCTTATTTTCTAAGAGAGAGATTAAGTTTCTTGCAAGGCATACTCCTATAATATTTCCCATTCTGGCTATCATACTGGTTCATCCACATTTTAGAAATTCTGGTATATTGTAGTTTGACTTAGTTGGCCATGAGTGAACCAGAAAGAAGCCATTTGAAGCCCTGGTTCGAACCCACCAGTTGCTACCATCAGCGGCTTCATGGGAGAAAAATGTGGTAATCTGCTTTTGTAAAGATTACAGTCTAGGAGACCTTGTGGGGCAGGTCTACTAGTCCTGTAGAATCTCTGTGAAATCGACTCAGTGACACACAACGGTATCTTCTGTTCTGTGTTGTACGAAATTTGCGCAATTTCCTATATATGTATGTCCATTCTATTTCTGGACTTTAATCGAGAGTTTTGATTTCAGTTTTTATAATTCAAGTAAAATTTTTTAGTGTTTGAGGATTCTTTCTTGTTCTCTAATAGCCTATTCTAACTGACATTAACTCTTTAATCAGTTTTCTACTTCATATATTTAACCAGTATCATTGGAATTAAACACAGATTTTTTTTTTCCAGTTTTTGCTCTGATTTTGTTTTTCCCATCCTTATTTCTTCTGATTATTTTAGTTCTTATCATTTGCTCTTGGTTTTTCTAAAATATCTGTTTCTTTGGTTTCTATTCATTTTCTATAACAACTAAATATGTTTGGTGTAGGCTGCTAATATACTACTCCTAGCTTTGTTTTCACCTTTTAGAGAATTTTTTTCTCATTCCTCATGCTCTGTTTTTTTTCTAGGCTCTTTTGCAGAGTCCCTTCAGAACCTGTATTTTGACTTTTGTTTCTTTAGCCTCTTTCCTTGGGAGCATCTTATTCAATGCTAGTTTCAGCAACCAGTGGAATGCCAGTTACTCCCTAATTCTCACCTTCATCTTAGGCTTCCCTTCTGAGTTCCAGAACCACACATCTAGGTGTCTCCTGCAGATCTCTATCTGCTTGTTCCACAGACACATCAAGTACAACATACATAAGAACTAACTCTTACCTCTGCCCTTTTTATTTTCTGGTCTTTGCAAATGGCATGTGGATTTACCTGGATGCTCACAAAGACACCTTGGGTGTAATTTCTCCTTCCTACCTCTTGTACCATGAATTAGGGACTGTGGTGGTTAAATTTGTATGTCAACTTGGCTGGGCCTGGTTGAGTGGCTGGGCAGCTGGTGGTAGTTATTCCCCATGATGAGACTGGCAGTCAACTCCATGGT
>NW_006921639.1:9489066-9521919 GCF_000298275.1 Orycteropus afer afer | reverse complement strand
CCAGGGTGTGTGTCTACTTGAGGTAAATGTTTAACTCACTTGCCTGTACTTTGTTTGGCTGGAAACCACAGGTGTGGGTTCAATTTACTGGTGGAGATTTAAGAGTGTAGTTTGCGGTATGGAGTACACCTCAACATAAAGAAAACGAAAATCCTCACAATTGGACCAATAAGCAGCATCCTGATAAATGGAGAAAAGATTGAAGTTGTCAAAGATTTCATATTACTTGGTACCACAGTCAACACCAGTGGAACCAGCAGTCAGGAAATCAGACAACGTATTTCATTGGGCAAATCTGCTATGATTTGAAAATCTCTTTAAAGTGCTGAAGAGCAAAGATACCTCTTTGAAAACCAAGATTTGCCTAACCCAAGCCAAGGTGTTTTTAGTTGCCTCATACGCATGTGAAAGCTGGACAGTGAATAAGGAAGACTGAAGAAGAGTTGATGCTTTTGAGTTATGTTGGCACAGAATACCGAAAGTACTGTGGACTGCCAGAAGAACAAATAAATCTGTCCTGGAAGAATTGCAGCTGGAATGCTCCTTGGAAGTGAGAATGGCCAGACTTCCTCTCACCTACTTTGGTCATGTTATCAGAAGGGGCCCTTCCCTGGAGAAGGATATCATGGTTGGTAAAGAGGAGGGTCAGCAAAAAAGGGGAAAGCCCTCAATGAGATGGATTGACACAGTGGCTGCAACAGTGGACACAGGTATAGCAAGGATTGTGAGGGTGATGCAGGACTGGGCAGCATTTCATTCTGTTGTACGTAGGGTCGCTATGAATCAGAGCCGACTCAGCAGCACCTATCAACAACATGTAGGTACTTTGTGAACAGAGAGAACTTAAATTTCCAGTAATTTTTATTGAGGAAATTAAAAATATTATAGTGATCGAGTGTAGTGTTTTGTAATACAGATCTGCTGATGAAAAAAAAAAGTCCTGATAGCTCAGTCATTAAAGTACTTGGCTGCTAACAGAAAGATCGGTGGTTCAAACCCACCAGCTGCTCCACGGGAGAACGATGTGGCACTCTGCTTCTGTAAAGATTTGCAGCATTGGAAACTATGGGACAGTTCTACTCTGTCAGAGTCGACTTGAAGGTTGCGGAATGAAAATAATGGAATTCTTGTTTTGGGGAAGGAAGGGTAACTTTATGCTTAATTTGGGTCTAAGTTAGTGTTTCATTTCATTAAAGTCTCTTGTAAGTCTTTATATATTAATACTAATCTGCAGTGAGGAGCTCTGGTAGCATAGTGGCTAAGGCATTTGACTGCTCATCAGAAGGCTGGCGGTTCAAACCCACCAGCCACTCCTCGGAAGGAAGGTTGGGCAATACTACTTCCGTAGTGATACTGCCTCGGAAACCCAAGGAGGGGTCGCTATGAGTTGGGGCCAACTCGACGGCAAACAACAACAACAACAACAACAATCTGCAGTGAGCTTTTACTTATTTTACCTGTGCCAACACCACAGTTCAACCTGTGGTATGCTGACGACACAACTTTGCTTGCTGAAAGTGAGGATGACTTGAAGCATTTACTGATGAAGATTGAAAAATTTAGTCTGCAGTATGGATTAATCTCAATATAAAGAAAACAAAAATCCTCACAGCTGGACCTATAAGCAGCATCACGATAAATGGAGAAAAGATTGAAGTTGTCAAAAACTTCACATTGCTTGGTTCTGTAATTGACGCCAATGGAAGCAGCAGTCAGGACATCAGATGACATATAGCACTGGGTAAGTCGGCTGCAAAAGACCTCTTTGAGGTGCTGGGGAGCAAAGATGTCTCTGAGGACGAGGGTGTGCCTGACACAAGCCATGATATTTTCAGTCATCCTATATGCATGTGAGAGGTGGACAATGAATAAGGAAGACCGAAGAAGAATTGATGCTTTTGAGTTGTGTTGCTGGTGCGAAGAATGCTGAAAGTACCATGGACTGCTAAAAGAGCTAACAAATATGTCCTGGAGGAAGTGCAGCTGGAATGGTCCTTGGAAGTGAGAATGGCCAGACTTTGTCTCACCTACTTTGGTCATGTTATCAGAAGGGACCATTCCCTGGAGAAGGATATCATGCTTGGTAAGGTGGAGGGTCGACAAAAGACGTGAGGGTGGAGGCCCTCAATGAGATGGATTGACATAGTGGCTGTGGCAATGGGCTTAAGTATAGCAGGGATTGCAGACCTGGCGCGGGACTGGGCGGTGTTTCGTTCTGCTGTGCATAGGGTCACTATGAATCGACTTGACGGCAGCTAACAACAACAAACAACATCATCTTTGAAAATGTATTTTCACACAGATAAGTGCTGCCACTTACTGATACAAGTCCATAAGCATATGGTTTTAATTGAGATAATTCTTCTCTTATAAGCTACTTACAAAATTCTGTCAGATTCTTCTCTTGATATTTGTTTTTTACATGTTGTCATATTTCAGATTATCACTTGCAACCGAAGTTAGGTAGAGTCTCCTTAATTTTAAAGTTAAATGTGTTTTGAAACATGGTGATGTCCTGTGACTTATGTAGAGATCCAAAATGTGTCTTAGTTGGAAATGTAGTTTGAGCTCAGAAACTATACCCACTTCTTGCTTTAACCTTTTTTCTCCTTTACATTTGAGAGCATAATACGTGTATAAAGCTGTTTGACATTACTTATGATTCTAATAATGTTAATTGTTGAAATGAGTTTACCATAGTATAAACTTGTTTCATTGTGTAATTTTAGGTTGAGTTCATTAGGAAACATTATTAAGTCTGTAGCAAAAGCTAGTTTCTAAAGCTCTTCAGTGTTTGATATATTAAATGTTGAGTGTTGTTATGGATTGAATTATGTCCCCCAAATATACGTGTTGCAAATCCTAATCTCTGTGCCTGTGGTTAAGGAGCTCTGGTGGCACAGTGTTTAAAGCATTAGGCTGCTAACCAAAAGGTTGGTGGTTTGACCCCATCAGCCACTCTGCAGGAGAAAGATGAGTCAGTCTGCTTATGTAAAGATTTACAATCTTGGAACCCTATGGGACAGTTCTACTCAGCCCTTTCGTCGACCCTCCACCTTACCAAGCATGATATCCTTCTCCAGGGAATGATCCCTTCTGATAACATGACCAAAGTAGGTGAGACAGTCTGGCTATTCTCACTTCCAAGGACCATTCCAGCTGCACTTCCTCCAGGACAGATTTGTTAGTTCTGCAAGTGATAATCTGAAATATGACAACATGATAAAAAACAAATATCAAGAGAAGAATCTGATAGAATTTTGTAAGTAGCTTATAAGAGAAGAATTATCTCAATTAAAACCATATGCTTATGGACTTGTATCAGGGCTGGTTTGATGCTTATGGTGGTAATCCCATTACATCCCAATGGTATGTCTTTGTTATGTTAGTGAGCCAGGATTGTAGTGTGTTGAAAAGATTAAGCAAGGAAGGGAGATAGTAGAGATAAGGAAGAGAGATGCCAAGCTACATGATGATCACCTAGGAGAAGACTTTTACTACCAGGCATCTCAAAACTCTTGCAATCTCTACTCATTAGCCAATTCCAAAAGTGCTTCCACATTTCAGGTATCTGTTAGACTCCTACTTCTTGGTACAAATTTCTGTCTTAGTTATTTAGTGTTGCTATAGAAATACCACAAGTGGATGACTTTTAACAAACAAGTTTATTTTCTCATGGTTTAGGAGGCTAGAAGTCCAAGTTGAGCGTGCTTGCTCTAGAAGAAGGCTTTCTCTGTCAGCTCTGGAGGAAGGTGCTTGTCTCTTTCAGTTGGTAGTAAGAGCCTAAATTGCCTGAAAGAGACTGTTGGTAAAATTATGGACATCAAAGGGAGTTGTGGTGAAGGCTCAGAGGGAAGTGAGGAGAACTAAAGAGTAATTGTCTGTTATCTTAGAAATACATATGGTTGCCAGCAACAGAATGTTGTTAAAAATGTGGGCATTAAATATGCCTCTGATGAGGATTTATAAGAAAATGATGAACATGTAATTGGACAGTGGAGGAAGGGTGATGCTTTCTGTTCAGTGGTAAAGAAATTGTCTGAATTATGTTCAAACATTTAGTGGAAAGTAGAACTTCTAAGTGGTGAACTTGGATATCTGACTGATAAGATTTTTAAGCACAATCTTAAAGGAGTCACATAGTTCTTGCTGCTTATAATGTGAGAGGAAAGAGATGGACTTAAAAATGAACTGTGCAAAATGATAATAGAACTTAAATATTTGGAAAATTCTCTTGGACAGACTAAGAACATGTGTCCTAGAATATTCACTGAGGACATGGCTACACAATCTTTTGTTAAAGAGATTAAGCCTGTGACTGATGGATCTTATCAACTACTATGGTAGAAAACCCATCAGTGTAGACTGAAGGGGTCAGGGACAGGATGAAAGGAAACTGCCTCTTGGAATACTACAGGCAGGAAATAGGCCAAAGGTGGTACATCTGTTGTCCTCCAAGAAAAGAAGATGACCATACCTGGAATAGCTAGGAGATCAGCAGAACTGTTTAAGGGAGCACGGGAAGCAGGGCAAGAGTGGAACTTTGCCACCTTGGTTCAGAGTGTGAGGCTGCTGTTAAGGTGTGCTGGGGGATGGGACAGTCACCCAAAGTTGAGGTGGTGAGGCTGCCGTACCCATGGCGCAGATGAACAGGGTCTGCTGGAGCTGAGGGGGTGGGATCAAGGGGTGGTGTTGCCACTCAGATGGTAGACCAGGAGAATACTGAAAGAAAAAACCAAACTCACTGCCGTTGAGTTGGATCCAACTTAATAGTGACCCCTCCTTGGGTTTTTGAGGCGGTATCACTATGGAAGTAGATTGCCTAATCTTCCTTCTGAGGAGTGGCTGGTGGATTTGAACTGCCAGCCTCCTGGTTAGCAGTTAAATGCCTTAGGCACTATGCCACCAGAGCTCCCAGACCAGGAGAAGGGGGCCATCCAGAACTGAGGAAGCATCATTGCCATCCCAGAGAGCTTGGAAGGTAGAGTTTAAGCCCAGGGTTAAGGAGCCTCCACCTAGAATCCAGAGGGTGTGGCCAATCCAGTCTGAAAGGCAGGGCCATTGCCTGCATAGACTCATAGAACATAGGATTATTTTCAAACCTTGAGTGCTAATGTAATTTGTTGTGCTGGGTTTTGAAATTGCTTGGTGTCTTTTATCCCTTCGTACAATTTGTTCCATTTGTAATGGAAATGTCTCCATTGTTTCTGTTCTACCATTGCACTTTGGAAGCAGATTACTTGTATTGTAGATTTTACAGGTTCACAGATGAAGAGGAATTTTGCCTCAGGATGGAAAATACTTAAAGTCTCACCCATATTTGATTTGCTGTACTGTCAACACTCTCAAGCGAATAATGTGCATATGTATATAATGTGCATGGTGCTTATAGGAAGCTAATTTGTGAGGGAGTTGTGTGGTTTCCAAAAAAAAAAAAAATAACCAGTGTTATTTGTGTAAAAATATAGTAGATGATTGAGAAGATGAAATTTTGGATTGGAGTTGATTTAAAATTTTTGGGATGATGTGATGGGGTGAATGTGTTTTGCATGTGGCAAGGACATGAATTTTGGGGGCCAAAAGTGTAATGTTGTGGATTGAATTCAATTATGTCTGGCCCAGTATATGTGTTGGAAGCTCTGGTGGCATAGTGCCTAAGGCATTTGACTGCTAACCAGAAAGAAGGCTGGTGGTTCAAACTCACCAGCCACTCCTTGGAAGATTGGGCGGTCTCCTTCTGTAGAGATACCACCTCAGAAACCCAAGGCAAGGAGGGGTCGCTATGAGTTGGAAACGAGTTTGGTTTGGTTTGTTAATATATGTATTGAGCTGTGGTGGCGTAAGGCCTAAGGCATTTAATTGCTAACTAGAAGGCTGGCAGTTCATACCCACCAGCCACTCTTGGAAGATTGGGCAATCTACTTCACTAGACAAACCTGGGAAACCCAAGGAGGGGTCACTGTGAGTCAAGTTTACTTGATGGCAGTGAGTTTGGTTTTTTTTTTTTTTTTTTGTAATCTCATTTGGAAATTGGATGTCTTTGTTATGTTAACAAGGCAGGATTAGTGCATGGTGTATCTTGATTTTCTTTTGAGATATAAAAAGAGCTTAATAAGCAAGTGAGAGAGCAGAGACAGGAAAGAGACATGCCAGGCTACATGAAGATTGCCTTGGAGCAGAAGCTCAGAAGAGACAAGGACCGACCTTCCTCAAGACCTGACAGAGAAAGCCTTCCCCTAGAGCCAGCACTCTGAATTGGTCTTCTAGCCTCCTAATCTGTGAGAAAATAAATTTCTGTTAAAGTCATCCACTTGTGGTATTTCTGTTACAGCAGCATTATATAACTAAGACAAAAGTCATTGGTTCAGAAAAAATTTTAGAAAAATTTTAGTTCAGCTCCAGTAACCACTATAAAATTTTATCACTGCCAAGCAATTGGACTTCTGTGTAGTAGGGTGAGTCAAGATATCCAGCTTCTATTTCTGACTATAATTCATGAAATTGACTATGATTAAATCCACCAGAGTGAATGAAGTTCATCATTGGCATCACTGGTTCAGTTATACATGGTGTCAGTGCATAATCAGAATGCATTGCCATCTAATTTGAAAAGAGAATTATCCATACTCAGTTGTGTCTTAGAAATATGCCATTCGAAGTCCTTTCCTTTTCTTGTTTTGACCCCATGTGCACTGGTCAGAAAAGCTCAAATAAAATGCCATGATACGGTGAAAAGCCTGGCACTTGAAATGCTGTTAAGTTATAAGCTGTATCATTGTTATTTGCCAAGCAGCAGTGCAAAGCATTGAAAGCATATGGGATAAGGAATTTAACATTACCCAATGAATTTGGACTTTGTCCTTGATTTCTGAGAGATTACTTCTAAAACCTTGGGATTTCCCTATTAATTGAAGTGTCTTTGGTGGGGTCTCCAAACTACACCTGTGGGTTTATGCCGATCAGGTGCCTCTTAAGTAGAGGCCGCCTTGGTCAGAAAGCCCCATCACTGATATCAGCTCAACTTCAGGAGAAGGAGATGATTCAAGCAGTCATGTCTACTTAACCAAGCCTCCATAAAGGCTCAACACACATGCAAATGCCTTGGATTCCTGGTTAATCAAGGGATCTCTCCTAGACACCCTTCATTTGTCTCCCTTTTGCTAGGATAGAGCTAATTGTAAGTATCGAACTGTTATGAATTCTGTGAGTCATTCTAACAAATTATTGAGGGAATAGTAGGAGACAGTAGGTCAGAAATGAGGGAGGTGGGGGATTGGGACTTAGAAAGTTAAGACTAGTATACTAAAGCGGTAGAAGGAACCCTCGAGTTTGTAGCCAGCAGATCTGAATTGAGGGAAGAAGACCTGGGGACCTTCAGGCTTATGGCTGGCATCTTGAAAGGGTAGAAGAAACCTCTGAATTTGTAGCCAACAGGTTAGAAGTGAGGGTGTTGTGGGAACCCCGAAGGTTGAGGTTGTGATATCTAAAATCTTGAGCAGACTTGGCAGTCTGCAGGTTTGTGCCCTTTAACTAACTTAGCTCTGGTGGATAAAGTCAGAGGAAGAAGTACAGTTATTATTCAGTTGGTTTTGGAATTGAACAGAACAGAACCAAACTGATTAAATTCCTTTATTCAGTTGTTGTGAGAAGTGGAATTGATTGATAGATCGATCTTACACAAATGCTACATATAAGCTCTGTCACAAGTAAACTCTGCTCTTACACTGAGAAACCAGCCATAGATAATATGTAGTCAAATGAATGTGCTTGTGTTCTAATAACATTTTATTTATGGATACTGAAATTTGAACTTCACATAATTTTCATGTGTCACACAATGATAGTCTTTTGATTTTTTCCCAACCATTTAAAAATATAAAAATGATTCTTAGCTCACGGGTTGTGAAAAATGAGGAAGGCCAGATTTAGCCATTCTTACCTCCTGAATACGTTGTTGTTGTTGTTATGTGCCGTGGAGTCGGCCCCGACTCATAGCGACCCCTCCTTGGGTTTCCGAGGCAGTATCACTACGGAAGTAGGATTGCCCAACCTTCCTTCCGAGGAGTGGCTGGTGGGTTTGAACCGCCAGCCGTCTAGTTAGCAGGCAAGTGTCTTAGCCACTATGCTACCAGAGCTCCTCCTCCTGAATATGGGTGATCATCTCTCCTTCGGGTGTTTGCCTTGTATTCCTTCTTAAGCCATTTTCTACTCTTCTTTACAGAATTGTTTCTAAAATGCAAATCTAGATATAAACTCCAGTGCTTGCTTTACATTTTCATTGGCTCTTCATTATCCTCAGCTGTGATCTACAAGTTGAGATGTATACTTTAGGGAATACTTCGGAAAATCTATCACCCTGTGATAAGAAAATAGCATATCTATTTACATGTATTTGTACCCCCTTCCCTAAAAGAAGAGAAATTTCATGATACGTATATGTAGCTTATGAAAATATTTTGGAGCCCCCTGAAATAGAAATGAAAAAAAAAAAAAAAAAACAAAACACTGCCACTGAGTTGATTCCAACTCATAGCAACCCCCATTGTGTCTCCAAGGCAATAAATCTTCATAGAGGTAGATTGCCCTGTCTTCCTTATGCAAAGGGCTGGTGGGTTTGAACCGCCAGCCTTCTAGTTAGTAGTCAAATGTCTTAGGGCACTGTACTACCAGAGCTCATTGACATAGAACTTAGTCCCCAGTTATTCTTAATCTTACTTCTGATTGTACTTGGCAGATCTTTATCTTTACGCATCCCAAATCCTTTCTTCAACAAACTGGTATTTGTTCCATTAACTTGCCAAGTATTTGTAATGCCTCCAGGCCTTTGCTTTATTGTTGACTTAAAAGAACACTTCGTTGATATATAAGGATTCAGTGCTTTACTTGCTTAAAGAAGCCCAATGTCGTAATACAAAATGAAAGTAATGAAAGTAGCATTTCTTTCTGTAACATCTTAATGTGTTACATAATAAACACACATGCGCACACACGCACATCTTGGTGTATGTGTGCAAAACAGTATCTATAACTTTCAAACTTGGAAAATGAAGATATTGGAAAAAAAGAACCAGCCCTTATCAACCAGCCTTGGGGGAGGGGTGTGTGTGTGTGGTTGTAGATATGTATTTAAACACATCTCTCAATCACATTATCAGCTTCTCAAGAGCAGAATTTTTTAAACATTGATCTTTCAATTCCTGGAGCTCTGGTAGCATAGTGCCTAAGTCATTTGCCAGCTAGAAGGCTGGTGGTTCAAACCTACCAGCCACCCATCAGAAGGAAGGTTGGGGAATCTACTTCCGTAGTGATACCGCCTCGGAAACCCAAGGAGGGGTTGCTATGAGTCAGGTTCTACTTGATGGCAGTGAATTGAGTTGAATTGTTGAGTTTCCTGGAAAGGGGGACAATTTCAGGTATACTGGGAAACTTCAGATTTTTTTTTAAACATGAATTAAGAAATTAATACATGGTTAGAGTACTTTTATGATTGTTTTCTTACAGCATAGAATGCCAGATAAAGTACAAAGTAGGTGTACTGTGTGACATTTTCTCTTTAGCTGTCAACAGTGAATATGACAAGTGTTAGATCCCAAACATAGTGCATGTTACTTTAGATTAAATACAATGGTCATTTTTGATCAAATACAAATGTACTATTCCAGGGGCAGTGTCATTCAAGAATGTGACTGTGGGCTTCACCCAGGAGGAATGGCAGTACCTGGACCCTTCTCAGACGACGCTGTACAGGCATGTGATGCTAGAGAACTATAGCCACCTTGTCTCCGCGGGTAAGGATTGTGTAATATGTAATTCCATATAACATTCATTTCCTTTTTAGCTGCTGATAGGTGGTTTCTTTGTAGGGATTAATGACATTGAAGGTTGAAATTTAGGGTTCAGAGGTGATCCTTGTGCAATAGGTATAAGCTGATTGATCCTTTTCTGTTCACTACAGAAAACATACCCCCCCCCCCATTAAAAAGTTTAACTGGCCCTATTGTTTGTTGTTCAGGTCATTAAGCTGAACTTTTCTGTTCAGAAGCCCTAAAGCCCATGAGCCTGTCCCAAGTCTTATCTTTTCCCATTCACAGGGTTTTGCATTACCAAGCCAGAGGTGGTTTTTAGGTTAGAGCAAGGAGAGGAACCTTGGATGTTAAAAGAAGAATCCTCCAGCCAGAGCCACCCAGGTGAGTTAGTGAATACTTAAATAGCGATAAGCCAAGTTAGATCCTGGAGGATCAGTTTGGATGTTGGTACTTGAAGACTTTTTTAGGAATCTTTGTTTGTTCAGACAGATTGAGAATAATTGGCCTGTATTCCCTAGCTACATAAATCACACTTGCAGGTAATAAACACTGTTATAGCTAAATGTTCTTGGGTTTTTGATTAAACTTTATAGACAGATTTACCATTCTTAATGCTTTCAAAAATCCACTTCTTGCTTTTCTGTCCTTAAATCTTGTTCTTACTCTTTCTCTATTAGTTATTTTCTTTTAATTGTGTGTAATTTTACTTGGGCATCATTTATTCATTCAACAAACATTAATTTAGCATTTACTCATTTGCATTCTGCTTATGTTTATGATCTACGGATATTACTGTGGACAATATAATGATTATGTTGTTATGGAGTGTATATTCTTGTGTTGGAAGAGAGTGAAATGTGGTATGGCGTTTTAGTGAGTTTTTCCAGAAAGGCCTTTTGGGGTCATTATCAGAATGCAGATTTTGGTGAAGCAAGGATGTATGTGAACCATGTGGTTTCTGAATATCCTCGTTATTGGAGGGTTTTGAGCAAAAAGTGACATGATCTGATTCATGTATCTCTGTGGCTGCTGTGCAGAGAAAACGCCAGCTGAGGGCATAGGATGGTATGAGGAGAAGACAACAATAAAGTCTGCAGTTGTCCATGTGTATGATATAATGGTGGCTTACATGAGTTTGGAAGTTATGGAGATCATGTGAAGTGTTTAGTTTCTGGATGAATTTTGAAGATGTACCCAAAATTGGATTTGTTAGATTGCTTTTGGAATATCACAAAAAGTTGCATTAGATATATAGAGATACAATTTATTGAGTTGGAGAGAAGGCTGGAGCAAAACAGTGTTGAGGAGATGGTAAAAAAAAAAAAAAAAAAACCAAAGTCGCTGCCATGGAGTTGATTCTGACTCATAGCGCCTCCCTCTGGATTTCTGATGCAGTAAATCTTGATGGAAATAGATTGCCCCGTCTTCCTTCTGCAGAGTGGCTGGTGGGTTTGAACCACCAGCCTTCCAATTAGCAGTCAAATGCCTTAGGAACTATAGCACCAGAGCTCCTTGAGGAAATTGTAAGGATGTAGCTAAATCTTAACATGAATTGTTATGTAAAATGATAACTGTTAGGTATAAAAAGTAAAAATATTAGAAAATAGCATGTAGTAGTTAATTAAAGTTTTTATAAATTCTTTTATTTTTCTGAAGACATTTTGCTAACTTAAATACACGTGGTAAAATTTAGTGAGCGAAGTAATATCCGTAACTACCAAACCTGGAAAGTGAAGAAAATGGAAAAGAACCAGCTGTTGTCAAAAAGATGCAGTCAGACAAAAAAAGGTTAATAAATGAGTGTGGAATAAAGGTTGGTAAACATAGAACAAATAGAAATGACAAGAGTCCAGATATTTTAGTAACCACAATAAATACAAATGGGTTAATTTTTCTGATAGAGATTATCAAGTTGTATTTTTAAAAAGCTACCTATAGACTTGCTGTGAGTTACACATAAAGCATTTAACATAACCTATAAAAAGAGAATATAAAAGGAATAAACATACAGAATCAAATACTAAAGAAAATAGAATTGAGATCTCTATATAGCCATGTTGGGCATTCCTACTTCCGTAGTGATACTGCCTTGGAAACCCAAGGAGGGGTCGCTATGAGTCGGGGCCGACTCGATGGCAAATAACAACAACAACAATATAGCCATGTGCTGCATATTGTATATTTGGGCAACCTCAGACTGTGTATATGTCAGTGGTCCCATAAGGTTATAATAGAGTTCAGAAATCCCAATTAGTGAACAAGATATGGTGGACATAACCAGACATAGAGTGTATGCAAAGGTTCCTGTACACAACACGTGTATCTCATGTCTCTTGCATAAATCAACTGTGTTGCCATGCATATAATAGCACAGTACATACATAACCTATAAAACATATGTTGTCTATAGTCATAATAAATACCTCTGTTACTGGCTTATGTTCATATTATACTTTCTATGATTAGTTCAGTGTGAACTTTCCTTACTTACAAATGAAAAGGTTACTATATAACAATGCTTTGAACTTGTAGACAGCAGCATGTAATCTTGTTTATCATGTGTCTCTTGAGTGTTGTAGCGCTCTCTGTTTAATTTGAATTGCATCATCACTCTCAAATGGAGCAAACCCAGTGCTAGTGATAGCAGCAGCAAGAGGCAGAGGAGAAGTATCAATTTGGAAGTGAAACAGAAGGTAATTGAATAACATGAAGATGGAAAATCAGTGTTTTTGCAATAGCAAAATGCTGTTGCTCGTGATTTCATGTTCACACAATGTACAAATTACAGAACGTCCTATTTCACAGAATGTATCATGGACATTAAGTGATACATGACTGTATTGAGATCAGATAAAATGTCTATTGGGCTATAGATGCTCACTACACACCCATCATAAAAGGAAAAGAGAACTAAAACAATAGCTTCAAATAAAACTTGATAGTACTATAGAGAGAAATTGTTAAATATACTATTATGAGAGATTGCAGCACACCTGTTTGATTTATTGGTAAATCAAGGTTAACATTCTTTAATAAAAACCTAGAAAATTTGAAACACAAATTAATAACCTTAAAATAAGAATCCTAAGCAAAGTATTAGGAAATTGTACCAGTAATGAGTTTAACATGATCAGGTGTGTTTACCCTAGCAGTGCCAAGTGATTTAACTTTAGCAAGTATTTGATTGTAATTTACCTCATTAATACTTTAAAGAATAAAAACTCATGTCATCTTAATAGATGTAGGATAAAAATCAGTATCTATTTTTAATAGAAATGTCTGCTAAAATAGCATAGAAGGATACATCTTTAGCCTTACAAAGGGTAACAGCTATCTGTTTCGGAGATCATTTGCCTACAGATGGGAGAAAAATCATATTTTTACTGTCACTGCTTATATTAATATTGTTTGGAAATTCCTGCCTAGAGTAATGAGACAAAAAACATGAAATTAATAAAAGTTATAAACATTGGAAAACTAAACTTATTTACAGTTGCTATGGTTGTCCTAATGAAACAGTAAAGGAGTCTGCAGAGAAATGATTCAAAATTCTATGTTAAAGTTGGCTGAATAATAAGATCAATATATATAATCACATTTCTTATTACTAGTAATCTTTAGAAAACACAATTCGAAGAAATTAAACCATTTATAAAAGCAAGAAAAGTGTATTGAAAGACATTAAAAGAACCTAAATATGTAGATGGGGAGCACTCAATGATATCATCAAGTTGCCAAGTCCTGCCCTAAAATTACAATTTCAGTAAAAAGTCTCCACCATTTTTTGTTTGTTTTTGCTTGGAGTTTGATTTGTTTGTTCTTACTGTTTTAGCACTTAATGTGGTAAGTTATTATTGATATGGAATAAGAATAAGAACAGGAAGGGAAACTTGGTCTCCTTCCTGCATGCAAAGATGTGTTGCATTGCTTTTTCATGATTTAATGTAATGCAACTTAAGAGTATATTTAATTGAAGTAAAATTCATATAACGTAAAATTCACCATTTTAACTATTTAAAACTGTATGTTTCAGTGGCTTCTAATACATTCACAGTGTTGTGCAACCAAACCATCACAACACTCTAATTCCAGAACATTTCATTACCCCAAAAAGAAACCCTATATCCTTTAAGCAGTAACTGCCCACTTTACCTTCTTCCCAACCACTGGTAATCACTAATGTACTTTCTGTCTCTGTGGATGTGCCTGTTCTGGACATTTCATATAAATGGAATCATGTAATATGTGACTTTTGATGTCTACTTTCATTTGGTTATATTTTAAAGATTCATCCGTGTTGTAGCATACTTCATTCCTTTTTATGGCTGAATAATATTTCATTTCATGAATATGACATATTTTGTTTATTCATTCATCAATTGATGGACATTTGGGTTCTCAGTTTTTCAGCTAGTATTAATGCTGCTCTGAATATACATGTACAAATTTTTGGTTGAACACTTGCTTTTATTTCTTGTGGGTATATATCTAAGAGTGGACTTTCTGGGTCATATGGTAATTATATGTTTTATTGTTTAGGGAACTGCTGAAATGTTTCCCACAGTGGCTACACCATTGTATGTTTCCAGCAGCAATATGAAAGTTACAAGTTCTTATAACCTTGTCATTACACATTATTTTTGTTGTACTTCTTTCAGTTACAGTCATCCTAGTAGTTGTAAAATGGTATCTCATTGTGGTTTCATTTTTCATTTTCCCTATGACTAATGATGTTTAGTATCTTTTCATGTGCTTATTGACCAACCATTAGTATATGGCCATTAGTATGTGGTTGGTTGTCTTTTGTTTTGAATTGTAAGAGTTCTTTACATACTCTGAATATTAGCCCTTTATCAGATATGATTTGCAAATATTTCTTCTATTTTATGGATTGTCTTGTTAAGAGTATGCTTTGCACAAAAGTTTTTAATTTCAAGAAGATCCAATTTATTGATTTGTTTTGTTACTTGTGCTTTTGGTGTCATATCTAAGAAGCCATTGCTATATCTGAGGTTGTGAAGATTTGCTCGTTTATGTTTTCTTCTAGGAACTTTTTAATGTTAGCTTTTATATTTAAGACTTTGATCCATTTTGACTTAATTTTTGTATATGGTGTGTGGGAGAGTTACAAACTTCACTCTTTTTTATGTAGGTACCCAGTTATCCCCAGCACCATTGATTTTTTCACTATGGGTCTATTTCTGACTCTCAATTCTAGTCCATTGCTCTCTATATCTATCCTTATGCCAGTAGCACACTATTTTGGTTACTGTAACTTTACAGTAAGTGTTGAAATTGGGAGTATGAACCCTCCAACTTTTTTCTTCTTTTTCAAGATTGTTTGGTTATTTGGAGCTCATTGCAATTCCATATGAATTTGAGGATCAGCTTGTCCATTTCTGCAAAAAAGGAATTTGAATTTTAATTGGGATGATATTAAATCTTTAGATCAATTATACTATATTTTTAATATTATAATTTAAACAATATCAAGTCTTCTAATCTATTTAATTATATAATATTTAATTTCTTCTAATTTTTCATTTCTTAGTTTTAATTGTACAAGTCTTAACCTCGCTGGTTAAATTTATTCTTCAGTATTTTATTCTTTTGTATTCTATAGTGAATAGACTGTTTTCTTAAATTTGTTTGTTCATTCTGGCATATAGAAACATAACTGATTTTTTTGTTCACCCTGTATTCAGCAACTTTGCTTTTGTTTGTTTGTTTGTTTTTTACTAGTTCTAGTAGTTCAGGTTTTTTTTTTTTTTTGTGTGTGTGTGTATTCTTTGTACAATTTTCTGTGTGTTAGCATCATGCCATCTATGACAGAGATACTTACGCTTCTTCCATTCCAATTTTGATGCCTTTTATTTCTTTTTCCTTGCCTAACTGCTCTGGCTAGAACTTCTAGCAAAATGTTGAATATCAGTGGTGAAAGTAGCATCCTTGTCTTGTTTTTTATCTAAGGTGAGTTTTCAGTCTTTTACTGTTGAGTATGATGTTAGCTGTGGGGTTTTCAGAAATACGGTTACTATGTTGAGGAAGTTCCCTTCTATTGCCATTTTTTTTTCTTTATATTTTATGTATTTTGTTGTTGTTGGGAATGGTTTTCAGAAATACGGTTACTATGTTGAGGAAGTTCCCTTCTATTGCCATTTTTTTTTCTTTATATTTTATGTATTTTGTTGTTGTTGGGAATATACACAGCAAAACGTACACCAGTTCAACAGTTTCTACATGAAGAATTCAGTGACACTGGTTTCATTCTTAGAGTTGTACAACCATTCTCACCCTAGTTTTCTGACTTCTTCCTCCCTCATTAATATAAATTCATTGCCCCCTAAGTTTCCTATCTAATCTTTCAAGTTACTGTTGTCAACTTGATCCCATACAGTCAACTTGATCCCATACAGATCTTAAAAGAGCATAATGTTCAAGGCAGACTTTTTTGTTGTTTGTTTTTACTAGTTAAACTAATCTTTTGAGTAGGGCTAAGATTGAAAAGCCTAATAACCAAGTAGAGGTCTGTGGCAGGGGATGAGCAGGACTTATGGGAAGAAAATTGACTGGCTTATGGAGAGCAGAGAATAGTGATTTTGGTTATGAGGAATGATTACCAATAGCAATTAGAATCCAGGATTTTATTTGATTTCTTGGTACTTTGGGACATTAGGTACAGTATATTATAGGGTTTTGAGCATAATATTTGTGGTAGTTAAAGTTATGTGTTAACTTGGCTTGGCCTGGTTTTGAGTGGCTGGGCAGCTAGATGTAGTTATTCCCCATTATGAGACTGGTTATCACTACTGGAGCAGCTGAGTAGCTTCATTAGGGATGTGGTCTGCTTTCAGTATATAAGAAGCATTGAGAAAGGTCTCCAGCTTTTTGGCATGCTTGGACCCTGCATTTAGCTGAATCTTCATTCAGCAGCCTTCCGCGTTTCCTGCCGATCTTGTGGCTGTCTCTGGACTTGAACTAGTGGCCTGCCATGCTGTTTGGTAATCTTGGGACTGTGCCATTTTTTTGTTGACCTTGAGTTTGTCAGCCTCAGTACCCAGCAGCTGCCTGTGCTAAGAGATCTCTTTGGCTCCAGTGGGCTGGGAGCAAAAGGCAGAGCTGAAGCCCAAGGTTGAGGGTCCTGCACCTACCTCCTAGAACTTGGCATTTTGAATTCAGACTTCTAGCCTCCAAAACAGTAAAGGAATAAATCCCTACTTCTTAAAGCTACCTACATGTGATATTTCTGTTGGAGCAGCAGAAGGTAACCAAAACTATTGTTAATGTTGGATTGAATGTGGGTAGTAACAGGATAATAACTGTCATATTCAGAAAAAAACTTCCTAATAAATAGGTATAAAGATTAATAAAGATCTCAAAACTAGGTTGAAGACTATGGTCTTTAAGATTCATTCAGTAAATCAGAAACAGAAGGGCTGAAACAAATACATATATGCAATGTAAAGGATTAGTTTTGTGTGAGGAGCAAGACTGTTTATAAGTGTATTAGTAGATAGAAATTGGGAAACTTAACAATCTGATAGCCATGATACATTTATTAGTGAGCAATGCTGTTAGAAGAAAATGAAACTACAGTACCTGAGTAAAAATGCAATGATCTTACTTCAAGAATACCCTAAATGTATGCTTTTTCAGACATTGGATTTCCATGTGAATCAGAGCTAGAATGAAAATTACAGTAAGACAATAGCTTTGCTTTTTTAACATGAGAAAATGAATTATTACTTTGTGAAAGTTGTTTGTTGTTGGTAAAGTAGAACATAAAACAGCTGTATGGGATTGGAAGCATATATGTTGGTGAAGATCTTATGACAAGATAAGGACCTAGATATTCATTTGCCTCCTTCAAACCTTTTTCTTCCTTATATTTCCCCTCAACACTGTTGTCAACTAATTTTCCTTGTGATTTCTGCCTGATATTCATAGTTTTGTTGTATTTCCCATTTATCCCACAAGCATTCATGCAAATAGTACCCTATTGCATTTATTTCACTTTCTCGCTCTAGTTTTGAAGGCCACATTTCTACAGTACCAAGTTACTGTGTTTTATTACCAGATTTATCTTCAGATCTTCAGATTTATTACCAGATTTCACTACTGTAGGTTATTTGTTTTGTTTACTCCTAGGGAGCAAAAAGTATGTCCTTGGGATTATTTTCAGACCAGAAGACCAGGCTCTACTGGGTATTTGTATATTAAGTCCCCTTTCTGCATGATATGTATGTTATGGTATGGTAAATTATTTTCATTTCTAGAATTCTGCATAGTTGACCAGATGGAGAAGAGCCAGGAAAACCAAGTCCAGCATTTGTGGAAAATTTATTTCATCAACAAAAAAACACTAAGGAGAGAAATAGTACATTAGGAAAAGCATTTTATCTTGACACAGACCCTGTTTCAGTGAGAAAAAGAACCTAATAAATTTGACTTGTGGAATGAGTTTGGATTATTTTTCAGAACTATTAGTAATAGAAAATCCTTTGTAAGGAAGCGTAATGAGTTTAATGCATATAGAAAATTGCTGCTTTGTACTAAGCAGGAGAATCCTCATTCCAGAAATAAGCCTTTTGAATATGATAGGTATGGGACAGCCATCAGTCAAAATGAGGACCTGTTTCAACCTCAGGATATTCAAACTTTGAAGCAACTTATGAATGTAATGAATATGGGAAAGCCTTCTGTAAGGAAGCAGTCTTCATTACCCATAAGATGGCATGCTCATGAGAGAAGCTCTGTGAATATAATAAACTTGTAAAAACCTTTTCTGAGAGACCAAAATTAGTTGTTCATTAGAGAACTCACACAATGAAGAATCATTGTGAATATTATGACTGTAGAAAGATGTCTTGGTGAGAAGTCAACTCTAAATATGCACCAGAGTTCTCATGACAACAAAATACTATGAGTGTGAGAATAATTTTGGAGGCAGTCACTCCCTACTCACACTGAGAGAACTCACAAAGGAAAAATAAAATTCATGAGAAACCAAATCGTTCTTGGTCAGCATCAGGAAGCACACACAGGTAAGAAAACCTATAAAAATAATCAGTAAGGGAAATCCATTTGGAAGGCACTAATTCTTTCTAAATGAGCAAGCACACATAAGAGAATAACTCTATGAATGTACTGAGTGTGAAAAAACCCAATGTATTCAGTGTGGGAAAACCTTCACAAACAGGTCAGGCCTCAGAGTTCATCAGAAGATACACACAGGGCAGAATCCCTATGAATGCAGTGAATGTAGGAAAATCTTCAAATACAGGTCAGGCTTCACCATGCATCAAAGATCACACATGGGGATAAACCCTGTGAATGCAGTGAATGTGCAAAAAAAATTCTGTGAGAAGTCACATCTCTATATAAGTACATCAGAGAACTCATATGGAGGAGAAACCCTACGAATGTAATGAAGGTGTAAAAACCTTCCTCTACAAATCAGTCTCATGGTACATCAAAAGATACACACAGGGCTGAAACCTTATGAATGTAATGAATGTAGGAAAATGTTCTCCCAAAAGTCATATTTCATTAATAATCAGAGAACTCATACTGGAGCGAATACTTAACAAATGAAATGAATGTGGAAAATCTTTCTCTGTGAAGTCTTTTGACTAGTATGCATCAGAGAACTTGCACAAGGAAAACCCAATGAATGTACAGAGTATGGGAAAACGTTCTTCCAGAAGTCATCCCTCTCAGTACATTAGGCAGTACATACTGGGGGAGAAACCATATGAATGTAATGAGTGTGGGAAAACTTTTCCCCAGAAATCATCCTTACATTACATCAGAAAACACACACAAGAGATAATAAACAATACGAACACATTCAGTGCAGGAAAACTTTTAACCAAAAATCAGCTCTCATTGAACATCATAGAACTCACACAGCAGAGAAACTTCATAAATGTAATGAATGTGGTAAAACTTTGTATCCCAAGTCATGCTTTATATACTCAAAGTCATGCTTTATGTTCTCAAAGAATACATACAGGGGAAACCTGTTAGTGTAATGAATGTGGGAAACTTTCTACCAGAAATCATCCCTCACGGCACATAGAAAAAATGCACCCTAGGAAGAAATCCCATGAATCTACAAATGTGGTTAAAGCCTTTTGCCAGAATTCAGAATTCATTAATTGAAGAAACTACACAGAGAAGAAATCCCTGTCAACATCCTGAACGTCCAGAAACTTTTTCTTACCTGACTTACTTACATCTCAAACAGCACAGGGGAGGATCTTCATAAATATGGAAAATCATCATCATCCTTTTTTTAAAAAATTTTTATTGTGATTTGGGTGCAGCTTTACAGAGCAAATTCATTTTCCATACAGCAGTTCATACACATTGCGTTTCATGACATTGGTTTCAATTTCCCATAACGTAACACTCTCTTCCTACTTCCTCCTCATAGTTACCTCTTCCCTGTGTCTTTCTTTCTGGTCCTATGCATTCCTGCCCCCTGAGCTGTCTCCCTGTGTATACACTGCCCTTCTGTTCTCCCATGATTTCTCTCTCCAAGGAGTGTATCTACCTGATGTAAATGTTCAGCCCATATGCCTATCTTTTATTTGGCTGGAAGCCACAGGAGTGAGTTCAATTCCAGACCTGAAGGGCATCTAAGGGCCATAGTGTCAGGGGTTTCACCAGGCTCTTTCAGACCAACAAACCTGGTCTTTTTTATTTTTATTTATTTGTTTTTTTTATGATTCTGATTTTGTTACACATTGTTCTCCCACTCTGTCCTAGATTTCTCCTACACAGATCCCCTTCTGAGTGGTTTACAGTGGTAGCTGGGCATCATCTAGTTCTTCTGGTCTCATGGTCACATAGGCTGAGGATTGCATGGTGTACCAGTCCTTTGGAGTAATTGTTTCCATGTATCTTTGGTTTTCTTCATTCTTTGCTCTGGACCAGGAGAGAAGACCCATCGTTGCAGCTAGATGTCCGCTTGCAAGCTTTTAAGATCCCAGCTGCTACTCACCAAAGTAGGATGTGAAACAATGTTTTTGTGTAGCATGTTATGCCAGTTGAGTTTGATGTCCCCTGCAACTGTGGTCCCAAGCCCATAGGTCCAACTGCTTGCTCCCTCTGGGTAGCTGGCTGTGGCCAAGAAGTCACCACAACTTTGTCCTTTGTCAGCTCTACTATATACCTGGCCATTCTCACAGCACATACAGATAAACTGTGGAAACATTGTGTGCCAACCCTATACATGGTCATGGGCACACTCCCCCCCTGCCTAGACAAACCTAAATGTTCAGCCATATGTAACAGTTTTTAAAATAATTAACTATTGAATATGTGTAAGTATATATAAAGGTAACCCTGGTAGGAGTGGTGAAGTGCTTGACTGCTAACTGAAATGGTGACAGTTTGAACCCAGCAGCTGCTTCCTGGGTGAAATGGTGGTAGTCTCCTTCTGTAAATGTTACACCTTTGTAAACCCTATGTGACCATTCTTCTCTGTCATACTGGATTGCTATGAGTTGGAATTGACTGAATAGCAAAGGGTTTTGGCTTACATAGAAGGATTTTATTCACTGGAAATACAGCTGTTTTAGGATGGAGAATAAAAATTTTTCTCTACAAATATTATAAGAATAAGGTAGGATACCAAAATTGTTATTGAAAATATTATGTTAAAGACATATATACTGTGTGAAAGGAATCTTTGCACAGTGGAATTAAATTGAGTAATTTAAGTACTGTATTAAATACAAATGTGAAAAGTCACTGAGTTTTGTAGTATACTTAGTAAGAAAAGCATTTTTTGTGTTGGTTTGGTTATTGGAAGCCCTCACAATCCTAGGTAAAATGTACTCTTAGCTTAAAAATTATTACATGTTCCTATTCCTACACCAGCCACTCCTTGGAAGGAAGGTTGGGCAATCTACTTCGGTAGTGATACTGCCTTGGAAACCCAAGGAGGATTCACTGTGAGTCTGGTCCGACTCAATGGCATATAACAACAAACAACAATTCCTACACTTAACACCTGTGTCTTTTTCAAGCATACAGAAAAAAATGTGTATTTTAATTGAAATATCTATAGAATGTTAATTGATGTTTACATATTTTTCTTGTCACTCACTTGGCATATAAAAACAGATATGACGTTGTTACTAAACTATTTCTCCAATAAAGAATAAAGTCAGTGTGTCTGATTTTCATCCAACTCAGAGTTACTCAAATGGAGTTATAAACTAGGTACACAATATTTAAGTAGAAATTTATTTAAAGGACTTCCATTTCTGCTTTTGAACATCTGTGGAACTCGCTGTCTCACTACCAACAACTAGAAAATGCAGGAGGATATAATAAAACAGTTAGGAACCTGGAAAAGTGCTCGAAACACCTTTTAAAAGCCATTAGACAGTGGAGATTGCAGAACTGTCATTCTTCAGAGAAAAGAAGTGAATATCATTATCTTTAAAATTGCCTCAACTTCCTGTCAGAAGGAAATACGCAGACTGTGGCATAAGTAGGGGTAATTGCAAACATACCTTTGCTTAATAAAGAAAGTATATTTTGGAGTTTCAGGGGCTAAGGCAGCTGAAATTTATAAGGAAGATACTGGAAAGGGAACTAGTATAGAAAGAAGTCTGAGTACCAGTCCGCACACATGAAAGGTGAGGCTCTTTAAGACTTGGCACGAAAACCTTCTGATGGAGCAACAGTTATAGGAATTTCTAAGACAAGCTATTCCTCAAGCTTATACAGAGGTCTTATCAGCCTGGTTCCCTCCCTCAGATTGTAAAATCTCAGTCTTTTGGTTCCCATTTGGTATGGTTTTTGAAGTCTCCATGGATGTTTCAGAATGGACAAGAGATGGAGATGGTTGCGATACCAAAAATCAGGCTTCCGTCTGCATTTTTACACCTTCCCCACCCTCAGTGGAGCCCCTATCTCCTAATAGAAAGAATTACCCATATTCAGAAAGATGGAACAAACCTCCATTAATACAGTGAGTAAGAAGGTATCCTGCCTACTATACAGACTGTTCACATCTATAGCAGAGGAGAGACAACTCAGCTGCACAGCTCATCTCTGTGCATGGATGTAATCATGCTCTACAATCTCAGTAACATTCTAGAAGAGATTAGGAACCATGGTCATTGTTTTTAGAATGTTAGGGACTTTACACCTTCCCCAGCATTAAGAGATTGTGGGTTCATGCACTTGGGCTCAAGATTAACAAGTCTGTCTTAGTACTGGCTGTTCTTACTTGAAGGGAGAAGTGATCTAGATCACCTGTAAAGGATGCAAGCAATCAAGAGGAAGGAATGAGAAGACCAAACTTGAAGTCAGTGTTGGGAGACTTTAGGCAACTCACTTCTCATCTCAGTGCTTACAGCCTTCTCTGTATGATGGTAGGTGCTTAATGTATATTTCTTGAGTACCTTCTGTGCACCAGATCTGTGTTAGAAATACGCAAATTCTAGTTTTGCTAAAATAATGGTAATGGTGATCCTGTAATTAAAATGAAGAGAATAAGGACCAGTGATGGGAACTGACTCTACAGGGGGAGAGGTTGGTTTCACCTACACATCTGAGATACAAATGTATAAATATTTAGCTGTGTGCCTATAATATGTGATTGTGTCTTTTTAAAATTAATTTTCATTTCACAGGTAGTGTTGTTAGGTGCTGTTGAGTTGATTCTGATGCATAGTGACACTGTGTAATGGATTAGAACTGCCCCATAGAGTTTTCTTGGCTTTAGTCTTTATAGATTACAAAGTTTTTCTCTCACTGAGCCACTGGTATGTTAGCATTGCCAGCCTTTTCAGTTTGCAGCCAAGTGCTTAATTGTTGTGTCACCAGGGTCTTTTTCATTTCATATGTACTATATGACATTCAGGGATCCCTCCTGGCACAATGGTTAAAGCGGTCAGCAAAGGCTTAGTGGTTTGAACCTATTAGCTGCTCTGAGTGAGGCAGATATGGCAGTCAACTTCCATAAAGATTTACAGCCTTGGAAACCATGTGGGTAATTCTTTCCTATCCTATAAGGTCAGTAAGAGGTGGAATTGACTCAGCAGCAGTGGGTTTGACTTCTGGTATATACCATTCATTTCCTGAATAAATAATGAATAAAGATCTACCACTTGTCTGTCAGTCAGAATGTGGTAGCTTGCATATTACTCCAAGGCTGGAGGCTGTGCCTCTGGTATTTGTAATACCAGCAGGGTCACCCATGGTGGACGGGTTTCACTGGTTCACTGGATCTTCCAGACTAAGAAAGACTTGGAAGAAGGTGATGAAGAAGCTTAATACCAGTCAAAAAAAGGAATGGAGTTGATTGCTCACATGTAAGTTCAAGTTGAAGCTGAAGAAAACTAAAACAAACCCAAAGGAGCCAAAATATGACCTTGAGTATATCCCATCTGAATTTAGAGACCATTGGAAGAATAGATTTGACGCATCGAACACCAAGTGATCGAAGACCAGATGAGTTGTGGGATGACATCAAGAACATCATACATGAAGAAAGCAAAGGGTCATTAAAAAGACAGGAAAGGAAGAAAAGACCAAAATGGATGTCAGAAAAGACTCTGAAATGTACTATTGAACAGAGAGTAACTAAAGTGAATGAAAGAAATGTTGAAATAAAAGAGCTGAACAGAAGGTGTCCAAGGGCAGCATAAAAAGACAAAGTAAAGTATTTTAATAAAATATGCAAAGACCTTGAGTTAGAAAATCAAAAGGGAAGAACACGCTTGGCATTTGTCAAGCTGAAAGAACTGAAGGAAAAAAAAGCCTTGAATTGCGATATTGAAGGATTCTATGGGCAAAATATTTATGATGCAGAAAGCATCAAAAGAAGATGGAAGGAATACACAAAGTCACTGTACCAAAAAGAATTGGTTGATGTTCAGTTGTTTCAGGAGGTGATATGTGATCAAGAACCAGTGGTACTGAAGGAAGAAGTTGAAGCTGCACTGAAGGAATTGGTGAAAAATAAGCCTTCAAGAATTGATGGAATACCCATTGAGATGTTCCAACAAATGGGTGCAGTGCTGGAGGCACTTCCTTGTTTATGCCAAAAAATTTGGAAGACAGCTAACTGGCCAACTGACTGGAAGAGATCCATATTTGTGCCCATTCCAAAGAAAGGTGATCCAACAGAAAGTGGAAATTAAAAAATATCATACACAGTACAATTTTGCTGAAGATAATTTTAAAAATGTTTGCAGCAGTATATTAACAGGGAAATTCCAGAATTGCAAGCTGGATTCAGAAGAGGACACACATGGAATGAGAGATATCATTGCTGATATTAGATGGCTCTTAGCTGAAAGCAAAGAATACCAGAAAAATGTTTACTTGTGTTCTACTGACTATGCAAACACATTCAACTGTGTGGATCATAACAAATTGTGGATAACATTGCAAAGAATGGTAATTCCAGAACACTCAATAGTGCTCATGAAGAACCTGTACATAAATCAGAGGCTGTTACTGCATGGTTTAAATCAGGAAAGGTGTGCATCAAGGTTGTATTCTTTCACTATACTTAGTCTATGTGCTGAGCTAATAATCCTAAAAGCTGGACTATATGAAGAAGAAGTGGTATCAAGATTGGAGGAAGACTCATTAACAACCTGTGATATGCAGATGACACAGCCTTGCTTGCTGTAAGTAAAGATGACTCGAAGCACTTACTGATGAGGATCAAAGACTGCAGTCTTCAGTATGGATTACACTTCAACATAAAATGAAAATCCTCACAGCTGTATCAGTAAGCAACATTATGATAAATTGAGAAAAGATTGAAGTTGTCAGGGATTTCATTTTACTTGGAGCCACAGTCAGCACCCATAGAAGTAGCAATCAAGATATCAAATGTATTGCACTGGGAAAATCTGCTTCAAAAAGCCTCTTTAAAGTTGAAGAGCAAATATGTCACTTTGAAGACAAAGGTGTTCCTAACTCAAGCCATGGTATTTTCAGTTGCTTCATAAGCATGTGAAAGCTGGACAGTGAATAAGGAAAACTGAATAAAAATTGATGTTTTTGAATTGTGGGGTTGTCAAATAATACTGAAAATACCATAGTCTGCCAGAAGAATGAACAAATCTATCCTGGAAGAAGTACAGGCAGAATGCCCCTTAGAAGCAAGAATGGCCAGACTTTGTCTCACCTACTTTGGTCATGTCAGAGGGACCATTTCCTGGAGAAGAATATCATGCTTGGTAAAGTGGAGTATCAAGAGAAAAAGGGGAAGACCCTCAACGGGATAGATAGATATAGTGGCTTCAATGATTGAGTCAAGTGTAGTAGGGATTGTGAGGATGGCGCAGGACTGAATAGTGTTTCATTCTGTTGTACAAAGATTTGAGTTAGAATTGACTTGATTGTAGCTGACAATAACAAAGTTGAGATCTGTAATGTTCCAACTACAATATTAGGACTTGCCACTCAGGAAACCAGTTATATTAGGTCCCTGTACATCCTACTTTATCATTTTCTATTCATATAAATCCAAATATAAGTACACAATCAAAACATACCACAATATTGTTGTTTTATAGGAGTTTGAATTACAAAAATTTGAAATCTTCCCTGAAAAATCAATATTTACAAATACTATGTAAAATTTTAAGAAATGCAATTCCCACAATTCCCAAAGTATTTTATAATCATCTGGTATCACAAAATTGAAAGTTAGCATGCTCCATCAGTTATGAACTCCTTTTATTTCTACAAGCTAGTGGCATGTTTGTCAGTAAAAAAATAACATGTATCACTATCCTAAGAATGAACTGTGCTGTTATTTACATGTTGTCATAGTTTCTTAGTGCTGCCGTAACAGAAATACCACAAGTGGGTGGTGTTAACAAACAGAAATTTATATTCTTACAGTTCAGGAAGCTAGTAGTCCAGAGTGCCGACTCTAGAGGAAGGCTCCCGGTCCACTCTGATGGAAAATCCTTGTCTCAGCTTCTTTGGTGCTCTTCTTGGCATTCCTTGGTAATGTACCTGTGGCATGTACCTTCTCCTCCATTTCTGCTTGCTTGTCTGTGCCTAATCTGATGTTTTTACATCTGAAAATTGTGTAGATTAAGACATACCCATACACTAATAAATCTTCACTAGCATAACAGAGAAAACCCTCTTCCCAGATGGGATTACACCCATAGTTATGTGGGTTAGGATTTCAACACATATTTTTTGGGGACATAATTCAATCCATAACATCTGCTTTAGAGGCTACCTTGGTTCTCTAAGTGCTGCTATAACAGACATACCACAAGTGGATGGCTTAACAAACAGGAGTTTATTCTCTCACAGTTTATTTAGGAGGCTGGAAGTCCGAATTTGCAGTGCTGGCTTTAGGGATTTAGTGAAGTTCCCTGTACTTTGGGTTTCAGCTCTGTCTCATATTCCAGGACCACTGGAGTTAGAGGCATCTCCTCATTCAGGCAGCTGCTGACTGCTGAGCTGATGAACCTGAGGTCAGCAGGTAAAATGGCACAGTCCCAAGGTCAGCAGGCAACAGGACAGGCCACTATTTCAAGTGCAGGAGCAATCCCAAGATTTGCAGGTTACAGTGCAGGCAACTGAGATGGATATTTGGCCAAATGTGGGATCCAGATGTGCCAAAAAGCTGGAGACCTTTCTCAAAACTCCTTATTTACTAGAAGCAGGCCACATCCCGAAGGCAACTGCTTAGCTGCTTACAGCAGATTCCACTATGTAGTTGATGATTACAGTCTCATCAGGGGAGTAACTACATCAGCTGCCCAGCCATTCAGTACCAGAGCCCAGCCAAGTTGACACACAGACTTAACTACCACATTCCACCTCTTGTCAACTTGGTTGTTACGGCAGCACCAGAAAACCAATCTTGGGATTGTTCTAGTTTACCTGCTGACCTTGGGTTTTCCAGCCTCAGCAGCCAGCAGCTGCCTGAGGTAGGAGATGCCTGCAGCTCCAGTGGGCCTGGAATAAGAGGCAGAGCTGAAGCCCAATGTCAAGAGGCCTTTACCCAGCCCCTAGAGCTGGCACTCTCAATTTGGATTTCTGAGCTTCTAAACTGTAAGAGAATAAATTCCTGTATTTTTACCCATCTATTTGTGGTATGTCTGTTACGGGGACACTAGAGAACTATGGCAGAGCCATTGAAGTTTTTATTTAATATTCAGGTTTATAATTTAAAATGTCATAAAAATGCCATCCAGGTGTTGAAAGATTGTATAGAAGACATCCCTGAACTACTTCACCAAGCAGACTGAGAAGAAATTAAGCAATACCATGGTACATTGTTCCAGTGGTTTTCTGAGTAATGCTTAGAAATACAAAGCAGTTTTAAAAATAATACGTTGTGAACAACTGCCCACTTTGTCATGGGACCAGAAGAGCTGGATGGTGTCCAGCTACCCTTACTGAACGTTTTGATCAAAGATTCTGTTGATCAAAAGGGGGAAAATGCAGAATGTCAAATTCTCATGGAATCCAGGTTTTCTGCAGCCACAGAGGCTAGATGAACTCCTGAGATGATCTTTATACCTTAAACAAAATTATTGGCTGAAGTTTTGTTAAAACTAAACAGTAGTTTTGCTTATATTAAAGAATGTCTGCCTTGATGATTGTGCTTTTTAAAGCTCTATCTATGGGAACATAACAACAACAACATGGGGACAAATTGGCAACATCAACTGGAAAGACAGGAAATTTATGAGTCAGTGAGCTTATGTTATTGGCGAAGGAGTAACTCAGAAAAGGAGGATGAGAATGGTTTTGTAACTCAAAGAATATAATCAATGCGACTGAAACATAGAAATTGTTGAATTGGTGTATGTTCTGCTGTGTATATTTTCAACAAAAACAGAAATAAAATATAAAAAATAATGAACTGGATAGGTTGTAAATTTATCATGTACAAGAACACATCCTCATTCATTATGTTTCATTCAGTTGCCATTGAATCATGTAATTAAAAATAATATCTTTAGGATTTCTCTGATACGGACTGTTCTGTATTAATAATCAGAACATGGAATGTACCAAGTATAGATCTAGGAAAATTGGAAGTTGACAAAAATGAAATGGGATGCATAAAGATTGATATCCTAGGCATTAGTGAGCTGAACTGGATTGGTTTTGGCCATTTTGAATCAAGACAACCATATGATCTACTATGCTGGCAATGACAAATTGAAGAGGAATGGTATGACATTCATCATCACAAAGACTGTTTCAAGATCTATCCTTAAGTACAGTGCTGTCAGTCATAGGATAATATCCACACACCTACAAGGAAGACCAGTTAATACTACTACTATTTACATTTATGCACTAACCACCAAAACCTAAGATGAGGAAATTAAAGATTTTACCAACTTCTGCAGTCTGAAATTGACCAAACATGCAATCAAGATGTGTTGATTGGGGACTTACAGTAAGATGGCAGAATAGGCACACAAGCTACTCAGACCCTCTGCAACAAAGAAAAGAGAAACCAGTTGACAAAGATACAGAAGATAATCCTGGAGCCCTGAGCTTTGAAAGCAAGAATACAGAAGTGGATTAAGCACCAACTAGTGGAAAAACCTGATGAAAGCAGTGAGTACGGACACAGATTGCGAACTGTCAACTACTCTGACAGCACCAACAGGCTGAATATTTCCAAGTGAATTGAGAATTGACCTAAAGATTAGCCCTGGTTGCAAGGGTTGCAGGGATGACTGCTTTGGTGGCTTATGACTAGGAAGGGAAACAGCAAGGTGGGAGATAACCTGAGCTGTGGACTTTCAGCTGTCTGGAGGGTGCAGCCATTTTGATTGTTTACAAGCAGTGGCCATTTTGGATATTTAAAGTGACTGAGGGTGCAGCCATTTTGAATGTTTACAAGCAGAAGATATTTTGGATATTTAAAGTGACCGCGTTCTCATTTGGATACCAGGGACCTAAGAATAAGCTCCATTTGCCAAGGATGGCAGGGACATACGGGAGGCTGACAACAGGAAAGGAGACAGGTGGTGAGTGTAGAAGTGTTGCCAGCTAGCGAATAGGGGAGCACAATACCCTGCTTATGTAGGTAACATTCAAAGAATAAAAATCATGGGCAAGTCACTCCAACATACACTCGCCAATTAAATATAAACACAAAAATGTCACAATGTTTCAGAGACAGCAAAGCATCACAGTCCACACAAAGAACTAAGATAAAGCAGGAGAAACAAGGGTCCAGAATACAGACCCAGAACATATCCCTGAGGAAGAAGCAGCATTGGAACTCCCTGAGAAGGAATTAAAAATAATTATATTTAGGTACCTTCAATGGACTGAGACAGATCAAGGAAAACACTGATAAAATTAAGGAAAACACAGAGAAAACTGTATAACAATTTCAAAAGACAATACAAGAACAAAACAACAAAATAAATGAAAAATTAGAAATGGTACAAAATCTACAGATAGAAATCCAAAAGATTCATACTGAATTTTCAGAAATAGGTAACACATTGGATGGGGAGAGGAGTAGAATTGAATCAATGGAAGACAGAATCGAATTAATGACATTTGAAGACAGATATCTCAATACTTCTTTGGAAAGGGATCAATCATAAAAAAGACCAAAACAAAATGAAGAAAGCCTAAGTTTCATGTAGGATACAATCAAAAGGAATAACCTATGTGTAATTGGAATTCCAGAACAGGAAGAGACAAATAAAACCACAGAGAATATTGTAGAAGATTTGTTAGAAGAGAATTTCTCTGGTCTGATGAAAGATGAGAGTACATCCATTCAAGAAGTCCAACAAACCCCAAACAGAATAGACCCAAAAGAAAATCACCAAGACATATTGTCGTCAAACTCACCAAAACCAAAGGCAAAAAAAGAATCTTGAAAGCAGCATGGGAAAAATGAAAAGTTACCTACAAGGGGCAACCAGTAAGGCTAAGCTCGGATTTCTTGCCAGAAACCATGCAGGTGAGAAGATAATGGGATGGTATATATAAGACCCTAAAAGAAAAATATTTCCAACCAAGAATTATATACCCAGCAAAATAGTCCCTGAAATATGATGATGAAATTTCAGCATTTCCAGATAAGCAGAAATTAAGGGAATTTGTTAAAACCAGACCAACATTACAAGAGATGCTAAAGGGAGTCCTTTGGACAGAGAAGCAACAATAGCAAACAACAGCTGACCATTAACACATATGGTGACATAACCCAGAAACCAACTCAGTTAAGGAAGTATCCAAAATAAAGAAGCCTACAAGATTGTAAACGGGGAATCAGAGACATTGATTGACAAATGAGGACAACTACAAACCAAAAAGAGGGAAAAAACTGTGTAGTTACAGAACTTCTAAATGGTAGGGAAGTCAAGACAACTGCAAGATAGAGAGGACTGTTCCAAACTTGGGGAGAAAATTATAAATCACTGGGTAACTTCAAAGAAAAATGATAAACCTTCACATGAAAATAAAAAAGAGGACCAGCATAAATATTTAGAAAATAGTAAACAATAGCAACAAAGGAGGTGATAATATGATTCATAAAGAAAACAAGCTCGGCACAGAAAATTATATGGAACAAAGAAATCAGCAACACCACAAAAAAGCATGTAACAAAGTGACTGCAACAAATTTATCCTTGTTGATAATTACACTGAATGTCAGTGGATTACTTACATGCCCATCAACAGAAGAATGGGTAACCAAACTATGGTGCGTACACACAATGGAATATTTTGCAACATCAACTCATAGCAACCGCTTCTTGAGTTTTCAAGGCAGAATCACTACGGAAGTAGATTGCCCAACCTTCCTTTGTGGCTGGTGGGTTTGAACTGGCAGCCTTCTGGTTAGCAGTCACATGCCTTAGGCACTAGACACCAGAGCTTCTATAAAGAATAAATGTAGAATCTGCCAAACACCGAATAACATGGATGAACTTGGAGGACATTATGCTGAGTGAAATAAGTCAAATCACAGAAAGACAAATTTAGTATTAGTTCATTATTTTAAAAAGTCAAGAACAGTTTATATGGAAGGAAACCTTTGTTATTGGTGGGGGGAGGGGAGGTAATAACACAAACAAAAAAAATGCATCAGCCCTTTTCTCCCCCAAAAAAGATGTGTCAATTATTACTGGTTATTGGAATGCAAAAGTTGGAAACAAAGAAGAATCACCGGTAGTTGGACAATTTGGCTTTGGTGATAGAAATAATGTTGGAGATTGCATCATAGAATTTTGCAGTATCAATCCATGGCTTACTCATCAGAGATACCGTTTTTCAACAACACAGATGATGGCTATACATGTGGACTTCATCAGATGGAATACACAGGAATCAGATTGACTACATCTGTGGAAAGAGGCAATGGAGAAGCTGAATATCTTCAGCCAAAATAAGGTCAAAAGCTGATTGTGGAACAGACCATCAACTTATATGCAAGTTGAAGTTGAAGACAATTAAAACATGAGAGCCAAAGTATGACCTTAATTGTATCCCTCCTGTCTTTAGAGACCATCTAAAGAATAGATTCGATGCATTGAAAATCAGTGATGGAAAACCAGAGGAATTGTGTGATGACATCAAGAACATCTTCCATGAAGAAAGCTAAAGGTCATTAAAAAGACAGGAAAGGAAGAAAAGACCAAAATGCATGTCAGAAGAGACTCTGAAACTTGCCTTTGAACGGAGAGTAGCAAAAGCAAATGGAAGAAATGACATGATAAAAGAAGTGAACAGAAGATTTCAGAGAGCAGCTTGAAAAGACAAAGTCAGTCATTATAATGAAATATTCAAAGTCCTGGAATTAGAAAACCAAAAAGGAAGAACACGCCGGGCATTTCTCAAGCTGAAAGAACTGAAGAAAAAAATTTCAAGCCTTGAGTTGCAATATTGAAAGATTCCATGGGCAGTATATTGAATGATGCAGGAAAGATCAAAAGAAGATGGAAAGAATACAGAGTTACTGTACCAAAAAGAACTGGTTTATGTTCATCCATTTCAGGAGGTGGCATATGATCAAGAACCCATGGTATTGAAGGAAG
>NW_006921639.1:9486271-9487746 GCF_000298275.1 Orycteropus afer afer | reverse complement strand
ATTGAGAAGAATGGGAATTCCAGAACACTTGATTGTGCTCATCAAGAACCTGTATAGACCAGGAGGCTGTCGTTAGAACAGAACAAGGGAATACTGCATGGTTTAGAATCAAGAAGGGAGTACATCAGGGTTGTATCTTTCACCATACGTATTCAGTCTGTATGCTGAACAAATAATCTGAGAAGCTGGACTATATGAAGAGGAACGTGGCATCAGGATTGGAGGAAGACTCATTAACAACCTACGATATGCTTGCTGAAAGTGAGGATTACTTGAAGCACTTACTGGTGAAGATTAAAGACTGCAGTCTGCACTATGGATTACCTCTCAACATAAAGAAAACAAAAATCCTCACAACTGGACCAATAAGCAGCATCACAATAAGTGGAGAAAAGATTGAAGTTGTTAAAAATTTCATATTACTTGGTTCCATAGTCAACACTAATGGAAGCAGCAGTCAAGATATCAGAATATATATTGCATTGGGCAAATCTGCTACAAAAGACCTCTTTAAAATCCTGAAGAGCAAATATGTCTCTTTCAAGACTAAAGTACGCCTCACTGTCAACCACTCAGAGGGGGATCTGGGGGATCTATGTAGGAGATCCTGGATAGAGAGGGAGAACAGTGTGGAACAACACTCAAAATCATTTGGAAAAACAACAACAAATATTTTGGCTAGGTACAAAATGTGATATCATTTTAGGAAATAACCAAATTTGTATCTGTCAGTAGTTAAACACAGGCATATAAACATGAAAATAAAAGAGACTGAATTACAGAGGGAACAATTAGTAAGTTTTATATATATTTAAATGAATTTTAGGAGTAGAAAATAGATGATTGATATAAATGGTGAGAATTTTCTAGGAAACATTGAAAGATGCAACCACATTGAAAGATGCAACACTAGTGCACACCTTTCTTGATTATAATACCATGCATTATCCATTTATTTATTTTCAAATGACTGCCTCTTGGTCTGTGTACAGGTTCTTCTTGAGCATAATTTAGTTTTAGAATTCCCATTCTTTGCACTGTTACCCGTAATTTGTTAAGATCCACACAGTCAAATGCCTTTGCATAGTCAATAAAACACAGGCAAACATCTTACTAGTACTCTCTGCTTTCCCATCGCCATAGATGAAAATTCAGTACTTCCTAAGATTTCTTCCTCCTCCCTGTGCCAAATCCCACATAACCGTAAGTGTTGTTATGTGCCATCGAATTGGACCTGACTCATAGAGACCCCTCCTTGGGTTTCTGAGGCGGTGTCACTACAGAAGTAGATTGCCCAACCTTCCTTCCGAGGAGTGGCTTGTGGGTTTGAACCACCAGCCTTCTGGTTAGCAGTCAAGTGCCTTAGGTAGTATGCTACCAGAGCTCCCAACCATATGTAGCCTTTTTTTTTTTTTTAATTGTGATTTGGGTGAAGGTTTACAGAGCAAATTTACTTTCCATACAGAGGTTCACAT
>NW_006921639.1:9482164-9485136 GCF_000298275.1 Orycteropus afer afer | reverse complement strand
GTTTCCGAGGCAGTATCACTATGGAAGTAGATTCCCCAGTCTTCCTTCTGAGGAGTGGCTGGTGGGTTTGAACCACCAGCCTTCTGGTTAGCAGCCAAGTGCCTTAGGCAGAATGCTACCAGAGCTCCCAACCATAAGTAGCCTTGGTTTTTATATATTTACCTGTTGTCGTCACTTCATGTAAGTGTCGTCACTTCATGTAAGGGTTTCCATGGCAGTATCACTACGGATGTAGATTCCCCAGTCTTCCTTCTGAGGAGTGGCTGGTGTGTTTGAACCACTAGTCTTCTGGTTAGTAGTCAAGTGCCTTAGGCACTGCACCACCAGAGCTCCCTCATGTAAGTGAGACCATGTAATATTTTCCCATTTTTGATTGACTTATGTCATTCAGAATAATGTCTTCAAGATTCATCATTGTTGTAGCATATATCAAGACTTCATTTTTGTTTAAGGCTAGGTAGCATTTCATGGTATGTATGTATCACATTTTGTTTATCCATTCATCTGCTGAAGGACACTTGGGTTGTTTCTACCTTTCTGCTATTGTGAACATTGCTGCAGTGAACATTAGTATATATTTGTCTGTTTCTTTCCCTACTTAATTTAGGTCCCCAGAGTGTATTCCTAGTAGCGAGATAGTTGGATCATTTGGTAGCTTTATTTTTAATTGCTATATATTTTTTTTCTACAACAGTTGTGCCATTTTACATCTACCAATCAGTGAATCTCTCCTCATCCTCACCAACATTTATTATCTTTCTTTTTAAATCATTGCCCTTCTGATAGGAGTAAGGTGGTATCTCATACTTTTTTTTGAGTTGTCTCTTTCTTAATAGCTAATGACAATAAGCTTCTTTTCATGTGTTGCTTGGCCACTTGACTATCCTCTTTGGAGAAGTGTCATGTCCTTTGTCTATTTTTGACTGAGTTCTTTTTCTTTGTGCTGAGTTGTTTAAAGGAGTTCTGGTAGCGTAGTGCCTAAGGCTCTTGACTGCTAACCAGAGGCTGGCGTATCAAACCCACCAGCCACTCCTTGGAAGGAAGATTGGACCATCTACTTCCATAGTGATACTGCCTCGGAAACCTAAGGAGGGGTTGCTATTCTATGAGTCGGGTCCGACTCGACGGCATATAACAACAACAAGTTGTGAAGATATTTATGTATATGCCAATGTTCATTGCAGCAATATTCAAAATAGAAAATATATAAAATTACACTTTTATTAAAGATATGATTCCAAAAGATTTTTTCCAGTCCCAGGCTTTTTACACTTTTATAGTCTTTGTGTGTGTGTGTATGTGTGTGTGTGTGTTGTTGTTGTTGTTATTGGGAACATACACAGCAAAACATATACTAATTTAACAATTTATACTCCAAAATTGACTTTCAGTGTCTATCTTGTTGAAGTGGCTGTTAGCATTTTATCTCCCTGTCCTTCACATACCCATGGAAAATGAAAAAATTGAGTTCAGTGATATTGAAAGCCTTAATAAGAAATTAATCAACAACATATATTTTCCACTACTTCAGAGAGCAATAAATTCATGCACGCAGTCTGACTTAGCATCCTCAAGCACAGAAGTGTTGATGTCGTATTTATTGATTTATTCTGGGAAAATATACCTCGGAAGAGGTATGTCTAACATAAACAGACAGTCTTTCTCTATTTCCTATTTATTGTACTTGATTGTTTACTGAGCATATATCTACCATGAAGGAGGAGGTTTATATTTTTGAAGGGGTTTTGTCATTCACTTTGGAAGTTGGCAGAGAAGGAAATTTTTTTCCCTCACACTATGTATGTGGTCATGTAATTGTTCAATCAACTATTAGTGCTCCAAAAGGAATGAAATCTCCAGGATACCAGGTAATAACCATTAAAATGGGTATAATAAAAAAAAAAAGGACAAGAAATGTGGGTGAAGATGTCTAGACATTAAGAACCCTCATGCATTGCTAGTGGGAATGTAAAACACTTAAGTCTCCCAGTTCCTCAAAAATTTAAGAGAGAGTTGCCATATGATCCAGCAGTTCCACTCCTAAGTGTGTACTCAGCAGAATTGATAACATATGTCCAATATATATGTCCATATGTTAGACAGTAACAATACAGATACGTGCTAACATCCATGATGTGTTCTGTGAAATAGGACGTTACATGATTTGGATGCTGTGTGAACACTGTATTAAAACTTTATGGGAGCCAAGTTCCTATTGTCCTTGTCACTCTTGCTGCCTCTGGTGCTGCTACTTCTGGAGCTTCTGGTAGATACTGGAGGAATTAATAGTGGTGGTGACTGAGAGGGTGGCAGCAGGAACAGAGAAAGAGGAAGTGAACAGAGAGGGAGTAGAGTGGGCCCAGCTCACACCTTATTCTGCCCACTTGAGCAGCAGGAGCAGCCCAAGATCTGTAGCCCCTGCTCTGGCCCCTTTTGACCACCTGATAAAGCCCAAGAGCCTGTAACTAGAGCCATGTCCTCTGCCTCACCTGTCTTTATCCCATCCATGGTCCAGGGCTACAAGTGTATGGGTTTGGAGTCTTTAAAACTATCAAGAGTGTGATAGTTAAGGTTGTCTGTCAACTTGTCTTAGCCATTATTCCATATAGTTTCACAGTATGATGTATTCATCCTCCATGATGAGATCTAATATAATGTAATTACTTTCATGATGAGATCTGTTATGAGCAGTTAATCAATTGAAAGGGAGTTTCCTTCAGTGTATAGCCAGCTTCCAATATATATGGAAAAACTCTGGCCAAGCTCGTGGCCTTTTTCCTCCAGATCCTGCATCTGGCCCATCGTCATCCACACTTGAACCTTTTCAGCCTATGAGCCAACAACCTGCCATTTTCCCTGATGATCTTGGGTTCTTCAGCCCTTGCAGCTGCATGAGTCAGGAGAAGCATCAAGTTTGACATTTGATCCTGGAGTTGGGATTTGTCAATCTCTACAACTGCGTGGGCCATTTC
>NW_006921639.1:9458934-9481344 GCF_000298275.1 Orycteropus afer afer | reverse complement strand
TCTTCAACACTTGAAAGAGGTCTTTTGCAGCAAATTTGCCCAGAGCTACTGGTAGCATAGTGGCTAAAGCACTTGACTGCTAACCAGAGGGCTGGCGGTTCAAATCCACCGGCCACTCCTCGGAAGGAAGGTTGGGCAATCCTACTTCCGTAGTGATACTGCCTCGGAATCCCAAGGAGGGGTCGCTGTGAGTCAGGGCCGACTCGACGGCACATAACAACAACAACAACATACGTTGCCTAACATCTGGACTGCTGCTTCCATTGGTATTGATTGCAGAACCAAGAAATATGAAGTCTTTGACCATTTCAGTCTTTTCTCCATTTATCTTGATGCTGCTTGTTGGTCCAGTTTGTGAGGATTTGTGTTTTCTTTATATTGAGGTGCAGTCCATACTGCAGACTGTAGTCTTCAGTCTTCGTCAGTAAATGCTTCAAGTCATCCTCACTTCAGCAAGCAAAGTTGTGTCATCAGCATATTACAGGTTGTTAAATGAGTCTCCCTCCAATCCTGATGCCACTTCTATATATAGTACAGCTCCTTAGATTATTTGCTCAGCGTACTGATTGAAAAGTATGGTGAAAGGATACAACCACAACACACTCCCTTCTTGATTTTAAACCATGCAGTGTTCCCTTGTTCAAATGACAGCCTCCTGGTCTATGTACAGGTTCTTGATGAGCACAATCAAGTGTTCGGGAATTCCCATTCTTCTTAATGTTATCCATAATTTGTTATGATCCACACAATTGAATGCTTTTGCATCATCAGTAAAACAGAATTAAATCTTTCTGATACTCTTTGCTTTCATCCAGGATCCATCTGACATCAGCAATGATATCCATTGTTCCATTCCTCTTCTGAATCCAGCTTGCATTTTGGAAGTTCTCTGTCAATTACTGCTGTATCCATTTTTGAATTATCTTCAAAAGATTTTACTTGCATGCGATATTAATGATTTTGTTTGATAATTTACACATTCTGTGGGATCACTTTTCTTTGGATTGGGTACAGATATGGATCTCTTCCAGTCAGTTGGTCAGTAGCTGTCTTCCAAATCTCTTGGCGTAGCTGAGTGAGTGCCTCAAGTATGGTATCTGTTGAAACATCTCTATGGGTATTCTGTTGGTTCTTGGATCCTTATTTTTCACTACTTCCTTCAGTGCAGCTTTGACTTCTTCCTTCAGTACCATTGGTTCTTGATCATATGCCACCTCCTGAAATGGGTGAGCATTGACCAATTCTTTTTGATACAGTGACTATTTTCCCCATAAAATCTTTCAGTATTGCAACTTGAGTCTTAATTTTTTTTTCTTCATTTCTTTCAGCTTGAGAAAAGTTGAGTGTGTTCTTCTTTTTTGGCTTTCTAACTCCAGGTCTTAGCACATTTCATTATAATAATTGACTTTGTTTTCTCCAGTTGTTCTTTGAAATCTTCTGTTCCGCTCTTTCATCTTATCATTTCTTCTATTTGCTTTAGCTACTCTCCATTGAAGGGCAAGTTTCAGAGTCTCTTCTGATATCCATTTTCATCTTTTCTTCCTTTCCTGTCTTTTTTAATGATGCTTTGCTTTCTTCATGGATGATGTTCTTGATGTCACCCCACAATTCCTCTGGTTTTCAGTCATTGGTGTTCAATGCATCAAATCTATTCTTTATATGGTCTCTAAATTCAAGGGGGATATAAAACCAAAACCAAACTCACTGCCATGAAGTCGCACCTGACTCATAGTGACCCCTCCTTGGGTTTGTGAGGCAGTATCACTATGGAAGTATATTGCCTAATCTTCCTTCTGAGGAGTGCCTGGTGGATTTGAACCTCCAGCCTCCTGGTTAGCAGTCAGATGCCTTAGGCACTATGCCACCAGAATTCCTCAGGGGGGATATAATCAATGTCATATTTTGGCTCTCGTGGACTTGTTTTAATTGTCCAGGTTTTTATTGTCCAACTTCAGCTTCAACTTGCATATGAGCAGTTGATGGTCTGTTCCACAGTCAGCTCAAGGCTTGTTTTGGCTGAAGATATTGAGCTTCTCCATTGCCTCTTGCCACAGTTGTAGTCAGTCTGATTCCTGTGTATTCCATCTGGCGAAGTCCACATGTATAGCTGCTGTTTGTGTTGAAAAAAGGTATTTGCAATGAATAAGTTGTTGGTCTTTCAGTATTCCATTTGTGACCTTCAGCATTATTTCTGTCACCAAGGCCAAATTTTCCAACTACTGATGATTTTTCTTTGTTTCCAACTTCTGCATTCCAATCATCAGTGATAATCAATACATCTTGGCTGCATGTTAGGTCAATTTCAGAGTGCAGAAGTAGGTAAAAATCCTGTTTCCTCATCTTTGGCTTTGGTGGTTGGTGTGTAAATTGCAATAATGGTAGTTTTAACTGGCCTTCTTTGTAAGGCATATGGATATTATCCTATCACTGTGTTCTGGTTACCTAGAGCTGCTCTGACAAGAAAATACCACAAATGGATGGCTTGAACAAACAGCAGTTTATTCTTTTATAGTTCGGGAGGCTAGAAGTCCAAGTTCAAAGTGCCAGGCTCTAGGGGCTGGGTGAAAGCCCCTCAACCTTGGGGTTCAGCTTTGCCTCTTGCTCCTGGCCCACTGAAGCTAGAGGCATCTCTTCACTCCAGCAGCTACGTGATGCTGAGGCTAACAAGCCCAAGGTCAACAAATAAAATGTCATAGTCCCAGTGTTACCAAACCACATGGCAGGTCATTGATTCAAGTCCGTTGAAAGTCTCAGGATCAGCAGAGCATGGCAGACTGCTGAACAACAACTCAGGTACATGCAGGGTTCAAGCATGCCATAAGCTAGAGACCACTCCCAAAGTCTTCTCCTTATATATAGGAAGCAGACTACATCCCTAAGGCAGCTACTCAGCTGCTCACAGTAGATTCCACCATGGAGGTGATTATCAGTCTCATCATGGGGAATACTACATCCAGCTGCCCAGCCACTCCACCAGGCCCAGCTAAATTGACACACAAACTGAACTACCACACACTGACAGCATTGTACTTTAGGATAGATCTTGAAACATTCTTTGTGACGATTAATGCCATGCCATTCCTCTTCAACTTGTCATTCTTGGCATAGTAAATCATATGGTTGTCTGATTCAAAATGGCCAAAATCGGTCTATTTCAGCTCACTGATGCCTAGGATATCAATCTTCATGTGTTCCATTTCATTTTCAACAACTTCCAGTTTTCCTAGGAGCTCTGGTGACGTAGTGCCTAAGGCATTTGACTGCTAACCAGAAGGCTCGCAATTCAAACCCACTAGCCTCTCCTTGGAAGGAAGACTGGGCAATATACTTCTGTAGAGTTCCTGCCTCAGAAACGGAAAGAGGTCACCGTGAGTGGGGACCAACTTGACCGCAGTGAGGTTTTTTTTTTTTTTTTATACTTCATACATTCAGTGTTCCGATTATTAACAGATGTTTGCAGGTGTTTCTTTGCATTTTGAGTCATGCCACGTCAGTAAATGAAGGCCCTGAAAGCTGTACTTTATCCCTATCATTAAGGTCGGTTCTACTCTGAGGAGGCAGCTCTTCCCCAGTTGTATTTCGAGTGTCTTCCGACCTGAGGGGCTCATCTTCTGGCACTATATCAGATAATGTTTTAGGGATATGCATAAAGTTTTCCAGTAATATGCCAGACGGTGTTTTCACTGCTATTCATAAAGTTTTTCCTGGCCAATTCCTTGAGAAGTGGATGGCCTCTTCATTCTTCCAAGTCTGTCTCAGTGTGAAAACTCTGCTGAAACCTGTCCACCATGGGCAACCCTGCTGGCGTTTGAAACACTGGGTGCACAGCCTCCAGCCTCACAGCAACACACAAGCCACCATAGTACCACAAACTGACAAATTTGTCTCCCTTAGCTGTTTCAGAACCGTTCTGCCCACTTCCTGGCCTTCTCCCTACCTGTTCAGGCCATCTGCTCTGGCTCCCGCTTCCTGCCTGAGTGGGGGCTCCCTCCCCCCTTACCTATATCTGGCTACCTACCCTGGCTTCCTACTTCCTGCCTTATACATATACATACATACATACATACATACATACATACATACATACATATCTATCTATCTATCTATCTATCTATCTATCTATCTATCTATCTATCTATCTATCTATCTATAAGCTTCACTGGTTTTACTTGTCTAGTGAAGCCAGCCAAAGATACTTGGTACTGACAGTAGGTCTACAGAAACAAAGTCCTAAGGATAAGGTTTCTAAATTAGTTCTCAAGTCTGATTAGTCTTAAAGACACTGATGACTCTGCCTTCATTAGTAAAGAGGGTGTTCTTAATCCCTGGCATGAAGTGGCTGTATTAATACACAAAAGAGCACCACCAATAGATCAAGTAGTATTGGTGAGAAGTGAGGCTCTGGGTGATTGTGTGTTTGATACTTTTCTGCAGTTTTGTCAGAGTAAGATGTGTAAGGAGTCTGGTTGGTTGGTCCTGCTTACACTAGACAAAGTGCTTGCTGCTTACAAGACATTGCTGAATGTTTCTAAGAATCATCCACCACCCATTGTTGCTTCTAGACCTGTAACTGTAACCAGACAGGTGTGGTTCTTAGCTGTCTGCCTTGAGGAGAGCCAGTTACTGGACAACAGGATGAGGTGAAAAGCAAGAGTGTTAATTATTGAGTATAGATATTGAAGGAGACGAGGGGACTGTGTTTCCCAAAGACTGTTTCCCTGAGCTGGGAAAAGGTTAGGGTTTTTAAAGGGAATTGGCTGTGAGGTAGGAATTTGAGGAATGCTAATAATGCCGCCTTCTTATCAGGATGAGTTGTCTTTGCCTTGTGAAATTTCTGTTATTCTTCCATAGGAGAAATTGTTTTGCAAACTCTTCATGCTTGCCCAGAAAGATTAACTTTACCAAAAAGGGAGATTGTGGGAGTGGGTACACTCTGGTGTGTAAGGAAGGATAAGGAGGAATGTGGGAGTGAGTACCTGAAGGCCTGTAAGGAGGCAAAGAAAAAAATATTAAAGGTTGGTCAAGATGGCTGTTCCCTTAGGCTGTTTTACCCTCTGGGGCTATAGCAGCATAACTAGACTTAAGCCCTAAAAGGTGAAGTACAAAGTGTGACCCAGGAAGAGGCATGCTACACCCTAAAAGTAAAAAAAAAAAGCTTGAGTTTTCTAATATGTGCAAACAGAAAACTGGAGAATATATGTTGTTAGGTACCATCCACTTGATTCTAACTCAAAGCGACCCTATGTACAACAGAATGAAACACTGTCCAGTCATGTGCCATCCTCACGCTCCTTGCTGTATTTGAGGCCATTGTTCCACACTGTGTCAATCTATCTTATTGAGGGTCTTCCCCTTTTTTGCTGACCCTCCACATTACCAATCATGATATCCTTCTCCAGGGAATGGACCTTTCTGACAACCTGACAAAAGTAGGTGAAATGAAGTCTTGCCATTTTCACTTCTAAGGAGCATTCTGGCTGTACTTCTTCCAGGACACATGTGTTCATTCTTCTGGCAGTCCATAGTATTTTCAGTATTCTTCACCAACACTATAGTTCAAAAGCATCAACTATTTTTTGTTCTTATTCATTGTCCACGTGAGGTGATTGAAAATACCATTGCTTGTATTAGGTGCCCACCATTGGGTTTCTGAAGCTACATATTTTTACAGAAGTAGATCACTCCATCTTCTTCTGTGGAGCAGCTGGTGGATTTGAACTGGTGACCTTCTGGTTAGCAGGCAGATGCCTTATACCCTGTGCCACTAGAGCTCCTTGTTGTTTTGAGTTTTGGTGAGTTAGGTGCACCTTAGTCTTCAGAGTGACATCTTTGCTCTTCAACACTTTAAAAGGATCTCTTGCAGCAGATTTGCCCAATGAAGTATGACATCTGATTTCTTGACTGATGCTTCTGTGGGCATTGATTGTGGATCCAGTGAGATCTTTGACAGCTTCAGTCTTTTTCCATTTATTGTGATGCTGCTTACTGGTCCAGTTGTGAGGATTTTGTTTTCTTTATGTTGAGCTGTAAAACATACTACAGGCTTTATTCTTTAATCTTCATTAGTAAATGCTTCAAGTCATCTTCACTTTCAGCAAGTAAGGTTGTGTTGTCTGCATATCACAGGTTGTTAACCAGCCTTCCTCCAATCCTGATACTTCATTCTTCTTCATATAGTCCATCTTCTTGGATTATTTGCTCAGCATACAGATTGAATAATTATGGTGAAAGGATACAACCCTGACACACTTCCTTCCTGATTTTAAACCATGCAGTTTGAATGATAGCCTCCTGGTCTATGTATGGGTTCCTTCTGAGCACAATTAAGGGTTCATTCTTTGCAATGTTATCCATAATTTGTCATGATCCACACAATCAAATGCCTTTGCATAGTCAATAAAACACAAGAACATCTTTCTGGTATTCTTTGCTTTGAGCCAAGATCCATCTGACATCAATGATACCCTTCATTCCATGTCCTCTTCTGAATTCAGCTTGCATTTCTGGAAGTTCCTTGTTAACGTACTGCTGCAACTGTTTTAAAAATGATCTTTAGCAAAATTTTACTTGTGTGTGATATTGATGATATTGTTTGATAATTTCCACATTCTGTTGGATCATCCTTCTTTGGAATGAGTACAAATGTGGATCTCTTCCAGTCAGTTGGCCAGGTATCTATCTTCCAGATTATTTGGCATAGATGAGCAAGTGCCTGCAGCGCAACATCCCTTTACTGAAACATCTCAGTGGGTATTCCATTAACTTCTGGAGCCTTGTTTTTCATGAATTCCTCCAGTGTAACTTTGACTTCTTCCTTCAGTACCATTGGTTCTTGATCACATGCCACCTGCTGAAATAGTTGAACATTGACCAGTTCCTTTTTGTATAGTGAATCTGTGTATTCCTCCCATCTTGTTTTGTTACTTCTTGCATCGTTCAATATTTTTCCCATAGAATCCTTCCGTATTGCAACCCGAGGCTTGGATTTTTCTTCAGCACTTTCAGCTTGAGAAATGCCTAATATGTTCTTCACTTTTGGTTTTCTAACTTCAGATCTTTGCAAAGCTTTTCTTTGAAATCAGCTCTTTTATCTTATCATTTCTTCCATTTGCTTTAGCTACTCTCCATTCACGAGCAAGTTTCAGAGTCTCTTCTGACTCCATTTTTTTTTCCTTTCCTGTCTTTTTAATGACCTTTTGCTTTCTTCATGTATGATGTTCTTCATATAATCTCATAACTTGTCTGATTTTTGGTCATTGATGTTCAGTGCATCAGATCTGTTCTTCAGATGGTTTCTAAATTCAGGATCTAAATTCAAGGTCATATTTTGGCTCTCATGAACTTGTTTTAAGTTTCTTCAGCTTTAACTTGAACTTGCGTATGAGCAATTGATGGTCTGTTTCACAGACAGCTCCTGGTCTTGTTTTAGCTGAAGATACTGAGCTTCTGCATCTCCTCTTTCCACAGATGTAGTCCATCTTGTTTCTGTGTGTTCCATCTGGTGAGGTCCATGTTTATAGCTGCTATCTATGTTGAAAAAAGGGAGTAAGTTGTTGGTCTTACAAAATTCTGTCATGCAATCTCCAATGTAATTCTGTCACCAAGGCCATATTTTCCAACTACTGATGATTCTTTGTTTCCAACTTTTGCATTTCACTCACTGATAATCATCAGTCCATATTGATTGTATGTTTGTTCAATTTCAGACTGCAGGAGTTGGTAAGAATCTTCAGTTTCCTCATCTTTGGCTTTGGTGGTTAGTGTGTAAATTTGAATAATAGTAGTATTAACTGGTCTTTGTAGGTATATGAATGTTATCCTATCACTGACAGTATTGTACTACAGGATAGATCTTGAAACATTCTTTGTGATGATGAATGCAATGCCATTCCCCTTTAATTTGTCATTCCCTGTGTATATCATATGATTGCCTGATTCCGCACAGCCAGTACCAGTCCATTTCAGCTCAAGGAGCTCTGGTAGTGTAGTGCCTAAGGCACTTGACTGCTAACCAGAAGGCTGGCATTTCAAACGCACCAGCCACTGCTCAGAAGGAAGGTTGGGCAATCTATTTCCATAGTGATACTGCCTCAGAAACCCAAGGAAGGGTTGCTATGAGTCAGGTCTGACTCGATGGCTAATAACAACAATGCTTAGCACATCTGTCTTTATGCGTTCCATTTCATTTCCGACAACTTCCAGTTTTCCTAGATTCATACTTTGTACATTCCACGTTCTGATTATTAATATGTATTTGCAGTTGTTTCTTCCCATTTTAGTTGTGCCCCATCAGCAGATGGAGGTCCTGAAAGCTTTACTCTGGTCACGTCATTTAGGTTGACTCTACTTTGGTGGTGTAGTGCCTAAAGCATTTGACTGCTAACCAGAAGACTGGTGGTTCAAACCCACCAGCCACTCCTTGGAAGGAAGGTTGGGCAATCTACTTCCATAGTGTTACTGCCTCAGAAACCCAAGGGGAGGGGTTGCTGTGAGTCAAATCTGACTCCACAGCAGTGAGTTTGGAATTTTTTCTGCTTTGAGGAGGCAGCTTTTCCCCAGTTGTATTTTGAGTGCCTTCCAACCTGAGGGGCTCATCCTCTGGCACTGTATCAGACAGTGTTTCAGGGCTTTTCATAAAGTTTTCCAGTAATATATCATTCAGTGTTTCACTGGTAATTCGTAATGTTTTCACTGGCCAATTCTTTGAGAAGTGGATGACCCCTTCCTTCTTCCAAGTCTGTCTTAGTCTGAAAGCTCTGTTGAAATCTGCCCACCATGGATGACCCTGCTGGTATTTGAAATACCAGTGGCATAGCCTCCAGCCTCACAAAAACATGCTATCTGCCACAGTAGGACAAACTGAGATGAGTGGTGGAGAATATGTATAAGAATAGCTATTACTAGTTTGGACCCACTAAGCACAGATTATCCTTTTCTTTTTCTTTTTCTTTTTCCAGGTGTATATAAGCACCCCCCCTTTTTTTTTTTTTAACTTCTACTGCGGTGAAAACATACACAAGACATTTGCCAACATAACACCTTCCACATTTACAACTCAGGGACATTAATTACATTTATCCTGTTGTGTCACCATTATTGCTGTCCTTTTCCAAAATATCTCACCACCTATTACCATAAACTCAATTTTCCCCAAACAATAGATTCCCCCTTAAAGATGTCCTTCCTCCCCCTGGTAACCACTAATAAGCTTTTGTTTCTTGCTTGCTCTATGTATATGTATCTATTTTTTCTTTTTCCCATCCTATCTAGAAATTTCCCTCTCCTCCCCTTCCATTCCTAGTAAACAACAAAGAAAGTTTCCTCTTATATATAAACCTTCCCTTGACTTTTTACGATAGCATACTAATACAATATTTGCCTTTCTGTGATTGACTTATTTCACTCAGCATAATATCCTCCAAGTTAATCCACATTATGTGGTGTTTTGCAGATTCTATAGTATTCTTTAGGGTTGCATAGTATTCCATTGTGTTTGTTTATCCATTCCTTGGTTGATGGGCACTTAGGTTGTTTCCATCTGTTCACTGTTGTGAATAGTAAGCACAGATTCTTCAGTCATATTTCAGCTCAAGACGTTAGGAAAGGTTTTAATAGTTTACTTGTTTGGTTTACTGAAGCGTGGATTATGTGCTTGCTTATGCTAAGTCAAATTGAAGTACCTCATCTGCTTTGGTATACTGTAGAAGAAGGTACTTCAAGATCTGTCCTGAGGTATAATGCTGACAGTGATAGGATAATATCTATGTGCCTACAAGGAAGACCAGTTAATATGACAATTATTCAAATTTATGCACCAACCACCAAAGCCAAAGATGAGGAAGTTGAGGATTAAAGAATAATGTAGAGTCTGCAAAATACTGCATCATATGGATGAACTTGGAGGACATTATGCTAAGTGAAATAAGTCAATCACAGAAGGACAAATATAGTATTAGTTCATTGTCATGGAGGGTCAAGGAAAGGTTTATACAGGGAGGGAAATTTTGTTTGTTGGTTGCCAGGGGTTGGAGGGGAGGGTACACTGCAAAAAAAAATAAAAATAAAAAATCATTGATCCATGTCACTTTAGTTTTGTGTATTTCACTGTACATAAATTATATTTCAATAAAATGCATTTAAAAAAAAAGAAAAAGAAGAATGTCTATATAACTAGAATTAAGAGGGAAAAAGTTATGATTACTTCTTAGGTACAACAACCACCCTGATGGAGCAAGTTGTTGGACCTGTGGGCTCGGGACCATGGTTACAGGGGGCATCAAGCTCATTTGACATAACATACTACACAAAAACATTTTTCTACATCTTCCTTTGGTAAGTAGCAACAGGGTCTTAAAAGCTTGCAAGTGGCCATCTAGATGCATAGTTTGGTCATCCACTCTTCCACTGATGGGGACATAGGTTGCTTCCATCATTTTGCTATTGTAAATAGTGCTGCGATAAACATGAGTGTGCCTATATCTGTTCCTGTCCTGGCTCTCATCTCTCTAGGACATATACCTAGTAATGGGATTGCTGGATCAAATGATATCTCCAATTACAGCTTTCTAAGGAATCGCCATACTGCTTTCCACAGTGGTTGTATCACTTCACAGTCCCACCAGCAGTGTATGAGAGTCCCAATCTCTCCCCATCCCGGCCAACATTTGTTATTTTCTGTCTCTTTGAACCTTGCCATCAGTGCTGGGGTGAGACAGTATCTCATTGTTGTTTTGATTTGCATCTCTCTGATGGCCAGTGATCATGAGTGTCTCTTCATGTATTAGCTGAATATCCTCCTTGGTGAATTGTCTATTCATGTCTTCTGCCCATTTTTCAGTTGGATTGTTAATTCCTTTGGTGTTGGAGCTTTGGAGTTTTCTATAAATCTTAGAGATAAGTGTCTTGCCAGATATGTAATTATCAGCAAATACGAATTTGTTGCTGTCATTTTTGTTATGTGCTTTTTTGTGGTGTTGATTTCTTTGTTCCATATAATTTTCTGTGCTGAGCTCATTTTGTTTATGAATTGTGTTTCACTTCCTTTGCTGCTATTGTTCTAGTATTATTTGCTAAATATTTGTGCCGGTCCTCTTTTTTATTTTGATGTGAAGGTTTATCATTTATCTTTGAGGTTACCCTGTGATTTATAGTTTTCTTCCCAAGTTTAGAACAGTCCATTGTATCTTGTAGTTGTCTTGACTTCCCTACCATCTAGAAATTCTGTAACTACACAGTCCCCCACCCCTTTTGGTTTGTAGTTGTCCTCATTTGTCATTTGATGTCTCTGGTTCCCTGTGTACAATCTTGTAGGTTTATTTACTTTGGATACTTCTGTAGCTATGTTTGTTTCTGGGTTATGTCATGTGTGTTAATGGTCAATTGTTGTTGGCTCTTGTTGCTTCTCTGTCCAAAGGGCTCCTTTTAACATCTCTTGTAAGGTTGGTCTAGTTTTAACAAATTCCCTTAATTTCTGCTTATGTGGAAATATCCTAATTTCACCATCATATTTGAGGGACAATTTTGCTGAGTACATATTCATTGTTGGAAATTTTTCTCTTTCAGTGTCTTATATATTCCAAATCCAAGCTTAGTCTTATTGGTTGCCCCTTTTAGGTAACTTTTGGTTTTTCCCGTGCTGCTTTCATGATTCTTTCTTTGTCTTTGGTTTTGGTGAATTTGATGATGATGTGTCTTGGTGATTTTCTTTCGGCGTCTATCCTGTTTGAGGTTCGTTGGACTTCCTGAATGGATATATTCTCATCTTTCATCATAGCAGGAAAATTCTCTTCCAACAGATCTTTCACAGTTTTCTCTGTGATTTTATTTGTCTCTTCCTGTTCTGGAATTCCGATTACACATAGGTTATTCCTTTTGATGGTATCCCACATGAACCTTAGGCTTTCTTCATTTTGTTTTGATCTTTTTTCTGATTGATCCCTTTCCAAAGAAGTGTTCAGGTATTTGCCTTTTGTCTCCCTAATTCTGTCTTCCATTGATTCCGTTCTGCTCCTTTGCCCATTCAATGTCTTCTATTTCTGAAAATTTAGTATTAATCTTCTGGATTTCTGTGTATAGATTTTGTATCATTTCTAATTTTTCATTTATTTTGTCATTTTGTTCTTGTTATATGGACATTCTTACAGCACATAAAAATATGTATATAGAAATATTGTCTGCCTACCTTATATATAAACTCAAACTCACTGCCGTTGAGTTGATTCGACTCATAGCGACCCCTCCTTGGGTTTCTGAGGCATTATCTCTATGGAAGTAGATTTCCCAATCTTCCTTCCAAGGAGTGGGTGGTGTGTTTAAACTTCTACCTTTGTGGTTAGCAGTCAAATGCTTTAGTAGGCACTATGCCACCAGAGCACCTTCACCTTATATATGGTTATAGGTACATTCCCTTTTATGTAAACATACCTGATCCTTCAGTCTATCCATCTATTTACTTGTAGATTAATGTTGTTATCATTGATAACATAGTATTGTATATGTAAAAGGGTTTATCTTTGTTATCTGGTCCTCTTCTGTACCTCTCTGTGTCTTCCTTGGAAGTATGTAGTTCTGAATACCAGTTACAACTGCATGAGCCATTTCCTTGAGATAAATTTCTCTCTTTGTTTCTGTCTTTCCATATATGGGCTTCACTGGTTTTGCTTCTCTAGAAAACCCTGCCTAAGACAAGGGGGAAATAATAAACAAAAAGAGAGCTAATTTCCCTTTGGGGGAAAAACTAATGTGAAGCAATGTATACCTTCATTTCCAGCATATGTCAATAATAGCCAAAAGATGGAAATAACCCAGATGTTCATCATCTAATTAGTGGATAAACAAAAAATGGTATATCTATACAATGGAGTGGGAGCTCTGGTAGCATAGTGCCTAAGGCACTTGACTGCTAACCAGAAGGCTGGCGGTTCAAACCCACCAGCCACTCCTCGGAAGGAAGGTTGGGCAATCCTACTTCCGTAGTGATACTGCCTCAGAAACCCAGGGAGGGGTCGCTATGAGTAGGGGCCGATTCGACAGCAAATAACAACAACAACAACATACAATGGAGTATCATTCATCCATAAAAAGGATGAAATATTGATAGATTCTACCACACAGATGAACCTTGAAAGCATGGTAAATGAAAGAAGCCATACAAAAGACTGTGTATTGTATGCTTCCATTTATATGAAATGTCCAGAACAGAAAAATTTACAGAGACAGAAAGTAGATTAATGATTGACTAGGGCTTGGGGTGAGGATTGGGGTGTAACTATGGTTATGGGTCTTCTTTTGGGGGTGATTAAAAGGTTTTAAAGGTAGATAGTGGTTGCACCACTCTGAATATCCTGAAAACCAGTAATGTATACACTTAAATGGTGAATTTTATAGGATGTGAATTATAACACTATAAAGCTGTTATTTAAAACATCTGATTATGTAGAGAGGATTTGGACACCAGACTTATACAGAGGCTCTGTGCAATTTGCTGATACTGATCCCTGAGTAATAGAAATGTAGAAAACCTGATTCAAATTGTATGAAAAAGAAGAGTACGATTTCTATCGTTTTTGGTACCAAGCAGATTTTATTCAAGAGAACTACAAAACCTGAGACAAATTAATTTTTAAGTGATGTAAAATATCCTCATTATCTATCACATTATTATATGAAATATAATAATGAAATAATAGGAGGAATGAAATTTTCTCCCATATAACTGGATATCTTCTACCTCAAAGTGTTTATATGCGTTCACTACTGACACAGTCCTTTTAAGTGTTTAAAATATGCTTAAATTTGGATTCTACCTATTTCCCTCTGGTAGTTTATTCCTTAAAAGCATTCAGGAAGCAGACTGTTTTGATCATACTATGTAGGGTGTGTTAGAGGTATCAGAACATACCTTATATTCAATTTATGGTTCTTTTTAAGAATTTGAAACAGAATGGACAATAGATGGCTTCCAAAAGATAAAATCATTCAATCAACGAGTCTTAATGTCTCTTTCTTTCTCTCTCCAAGGTGAAATATTAAAGTCCATTTTGATTCAGAGGTTCTTACCCTATCAAGTTGTTGTTTTTCTTTTTATGTCATCTCAGATTATCTCCATTTTCTCTGAGAGCTAATATGTTATTTAGGTTTCATTTTCATCAAGATTAATATGCCCAATGAAGAAAAAGTTTAATTAATGTGTGCACTAAACCTAAGGAGGGGTCACTATGAGTAGGATCCTACTTAATGGCAGTGAGTTTTCTTTTTTTTCTTTGGTTTTTATGATATATTGATACCATTTTACTCATCTGAAATGATACCTTAAAAACCTAATATAGTTTTTGAGTTCTTAAATCTCTTGGCCCATTCGTGTACTTGCCTGTATCTTAAGGCACGACGTTACTTCATCCAGTAGCTTTTGTGGAAACTAAAATGATCGTAATTATTTAAAAACACATGCACATTTAAAAGCATTTGAGAAAAGAAGATCAATAGAAAAAAAGTCTTAGTTTACAACATATAAGTAAAGTACATTTAACATTTTCATTTATTTCAGTCTTTTTTCCTCTGTAAGTAATACTGGATTTTAAAGTATGCATAATTAATTGATACAGAAATTATATCCTAATAAATTTTAAAATATAATCTTTGTAATTTGCATTTTGAATGACTATACCTGGGCTTTTAAAATACCGAGATTTAGGTTACATATGTATTTTCCTGAGCTGATAAAAACAAAATACAGCATTTAAGTTATAACGGAGCCCTCCTTTATTGGGACAATCCTTAAAACGTGACAACACATTCCAATCACTTGGAGAGCTTTGCCCAGATCACACTTAAGACCAATTAAATAAAAAAGACTCGGGAGGGATTGTCTTAAGCTGCGCAAGTGATAGCATTATACAGCCAAGTTTGGGGACCATCATAGCAGTGGTTCTTAAACTTGAGCATGTATCACAGTCACCTGGAGGGCTTCTTAAAGCACAATGTTGGGTCCTCTCCCTGAACTTTTGATTCCAGAGGGATGGAGTGGGCCTGAAAACATGCATTCCTAAGTTCCTAGGTGGGAACTGATGCTACTAGTCTGGGGGCGCCACTTTTAGAACCACTGCTTTGTAGATAATGATTCCTTTAAGCTGGAATCTCCTGAAGGAATTTACAAGCAGGGGATAATACCTGTTTTTCTGACAAATTACCTTGTTAGATTGTTTCAGGAAAGGGTTTACCTATTTACAGTGCCATTAGCATTGTATGGGGTACTTGCTTCCCTTCACTTTGCCATTAATTATTATAGTTGTTTTTAGTTTCTCATTTTATAGGCAGGAAATGTTATTTGGAAAACAGTTTAATTGGGAGCCTCAGCTCATACACTGAAGTGATTCCAGGTGATTTAAATAGCTAATTGTTAAAATTCAAGCTTTAAAAAGACAAGGGCTGGGCTGTGGAGATAGGAGTTGGTGGTGCGGAGAGAACCAGACGCTCTCATCTAAGGTTAGTGCCTTCTGGGGAAACATTTTTGCCCTGCTTCATTTGATTCCTATGTGGTGGGTGTGTTAGAATGGCTTCTTAAATCTGGGAGGATGGATAATTGCCATCCAGATAAAACCAAACCCACTGCCAATAAGTCAATTCCCATTCATAGTGACCCTACAGAACAGGGTAGAACTGCCCTGTAGGGTTTCCAAGCCTGTAAATCTTTATGGAAGCAGATTGCCTCTCTCCTCTTTCTCCCCCAGAATGGGTAGGGAATGTGAACCACTGGCCTTTTGGTTTGCAGCCCAGTGCTTTAATCACAGCACCACCAGAGCTTTTGCCATCCAGATCAACCCAAAACCAAACTCAATGTCACTTGAGTCAATTCTGATTTATAGTGATCCCCACTGGGCTTCCAAGGTTGTAAATCTTTACACACTACTAGACTGCCTCATTTTTCTTCCACAGAGTAGCTGGTGGGTTTGAACCACCAACCTGTCGGTTAGCAGCCAGATTGCCTTAACCACTACACCACTAGAGCTCCTTACCATCCAGATGTTGTTATTGTGTTGTTATGTGCTGTCAAGTTGGCCCTGACTCATAGCAACCCTTCCTTGGGTTTCTGAGGCAGTATCACTATGTAAGTAGATTGCCCAACCTGAGCAATCTTTTTAAAAAGGCTTTTTAAAAAGGCATGTAAGTAGGACAGTAGCACCCCTCTTACCCAGCCCTTGGTAGGTCAGTAGTCGAAGGGGAGAAAATGAAGTGATGATTTGGTATACTCAGTAATCAAAATCCCACAAGGTTTCCTGGAAGGAAAGCAGACAATAGGATTCATTAGGTGTCTGAGAAGGAGGCTACCACATGAGTTGGTTGATCTTAGCAGCTTTGAAAGAAGCTTGAAAATCATGATAAGCACCTGGTGTATCGGTTGCCTTGTTACTGATAAGTCCCTGGGCTTGGATACTTGGATGTCAGATTCTCAGAGTGCTGGGCTTCCAGGTGGGGATTGATGGGTCAAGTCTAGCATAATTTTCACACTGCCTAGTTCTCTTTGAGAGGCACTTGTGCCCTGGGAAGAAAGGGTAGGACATTGGGAGCGCTGTTACTTTTGTCATATAGCCTATATTCTGTATGGAAAAGATTGAGGGGACACTAGGTATTCACTCAACTCTGAGTATGAGAAGCAGCTCTGGTGGTGTAAGGCCTAAGGCACCTGAGTGCTAACCAGAAGCTGGCAGTTCATACCCACTAGCCACTCCATGGAAGCAAGACTGGGCAATCTACTTCCATAAAGATTTGCCACCTTGGAAGCCCAAAGGAGGTCACTATGAGTCAGAAATGATTTGATGGTAGTGAGTCCATCCCCCGCCTCCCCGAGTCTGAGGGGCTTCCAATGCTATATTTTCTTCACATCTCTGTGCAGCTTGAACATACAAGTCAGTCTACCAGATCCTTACCAAGCTGATGCTCCATCTCAGGGTCATTATGAGAATGAAAGTTTGAAATTGTCTGGCATACTGTACATGCTTACATGCCTTTTTAAAAAGCCTAACCAATCTGTGTGGATCAAATTCTTTCTGTCCCTATATGCTGTCCTTGCAAAGTCCTTTTGAAACCTCACCTGTTTCAGAATGGAGGAGATTCCTGATGTGGGAACAAGCAGTGTCCTCAGACTTTGCTGCTTTCCTCCTGTGATGGAGACATATTTGCATAGTGCCTTGCAGGCTCTAAAGTCCTCAGTTCACCTTCAGAAACCTTTAAAAATGTCGGACATGTTTTACTACCTCTGTTTTTTGCATAATGAAAGTGAAGTTCAGAGAGATTCTTGATGTCACAGGGCCACACACCTGATAAATGTTAGAGCAGGACTTAAGCCTACGCACTTAGATTTGAGATTGGATATTCTTAAAGTGGTTTGCATAAGAAACACCTGGGAAGCTTGGTATAACTACAAAGTCCAGCCAGGGTCTACCATATGTGAGCACTGGGGCCTCTGTGTGCTTTAGTAGCTACTCAGGTGCTTCTGATGAAAACACTGCTTTAGATTTTGCTTTTGCCTGCAACCTATCATTCTCCTGTGTGTTACCTCCACAGATAAGGTATAGATGAATGCAGTGATGTCACCATAGAAATAATTATGTCAGCAAACATACATTACTTTCCACATGTGTCTTGGGAGATGAAAAGGGATTGTCACGATTTAAGGATATGGTAGGAAGGGCTTTAGTCAAGGCATCTTGGTGGGAGAACATGGGCCATGGAAGTAGGTATCCAGAAGCCTGTAAGGAAGGGAATATCATGGAAAGATCATAGAAAGCTGGAATGGACCCAGACCATGCATGGAGAGCTCTGAATTTTGGCTGAGGATCTGAGCTATGTCTCTAGCTTCAGGTGACTGGCAAGGTGACCATAATGCTGAGACTGAGCTTAGTAATAAAATACTCCTATTTCATGGTAGGGCACTATGAGACTGAAGTGGTAATTTAGATTAACATTCTCTCTTCTTATTCTCCAACTTGTTTTAGTTTTAGATTGCAGAGCTGGACATAGGCAAAGAAAGTAATGGCCTCCTGGGGACAGAGCCAAGTTCCTGGACAAGAAGAGCCTGTTCTACAGGCCCCTGATGAGAAGCCTGCTACCCTCAGCTGTTCTGGGAAGACACAACATGTTCCTGGGCAAGAGTCCAGCTCTGGAAGCCCTGGCGTCAGAAGCATAAACGTGGCCCTAGATCCCTCTGTGATGTCCAGGGCAAGCTTGGGACCTTGGGCCTTGCACAATTCACCCCCTTCCACTGGCCCAACAGTGCAGCCTCAGACTGCTCTCTCACTTTCATCATTTTCTCCCAGTATATCCCTTTTGCCTAACGAACAAGGGAGTCAGAATCAAAACCCGACCCCAGAACAGGTCTCTCTGAGGTCCCTGACTGACTCCTACAGGGAAGACATAGGGCTCTCTCAGCAACTGGATCGCAAACTCTTACAGCAGTTGTTGCAGGAATGTCCTGAGTGGGAACAACTACTGAATCCAGCATTCAAGACTCTTCTACAGAATTTTCTAAAATCCCAGCACCCAAAGAATCCCCAGGAGATACTTCTTGGCCTGAGAGAGCCACAGTCAGAAATGAGAAGGCTGCTCCAAGCGCTGCTTCGACAGTTTCCTTCTTGGCAGCTGCTCTTAGATCAGAGCCTCAAGAGGATACTTCAGCAATATCGTTCATCCCAGGGCCAGCAGCCTGGCCAAGGAGGACAGCAGGTGCTGCAGACACATCAGCCCACGTCCCAACAATGGCAGCAGCAGACCCAGCTACCACAGCCTGTGTTAGGAGGGCAGCAGGGGCAGATGCTGCAGTCCTATCTTCCCATATCCCAGCACTGGCAGCAGAAGCAGCAGCTGCCCCAGGGCCAACAGCCTGGCCAGGGAGGGCAGAAAGGGCAGATGCTGCAGACCTACCAGCCCATGTCCCAGCAGTGGCAGCAGAAGCAGCAGCAGCCCCAGGACCAGCAGTCTGGCCAGGGAAGGCAGCAGGGGCAGATGCTGCAGGTTTATCTGCCCACATTCCATTATCAGCAGCAGCCCCAGGATCAGAAGGCTAGCTGGGGAGGTCAGCCAGGGCAGATGCCACAGATTTGTCAGCCCATGTCCCAGCAATTGCAGCAGCAGCAGCCGCAGCCGCAGCCACTGCCACCACTCCCACTGCCTGGTCAGGGAGGGCAGCAGGGGAAAACGCCACGGCAGCAGAAGCAGCAGCAGCCCCATGGCCAGCAGCCTGGCCAGGGAGGTCAGCAGGGTCAGATGCTGCAAGTTTATCTGCCCACATTTCAGTATCAGCAACAGCCCCAGGGGCAACAGCCTGGCCAGGGAAGGCAGCAGGGGCAGATCCTGCAGTTCTATTTGCCAACATTCCAGTATCAGCAGCAGCCTCAGGGGCAACAGCCTGGCCAGGGAGGGTTTCAGGGGCAGATACTACAGGTCTATCTGCCTGTGTTCCAGCAATGGCAGCACCAGCCACCCCAGAGCCAGCAGCCTGGCTGGAGAAGGAACCAGGGGCAGATGCTTCAGACCTATCGACCTACATTCCAATATCAGCAACAGCCCCAGGGCCAGCAGCCTGTCCAAGGAGGGCAACCGGGGCAGATGGTACAGACCTGTCTGCCCACGTCTCAGCAGCAGCAGCAGCTACCACCACCACCACCACCACCACCACCACCACCACCACCACCACCACCCCAGGGCCAGCAGCCTAACCAAGGAGGGCAGCAGGGGCAGATGCTGCAGTCCTGTCTGCCCACATGCCAGCACTGGCAGCAGAAGCAGCAGCTGCCCCAGGGCCAACAGCCTAGCCAGGGAGGGCAGCAGGGGCAGATACCACAGATCTACCAGCCCATGTCCCAGCAGTGGCAGCAGAAGAAGCAGCAACCCCAGGACCACCATCCTGGCCAGGGATGGCAGCAGGGCCAGATGCTGCAGGTTTATCTGCCCACATTTCAGTATCAGCAGCATCTCCAGGGCCAGAAGTCTGGCTGGGGAGGTCAGCCAGGGCAGATGCTGCAAACTTGTCAGCCCATGTCCCAGCAATGGCAGCAGCAGCCCCAGGGTCAGCAGGCTAGCCAGGGAGGGCAGCAGGGACAGATGCCACAGTCCAATCTGCCCACGTCTTAGTAATGGTGGCTGCAGCCCGAAGTGTATAAGCAGCCAGAAATGCTGTAAGTCTATCTGCCCACATTCTAGTATCATCTCAGAAGAGGGCAACAAGCCATGACAGTTGAAGACTCATCACCCTTCATTCCAGGCAGTAGTGGTCAACATTGAGCATGCCAGCTCTACATTAGTCCCTGATACTGGAACACCTTATGTAATCACCTCACCATTCATCCCTAAATTAACACTCCTCTTGGGGACTGCTTGCCAGATACATAAACACACAAATGAACATCTTCACTCTCCTGCAGCTATGTAATTTGTAGCAGCACTTGTAATCTCTAAAATTGTGAAGAATTGCATTTCCTAGAAATTCCAAAGCCACTTCAGTCAACCCAGAAGCAGCTTTGTGGCTGCAAACGCCATGATGATCTCAACCACAGAACAGCTAAGTTCCTCCCCATTAATAGTTCTAGATACCATCTCAGGCAGAAATTGACATCTCTGAGATTCCAGAGAAAGGTGCCTTCTCCTGCCATAGTCTGCTTTCTAGGCTACTGATTGTGCCAAGGGGGTCAGTCTGAAGTGCACCTGAGATAAGAATATTCATGAAGTTGAACTTTTTTAATAGACCTCTCTAGTTGCCACCTTTGCACTGCATCTCTATAAGGGTAGTGGGGCACACATCATCTCTTTGGGGCCTGTCATTGCTGTAGTTTTATTAAATTACCAATTTACTGTTGCACAAATTAAATTTTAAGCACTAATGGAGTGATAGCCCCACACATCATTCCTTCTCTTACATAAATGGTATATAATACAGTACACAGGAGAGTGTTCTGATGAACAAGGTGATAGAAAGCAGAATACACTGTTATTCTCATAGTAGAAGTGAAAAAGTATGATTGTAAATCTTACTTCCAGGAGAAATCATTGAAAAGTTAACCTTGAACATTGAGAACTAGTACTTATGAACTCTTAAACTAAGGGATTTAGCTCAGGATGAGGATGCAGCTTGCATTGTAACTTACTTGTTTTTTTTCCTAATAGATTAATAAAATTGTTACATGTTCTTTTTCTGAGTCACTGGATTCTTTGCTTCTTGTGGTAGTTAAGGTTGTGTCAGTTTAGCCAGGCCTTGGTTTCGAGTGCTTGGCAGCTGGATGCAGTTTTTCCTCATTATGACGTTGGAATCAACTCCCTGGTAGACTTCTGCTGTGAGGAGCCTTCAGGGTTTGGCCTGCTTACAGTATATATGGGGAAATTCTGAGGAAGGTCTATAGCTTTTTGGCATATTTGGATAACCAGTGGCCTGCTGTATGTATTGTCTGCTAACAATTGTGCCATTTTACCTGTCGATCTTGGGTTCATCAGCCTCAGCAGCCAGCAGCTGCATAAGAACGCTTTAGCTTGCTCCAATGGGCCTGGCATCGCTGAAGTCCACAGTTGAGGAGCCTCCTCCTGGCCCCTAGAGATGGCACTTTGAACTTGGACTTCTAGCCTCCTAAACTGTTAAGAGAATAAACTTGGTATTTCTGTTAATAGCAGTACTGGAGAACCCGGACATCCTCATGCTCCCATATTAGGTTTCAAATCTAGGTACTCTCTAGCTTGTTGTGAATCCTCTTTTTCCTCACCACCTTACCTTCTAAGCCTTGTCTTCCATTCATTACAGTTAAATGGATCTAATGGCTAAATCTTGAGCAAAACTCATCACTATTCCTATTACATGCCTTTCTCATGACTTGCCTTCAACCAACATTATTTTTATGCTCTAAAAACACAAAGCTCAATAGTTGAAAGCCATAGAACCTATTTTCAGCTATAGCTATATGAGAGTTCTGTTTTCTTTATTGGATATTACAAATCTGTAAAATATATTTCTCTATGTAAATGTTTCTTCTCCTAAATATGGCTGTCTAGTTTGTGTCAATAAAGTTAGGCCCTGGAAACTAATATTCCCTCAGAAAAAATTAGCTGTACCAAGAACTGGAAAAATTGTTCAGTACAAGTGGACACACAATACCAGGTATAAAAGAAAGTCCAACCACGTGTTGCAGGATATTTCCAAAATATCCTAGGGGGTGCTCATTACAAAGATTTGTTCCCATAGATCATAGGTGATAAAGCTTCTTTGTTGTTGTTGTTAAGTGCCGTCGAGTCGTTTCCGACTCATAGCGACCCCATGCACAGCAGAACGAAACACTGCCTGATCCCGCGCCAGCCCCACAATCCCTGCTATACTTGAGCCTATCATCGCAGCCACCGTATCAATCCATCTCCTTGAAGGCCTCCCCCTCTTTC
>NW_006921639.1:9449248-9458199 GCF_000298275.1 Orycteropus afer afer | reverse complement strand
AGCCTCCTGGTCAAGGTACAGATTCCTCATGAGTACAATCAAGTGCTCGGGAATTCCCATTCTTCTCAATGTTATCCATAAAGCTTCTAGTGACCCTATTAACTATAATTAGATTGCTGTTACGTGCCGTCGAGTTGGACCCAACTCATAGTGACCCCTCCTTGGGTTTCTGAGGCGGTATCACTACAGAAGTAGATTGCCCAACCTTCCGTCCAAGGAGTGGCTGCTGGTAGATTTGAACCACCAGCCTTCTGGTTAGCAGTCAAGTGCCTTAGGCACTACACTACCAGAGCTCCCTATAATTAGATAAGTAGGTATAAAGAAAAGGAGAAACTGGATATCCTGTGAACAGACTTGGTGGACACAGAAGTGGAGAGACTGCATTTTTTAAAATAAACTTTTTATTGAAATATAACATAGAGAAAAGTGCTGAAATTGTAAGTGTACAGTTAAATGAATAATCACAAAGGGAACACAACTGTGTAACCACTCAGTTCAAGAAATACTGTATTACCAATTCTACAGAAGCCACCTTTATACACTCTTCCAATTCCTTACCTTTCTCATGTTAACTCTTATCCTCACTTGATGGTTTATTTTTGCTTTATTTTATTTTTTTTAATTAAAGGCCAACAGCCAAATACTGCCAAGAGTGAAACTGTAGTTCAACATATTTAGCCTTACTGGCTTGCTGCAACAAAGGAAGGCACTCAGAGGAATTAGAGTGCATCTTGTAAGAAGAGGGAGCATGGAGAAGTTTTTGTAGGTTTGGGCTAAGAGTGAATAATTCTGAGGAGAATTATTATAGGGAGAAGTAGGTAACAACTCTAAACTGGTTGCTTTCATGAGGTTAGGGCAGCTTAGCAATTGGGTATCTCAGTAATGCTTGTTCACACGTGGGGATAGCAAAGCAAGACTGGGACATCATTAGTAAAAAACCAGTAGTAACTCAAAAGGAGGTCATTATGACACTTCCCTATGTAACCTTTCCCTTGGGAGAAATGTCTGTTATCTCTGTAACAGACTTTATATGTGTCTGTTACGAGGTAACAGGTATCATAGATGACAGGGCTTATTTTTTCAGTTGTCTGTAGATGAATTTCACTTTCAGTCCTGGACTAATATATCTCATTTTGGTATAAATAAAATGAAACAGTATTTTCTCTTTGTTTGGCTTTTTTCAATCATCAATTTGTGAGATTCATCACTTATTAGTGGCATAGTGCCTAAGGGATCTGTCTTCTAACCAGAAGGCTGGCGGTTCAAACCCACCAGCCACTCCTCGGAAGGAAGATGAGGCAATCTACTTACATAGTGATACCTCCTCGGAAACCCAAGGAGGGGTTGCTAGGAGTTGGATCCCAGTGGACGGCAGTGAGTTTGGTTTTTAGTTTGGTACTCTTAATGCAGTACAATATTCCACTATGTGAATGTATCACAATTTACCCGTTCTGCTGATAAACATTAAAGAATTTTCAATTCTTGACTTTGACAAAATATGCTGCTATAAATATTCTAGTACATTCCTTTAGATGAACATATGGACCCATACTTGTTGGACATATCACAAGAGTAAAATCATTAGGTCATATCAATGCACATATCCAGCTTTGGTAGATTCTGGGACTGTTTTCCAAAACGGTTGCTTCAGTGTTTATTCTCACTAGCTGTGTATGACATTGCAGTTTCTGTATATTCTCAGATGCAGATGTTACCTGCTTTTACCCTTTAGCCATTTTGGTGGATTTCTTACTCCACTGTGGAGTTCCAACCCAACAGCCACTCCTTGGAAGGAAGACTGGGCAATCTACTTCCGTAGAGATACCACCTTGGTATCTCCCAAGGAGGACTTGCTGTGAGTTGGAACCGACTGGAGGGCAGTGAGTGAGTATCAGATGGTATTCTTACTCAAAATTGACTCATCTAATCTGGGCTCTTTGCATTTTCTTAGTGATTCTAAAATCAGCTTGATATTAAAAACGCAACCCTGATGGGGACATTATTGCAGTTGCTTTAATCATATTTAAAAAGAGTCAACATCTTTCGATAATGAGCATTGCAATCCATGAACATACATTCCTTTCACTTATTTAAATCTTTAATTTCACCATTTTGTGGTTTTCAGTACTATATTTTCTTTTGAATTTCTTTGTTACAGGTATACAGAAATATAACTGATTATATATATATTCATCTTCTCTCTGGAGACCTTGCATAACTGACTCTTAATTCTAAAATTCATTGATTCATATTTGGATGGTGTATTCAGACAAATGTCATTTACAAAGGAGAGTTCGTTTTATTTCTTTACAATTGTTAGGCCTTTTATATCCTTCCTATGGCTATCACCATACAATAAACAGAAGAGGTGGCAGCATCCATCCTTATGTTGTTTTCTATTTCTGAAAGAATAATGCCAGTAATTTACTATTAAGTATAACATTTGCTATAGTTTCTTAAGGTGGGAGTTTATATCATTGACTTGGGATTGATCTGAGTACTGAGTGAGCTTTAGCTCATTAGCAATCCCACACATTTTGGTACATTTTCATTCAGTTCAGAATATTTTCAAATTTTCTGTGTTACTTCTCCTTTAGTCCATGGCTTATTTTGTTTACTTTCCATATATCAGAGGATTCTTCAACTCCCTTTCTGTTAATGATTTCTAGTTTAAGTCTGTTCTGGTGATAACCCACTGCCATCAAGTCAATTCTAGACTCCTAGCAACCGCCATTGGGTTTTTGAGGCAGTCAGTCTTTTTTGGAAGTACGTTGCCTGGTCTTCCTTCCACAGAGTGGTTGGTGGGTTTGAACCTCTAGTCTTCCGCTTAGCAGTCAAATGCCTTAGGCACTGCAAATTTATATGATTTTAATCCTGTGTATTGAAACATATATTTATAATGTGCATTTGAAAAGAATGTATATTGCTTTTGTTGGATGGAATGTTTTATGTCAGTCCACTTAGTTGATAGTGCTGTTCAAGTCTTCAATATTTTCGTACTGATTTTTATCTCTACTTGTGCTACCAATTAATGTTCATATATCTTAGTATAATTGAGAATTTTCCTATATCTTTCAATTTTAACACTTTTTATTTCATGAATTTTTAAGCTACGATATGCATACTGAAACTAGAAGATAGCTGCTTTAGCGTTGGACTCTCAAATGCCAGAACAGAGGTTTTCTTCCTTGAGAGAACTCAATTTCTGCATAGAAGAATCTTCCCATCTCTTGCCTGGAACATAAATCCCATACAGAAAGCAAATAGCACTGTTTACCCAAAACCAAACCAAACCCACTACCGTGGAGTTGGATCTGACTCATAGCGACGCTTCCTTAGGTTTCTGAGGTGGTATATCTATGGAAGTAGATTGCCCAATCTTCCTTCTGAGGAGTAGCTGGTGGGTCTGAACCGCCACCCTTCTGGTTAGCAGTCAAATGCCTTAGGCACTACGCCACCCAGAGCTCCCAAACAGTACTATTTGATAGGTAAGAATTTCAAGCATTGGAAAAGCTAGTCTCGAGTATGTAACAAATACAAAACAATCTGTAACCTAGATCCTTTGCTATGCTAGTAATAGAATTATCAGTTGAATATAATTGGTAATTAAACCTACCCAATGGTCTTGATTCAAATCAATAGGTACTGATAAAGCATCGTTTGGATGAGCCCGAACTCTGAAAAGGAACCATTTTCAACAATCCTAAGACACATTTTTTTGTTTTCATTTTCACATTTCTGAAATGTTGTTGTTATGTGCCGTCAAGTTGGACCCGACTCATAGCGACCTCTCCTTGGGTTTCCAAGGCAGTATCACTACAGAAGTAGAATACCCCATCTTCCTTCCGAGGAGTGGCTGGTGGGTTTGAACTGCCAGCCTTCTGGTTAGCAGTCAAGTGCCTTAGGCACTACGCTACCAGAGCTCCTATTTCTGAAATAGGTGTTTAAAAATTAATGCTATATAATTTAATTGACAGTATTTTATTTCCTAGTGTACATAGGATTTTTCTTTTTATAATCCATGGTATCTTAAGATGTGATGGAATGTCACATATCTCCTGTTGTTCTTCCTGCATTTTTGTTCATGAGTCCCTCTTTCTAATCTGTTGGTTTCCACAAACTTCCTTCTCATGGTTAGAGAAATACTCCCCAAGGGCTTTGATCACATTTCAGTAGTACTAAAGAAGGAAATGCTTAAGAGAGAACAAAACAAATTAAACACAGTTAAAAACATTGATAAGGTATATTTAAAAGGAAAAAGTTTGATTTAATACCCATTCGAGACTTTAGAACTTTAGACCTATCCTCTGGTGTTACTGAATATGGGTCCTTGTGATAATTTTTTTTGGCTCCAAATCCCTGGTAGATTTATATAATGCCAGCCCATTAGAAGATGTATTAAAAGTCAAATTAATAGTAGATGTTCAGGTACACTCTTATAAAAGGGCAGCAGGAACTGGGAGGGCATTCATTTTAGAGATCCAGAAACAGAATCAAATCATTTATGAGGCTGTGTGACAGTATCCAAACAAGCAATGAGGGCTATTATGCAGTGGTAAAGGGCAAATGCTCAGCCATCACCCTACATCAGAGTGAGAGGAAAATATTCTGGAAATAATCTCTTAGAGGCAACTGTCTTAACCTCTCACTCTCTTTCATTCCTTGTTAGAGATTAACTAAGCTTCCCTGAATTAACGGTTCTGTTTGATGCCTCCCCTGCTTATTCCCAGTTAACTGCTTAAGGTTACTTTTGGTCTAAGTATATACTATCAGTTGCAGTCCTCCCTTGGCAAGTTAATAAAGTATCCCTGTTTTCCTGATGTGGTACTTTTACATATAGATACCAGTATTTTCGGGAAAAACTGAGATATAGAATACTGGGCAACCTTATTAGCTCAGCTTGAAGAATCATTAACCTTCATTTAGAAAATCATGGCTGCAATTTGGAACTCACTGTCTAGTAGCTTTCAATTTAGTTACACATTTGAATTATTTCTCTACCCTCCGCAGTTACATAAACTTCTTTAATAACTCCTCAGGGATGAATACCTAACTCTTTGAGATATCTGATCCCCACTCCCAATCCCACCTGTAATACTCAAGTAGTAAGCCTGGATTTCCCAGACACACTCTCTAAATACCATTCTTAAAAATCTATGTAGATATTTTTTATGTGATGTTCTTATAGCCAAACATAAACACTGTACATATTTTCAGATGTCCATAGTGATTTCTAAGGACGCTGGGGTGCTGTAAAAAATTCAAATGACCTTTTTTTGGATACTATACATTGAACATGAGAACGAGAGAAGCCTGAAAAGAAAATTATCTGAAACTTTCCCTGTGTTTTGTTAGTATAGAACATGGTGGTGAAGAAAATTAAGGAAACAACATAGAACAGTGATGAGAGGAACTATATATCCTTAAATATATTTCAGCTTCACTTGACATGTTTCAAAATAGTGTATGTACCCTACTTGGCTTTAGTTTGGGGTTGGTCACCTGAGGTGGTGAGATGTGGAAGTACACTATATAAGCCTCATCTAGGAAAAGGAACTACTTATGTTCCTGAGGAGTCACTTGGTGGTGCAAACAGTTAATGTGCTTGGATGCTAACTCAAAGATTGGAGGTTTGAGCCCACCTGGAGGTACCTTGCAAGAAAGGCCTGGAGATACACTTCTGAAAAACCAGCCACTGCAAACCTTATGGAGCCCAGCTCTACTGTGAAACACATGGGGTAACCATGAGTCAGAATTGACTAGATGACAACTGGTTTTTATGTTCCTGAACAGTTGGCTTCAGGGAGAAGGAAGAAAAACTATATGACAAGTTTTCCCACTCCTTGTTGTGTAGCCACAGCCTACTGTATATGTCTTGCAATAAACACAAGAGTTTCCATGCCCATCATACCTCCAACCACCCCCTCAGCCTAAAACTAGCATATTATGTTATCAGTTTAGAGAGAGCTACTTAGGGCCAGAAGGAAATATGAAAAACATAAGGCACATGATTTGAAGAGACTTAGTAGAGAATATGAAAAAGGGAACCATGTCCTGCTTGGACAAATATAAGAACTTGTGGTTAAAAATGTGGGGCAGGATATATAGTCCTAATAACCAGCTGAATTACAAGTACAGATGTTTCCACTCTACTCATCTGAGGAAACATAACAATCTATATAGCATAACAGTGCTTGGTTCTTAAATACTTTTAAAATAAATGAATGCTTTTCAGTAAGGGAACATGTCTGAATAATCTTTACTATTTCTTTCCTTTGTAGAATAAAAAGGTAAGAGTGTTGTTAAGAATATTTAACAGTGTTTACAATACAAGCATTCCTGACTGAAGACTTGAGTGGGCTGACATCATTTAACAAGTCTCTTTTGTGTGAACCCGCTGGTGGATATGAAGATTGGAGCTCTGGCTGAATCCCTTTCCACACTTACTACACTCATAGGGCTTCTCTCCAGTATGTACTCTCTGATGAATGAGGAGTTTGGAACTCTGGCTAAATCCTTTCCCACACTTGCCACAATGATAGGGCTTCTCTCCAGTGTGGACTCGGAGATGGATGCGAAGATCTGAACTCTGACTGAAGCCCTTTCCACACTCATAGCATTGATAAGGCTTCTCTCCGGTGTGTATGCACCGATGAATATGAAGGTTTGAACTCTGACTGAAGCCCTTCCCACACTCTCCACATTTGTAGGGCCTCTCTCCTGTGTGGACTCGCTGATGGATGTGCAGGTTAGAACGCTGACTGAAGCTCATACCACACTCCCCACACTCGTAGGGCTTCTCGCCAGTGTGTACTCGCTGATGGATGTGCAGTTTGGAGCTCTGACTAAAGCCCTTCTCACACTTATCACATTTATAAGGTTTCTCACCTGTATGAACTGCATGATGAATGAGTAGACTAGAGCTTCTTGTGAAGCCCTTCCCACACTTGTCACACTTATAAGGTTTCTCATCTGTGTGAACTACTTGATGAATGAGGAGACTTGAGCTTCTTGTGAAGCCCTTCCCACACTGCTCACATTTATAGGGTTTTTCTTCTGTGTGGTCTCTCTGATGAAGAAGTAGTTCTGAGCTCTGTCTAAAGTCCTTACCACACTGAACACATTTATGTAGTTTCTCTTCCAAGTGGATTCTCTCATATGGATGAACATTTGGACTGGTCTTAAGTATTTTTCCATGCTCATTACAGTTACAAGGTTTCTCCTTTGTATGAACTTTCTTGTGACTATAATCAACAAACTGTGATTTACAACCACAAATGTCTTTATGGTTATAGTCAAAGGGGTCCAAAGATTCTTTCAACTGGCCGTTCTGGCAGATTGCCTCACCATTAAACAATGGAGGGACCAGTTGTGTTACATCTGACTGAAGTTTAACTTGAAGGTTCTCTGAAAAATGGTCCATGCGTGGATTTCTTCCAGCTATCACTTTCCTCTCAGCGCTTTCTTCAATTATAAAGAGACTTTTACGTTCCTGAGAATCCTGTGGCTCATTCTTATAGAACTTCACCAGAGAGTCCTGTGTGGGCATTTGGCTTGGGACCTTCAAAGACAGATATTCTTCACTTTCCATGTTTTTTAAATCATCACTTTGAAGAGTCACCATGTTCTTAGTTTGGGTAATATGAGATGATGCTTCCTTCCAATTTTGACAAGGGGAAAGATTTGTTTCTGGCTCTCTATATACTTCCCCTTGAAGATCCATAATATAATCTTGACTCCCAGTTATTATATTGGCCATCTTTTCCAGCAGGAAAGTTCTTCATGTAAAAGATCCCTAAGTCCTTTTTGAAGATTCTGTACAGAATTTTCATTCAGGTCTCCTAGAGAACAAGAGAATTCAATGATAAGAACAAAGTATAGATTGAAGATTTCAGGAGTGGCTAAGACCTGAAGACTTACTAACTAGGAAATGTTAAGCTTCTTGTCCTTATAGTCATATCCTTTGGGTTAATGTCAGAGAGAAGGCTTGCATACAGAAAACAGGAATTCCCTCTGTACTGAAGTGTAGTGAATAGAAATATTTCTCTCCTAATCCTGCGGAAAGCTGTGAATCCTACATCCTTGTCAGAAATAACACTTCATTTCATTTTACTTCATTAAAGTTGAATTTAATTGGTAATCTACTCTAATAGGTGTTAGGGATGCTAAGAGAAAAATTGAAATCCTTTTGCTTAACTAGCTACAGCCTAATGGGAAGAAACACAAATATATCAACAAAGGTAATACAACGTAAGTGCTATAATAGATGTATGTACAGCCAGAATGGACACAGAGAATGAATGGGGCATTCAACCCAAACTAGAGGGTCCTGGAGAAGATTTCTGGGGGAAAAAAGTGAAATGTACAGAAAGAAAATGTTTAGGAAAACCACAGGAACCTTCTTATGAAGGATGTAATACTAGTAAAAGCAGCAAAGAATGTGCCCTAGAGAGTAAGAAAGGAGCTGGAACAAAGGGCTAATGTGTAATACTAAGAATTTAGGGCTAAATCCCTCAGGGATTATAAAGCTATAGTGCACACATGTGCATGTGCATGTGTGTTTGTGGCAGCCCTAGAGGACAGGGTAGAACTGCACCACAGGGCTTCCAAGGCTGTAAATCTTCACAGAAGTAGATTGCCGTATCTTTCTCCTGAAGTGCCGCTGGTGGGTTTGAATCACCAACCTTTTGGTTAGCAGCCAAGTGCTTAACCACTGTGCTACCAGGGTTCCTTCTAAAGCTATTAGAGGATTTAAACTGGGAGTGAAATGACTAACTTTATAAACGCAATTGAAAGTGCGGTGTAGTAAATTACTTAGTGTGGCTTTTCTACCCATAAGTCTTTGTAAACTCCAAGGTGGGAATTGCTATTAGCAACTGAGGAGATCCTGATTTTAAAGTCGCCCACCTGGGTTATTTCTGTTGGGCGTGGCACAATACAATGTTCTGGGA
>NW_006921639.1:9432780-9448493 GCF_000298275.1 Orycteropus afer afer | reverse complement strand
GGGCCGACTCGATGGCAAATAACAACAACAACAAGAGCAAATCCTAAGAAAAATGATAAAAGTGATGGTTATGGAGAGAGATTAAAAGCATACTGAGGTACCATTTTGCATGTCACACAGGTCAAAACCTGTAAATCTAAAATCCCTAAGTCTGAAGACACATACTGCTTATTCAGCGTAAATTATTATCATACCCTCTTCCATGAAAGACATTTTACTTAGCATTCCAATTCACAGATTTTACTCTTCTGATTTCCCTGCATAGTTGTGAAATGACATTTACATAAGATTACTCACTGTATATTGTTCATAATAACAAGTGACCAGAACCTGGGCAGAAAAGAGTTAAGGATGTGAAAGAAACTTTTCATTGTGTACTTTTAAAATATTTTTTTAACCACGTGAATACATTTTTTAAATAAAATAAATAGTGGTATAAACATATTTGGAAATATGAAAATAAACACAATAAGGAACAACTGAAAGGAAGCATGTAGAGAAATTTGGTATTTGATTTACCTATGTGTGGTGAGGAAGGAAGATTTGCAATCTACTTCTAAGGAGATACTGCCTCAGAAACCCAAGGAGAGGTTGCTATGAGTCGAATTGACTCAACGGCAGTGAGTTTGGTTTGTAATGTATGGTGAAGAATACTGAAAGTACCACAGACTGCCAGAAGAACTAACAAATCTGTTTTGGAAGAAGCGCAGATAATATGCTCCTTGGAAGCGAGAATGGCCAGACTTCATCTCACCTAATTTAATCATGTTGTCAGAAGGGACCATTCCCTGGAGAAGGACATTGTGCTTGGTAAAGTGGAGGGTCAGTGAAAAACGAGAAGGCCCTCAATGAGATGGATTGACACAGTGGCTGCAATGATAGGCTCAGGTATAGCAAGAATTGTGAGGCTGGTACAGGACTAGGCAAAATATTTCATTCTGTTGTATACAGGGTCACTATGAATTGGAGCAACTCAACAGCACCTAACAACAACAACAACATCTGAATATATTACTTTGTTTACAAATTTTAAAGGTAATGGCAAAAAAGGAAAATATGATAGAAAAAAAGTCTAGTTTGGAGCAATTAAATCACAAGATGCGCCAAAGTTGTTATTAAATGATCAAAGGATATTGCTTCAAAATCTTTATTGTATAATACTTGGGAATGGCTAGTGGTTGGAGAAATTGCATATATATGAAAATCTAGGGGGAAATTTTTATTAAAGGTTTTATAAGTAGCAATGAAACTTTGTGACAGTTTTTTAAATTTTTAAATAATATGAAAAATGAATGGGCAATATTAGGAAGCAATGCTCACATGATCAGAAAAAGGATCTTTTTTTTTTGTTGTTGTTGTTATTTTTTCTAGTACTTTTATTTCTTTAAGATGAATACCCAGAGAGTAGATGTATATGATACATCTATTAAAAAAAAAAATTTATTGTGATTTAGGTGAAAGTTTATAGAGAAAATTCATTTTCCATATAATAGTTCATACACATTGTTTCATAACATTAACTGCAATTCCTCACAATGTAACAGCTGTATTCCCACTTCCTCCCTGAGGTTACCTCTTCCCTCTTATTCCCTCCCATGCACTCCTGCCCCCGCCAAGCTGTCTCCCTGTGCAAATACTGCCCTTCTGTTCTCCCATGACTGATTGTTCCAAGGAGTGTATCTACCTGATGTAAATGTTCACCCCTTATGTCTGTCTGTTGTTTGGCTGGAAGCCACAGGAGTGAGTTCAATTCCATACCTGAAGGGGTGGCTAGGGGCCATAGTCTCAGGGGTCTCACCAGGCTCTGTCAGACCAGCAAACCTGGCCTTTTTTAATGATGAAAAAGGATCTTTTTATAGGGAATTAATCTGATACAAAAATTCTGTAAGACATTGTGATAGTAAAGGTTGTGTGAGTTGGCTGGACTATGATTCTAAAAAAACAAACAAAACCAAACTGCTGTTGAGTCGATTCTGACTCATAGCGACCCCTCCTTTAGTTTCTGAGGCCGTATCTCTATGGAAGGAGATTGCCCAGTCTTCCTTCCGAGGAGTGGCTGGTGGGTCTGAACCGCCAGCCTGGTTAGCAGTCAAATGCCTTAGGCACTACACCACCAGAACTTCCAAACTATGCTTCTAAGTGGTTTAAACAGCTGTGATATAATCACCTCCATAATGAAATGAAATGTATGAGCAGCCACTCAGTGGACAGGGAATTTCCTTAGGGGTGTGACCTGCTTCCCATATATGTCTGGACATCCTGGGAACATTCTCTGGATTTTTGCTGGATCTGGATCCTGCATCTAGCTCATCATCTCCAGTTCTTGGAGCTGAACCAGTGGCCTGCCTTACTGCTTGTCAATCTTTGTTGCTGTTGCAGCCTGTGAGCCAATAATCTGCCATCTTACCTGCCAATCTTGAATTTGTCATCTGCTAAAGCCAGCAGCCAGCTATACAGCCTGCCAGTCTTCGGTTCTTTAGCCCCTGTAACTGCGTGAGTCAGAAGAAGCCTCTAGCTTGATGTCTGACCCACAAACTTTGTACTTGCCAGCCTTTAAAACTGTGTGAGCCATTTTCTTGAGATAAATTTCTCTTTCTTGCTTGCTTTGTCTCTCTATAAGCTTCACTGGTTTTGCTTCTTTCTCTAGAGAACCCAGACTAAGAAAGGCATACTACATAAAACAGCAAGTTGAAAAATGCATATCCAGTAATAATTTAACACATATATTTGTAATATATACACATATGTATGAAGTACATATAAATGTATTTTGGGGACTTTTATATGTTACTTGCATAAAAATACTGGACAAGTATATTCAGTTTTATATCAGTAAAAATGAAAACCTAAAGCACACATTAAAACTGGAAGGCCATATCCTACTTCATTTTGCCCTTTGTGAACCATTCTTTACAAAGCAGCCAGTGACACTGGGTAAATCATTTTGATCTTTTTTCTGATTGATCCCTTTCCAAAGAAGTATTCAGGTATTTGTCTTCAATCTCATTAATTCTGTCTTCCATTGCATCAATTCTACTCCTTTGCCCTTTCAATGTGTTATCCATTTCTGATAATTTAGTATTAATCTTCTGGATTTCTATCTGTAGATTTAGGATCATTTCTAATTTTTCATTTATTTTGTCATTTTGTTCATGTATTTTCTTCCAAAATTCTTCTAGGGTTTTGTCTAGTGTTTTCCTTAGTCTGTCTCTCAATCCTTTGAAGATACCTAAATATAATTCTTTTGAATTCCTTATCAGCGAGTTTCAATGCTGCATTTTCCTCAGGGATATGTTTTAGGTCTGTATCCTGCTCCCTTGTTTCTCCTGCTTTATCTTGCTTCTTTGTGTGGACTGTGATGCTCTGTTGTCTCTGAGGCATTATGACGTTTTTGTGTTTATGTTTAATTGGCAATTATATGTTGGAGTGACTTGCCCACAATTTTTGTTTTCTTTGTATGTTATCTATACAGACAGGGTACTGTGCTGTGCTCCTCTGTTCACTAGTTGACAGCACTTATACATTCACTACCTGTCTCCTTTCCTTTGTTAGCCTTTCATATGTCCTTGCTGACCTTGGCAAACAGAGCCTGTTCTTAGGTCCCTGGAATCAGAATGAGAATGCTATCACTTTAAAATCCAAAATGGTTGCCACTTGTAAACATTCAAAATGGCTGCACCCTCGGTCACTTTAAATATCCAAAATGGCTGCTACATGTAAACAATCAAAATGGTTGTGCCCTCTGGACAGCGGAAAGTCCACAGCTCAGGTTGTCTCCTTCCGTGCTGTTTCCCTTCCTAGTCATAGGCCACCAATGCGATACTGGGTAAATCAGAGCATATCACTTACTCCCTTGATCCAGTGGCTTCCCATTGAACTTAGAATAAAATCCAAACTTTTTACCAATGCCTTCAGGACCACGAAAGAGCCAGGCCTTGCCTACCACTTCTCACTTGATTCTTCCCAGATGCTCCCTGAGTGCTAGTCATACTCCTGTCAAGTCTTGGGATCTTCTCTTGCACTATTCCCTCTTCCTGGAATATTCTTCCTCTCATTAGTCATCTGCTTACTGCCTACTGGTCCTTTAGATCTCAGTTTAAATATCACTTCAGGGGCTTTCAATGAAACCCTAAATGACACACCCATCCACCCTCATCCCATCACATGCCTTCATTCTCTCAGAATACTCTTGTACACTTTGTAGGACTAATCAAATGTAGAGTATATTTACTTAAAGTCTCTCTTACAAGACTAAGAAATGGGGGAGAAGACGGAGTGAAATTCCTCTTCAACAGTGGGCCTTAGTCATTTGGGTTGAGGGTCCACAAGGAGGAGATAGGCTGTGAGGTGGCAGTTGGAGGCATAGATGCTAACTATATGCCTTCATGGTCAAGTGCAGGCTTGCATGGACCATGCACCTGGTGCCTGCCATTTCTGTGCTCAGGGGTGTGCATATGTGCTGATTATGGACCAGGTACCTGCTGCCTCCACGCTCAAAACCAAAACCAAACTCACTGCCATCAAGTTGGTTCTAACTCCTAGTGACCCCCATTGGGTTTCTGAGGCTGTAAATCTTTATGGAAGTAGATTGCCCCATCTTCCTTCTGCAGAGTGGTTGGTGGGTACCACTGACTTTCTGGTTAGTAGCCAAATGCCTTATCCATTGTGACACCAGGGACCTGTATATGCATGGATTGCACACTAGGTGCCTACTGCATCTGTGGGCATGCACTCCCAGGGATTGCACACCCTGCCGCTGTTTCGCCACCAACTAGGGGCATGTGCTCATGTGGATGGTGCAGCCTGCTGCCACTGCAGCCTATGTTGATAAGGTGCTGTGTGCCGCCACATTAGAGGCATGGGCGACCATTCCTGCACCACCCTGTTACGTTTTTTTCTTCTTTTTCCTTTTTTTCTCTTAAACTTCTTTTTGTTTGTCTGCTGGATGGCAGTTCCCCTCCACCCCCAAATGGATACCTACTGTTATAGACTGAAACTGTGTTCCCAAAAATATGTATGGTAAATCCTAATCTCTTATGCCTGTGGTTATAATCCCATTTGGGAATGGGTTGTCTTTTTTATGTTAATGAACAGGATTAGTGTATGGTGTGTTTTAAATCAATCTCTTTTGATATATAAAAGAGATTAAATGTCAAGTGAAAGATGCAGAGATAGATGCCAAGCCACATGAAGATCTCCCAAGAGCAGACGCTCAAAGAGACAAGGACCTTCCCCCAGAGCTGACAAAGAGAAAAAACATTTCCCTAGAGCCAGCACTTGAATTAGGGCTTCGGCTGCAGGTTCAAACCCAGCCACCACTCCTTGGAAGGAAGGTTGGGCAATCTATTTCCGTAGTGATACCACCTTGGAAACCCAAGGAGTGGTTGTTATGAGTCGAGTCCGACTCGACAGCCCATAACAACAACAACATCCTTCTAAACTGTGAGAAAACACATTTATTAAAGCCACTCATTTTTTGTATTTCTGTTACAGCAGCACCAGATAACTAAGACACTTACCTTAGAGACACTTATATTAAGTATTAAGAGATATTTCACAATAAATTTAATAAATTTTTGGATGTACAAATATCAGTGGCATAAAAAGGAATGAAATTTTCCTTTTTGTAGATTTGGAGAGGGGCCAAGGAACCCTATTTCTCAACAAGCACAACAGATGATCCTGATGCACAGTTGAGTGGAACAGCACTTCTGGGAGTGATTTTGTCACTACTGTGCTGTTGTTTAATAAACTTTCAAATGTTTTAAACTCTTTTATATGTAATAAATGATCACTATTACTGTGTGTGCTTTATTTGTACATATCATTTGCTCACAGAGATTGTAAAGTCCTTAACAAAAGCATCATATTTAAAAATTCTATTTGTTTTCCTGAGATTACATAGCTGGCATGTAATAGTTTTGCATAACTTTGATTGAAATGCCTGGCAGAAAAAAAGGCAGGCTTTGAGAGAGCAGATCAGGCAAAGATTCTCTGTGGGGCATTTCCATAAAACAGAACATGCTCAGTGCTCTGGGGATTAGCCAAGTTCATGGAGGCTAGGTGGGACAGTGAAAACAAACAAGGAATTTTAAGTTGTAGATACAGATGCAAATCCTGCCTCATCTGGTAGCTATATGCCCTCGTATGTTAATCTCTCTACATCCATACTTAACGAAATACCACAGGCCTCAGGCTGCAGTGTGACAAAAGAGAAAACAACACAAAGGACAGACACAGGCCATAACACCAAACAGGCACTCAGCAAATGCTAATGTCTTGTCTATATTCTGAGAATAGTTCTGACCACTCTCAGAAGGCAATTTAGGAGAGAAGAAACTCTAACTCACCTGAAACTTCGTCACTTCCTCCTCTCTGGGAAAGACAGAATTCTGGAAAGGCAGAGTTAGGGAACGAGAAAAAAGCCTTCAAAAACCAAGTCTACCTTGCGGACACGTTAGCTAGTCCAGCAAGATTGCAGGAACAATGACTCAGCTCCACTAACCCAAAAAACCCACTGCCATCCAGTCCATTCCGACTGACAGCGACCTTGTAGGACAGAGAACTGCCCCCTACGTTTTCGAAGGACGAGAAGGCTGACTGCCTCATCCTTGTCCGTCAGAGTGCCTCCTGGGTTCAAACCGCTGCCTTTTTGGTTAGGAGCCCAATGTTTTAACCCCTACACCACCAGAGCATCCTTTTTCATGTCCCCTCACTGTGCACTTATCTTCACTCTTTTGGAGGGCCGTTAAGTTCTGCAGCCCCTAGCAGCTCTAAGATGTGTCCATTTCCTCAGACTTTCAGGTTTCTGCTCTAAAGTTCCAGTGGGAATAGTAAAAGCTCCCTGGTCAGAAGTATTACCACTCGGGATGAAATTCGGCTGCCCAAGTCGCCTTTTGACTGCTAACCAGAAGGCTGGCGGTTCAAACCCACCAGCCACAACTCTGAAGGAAGATTGGGGTATATCGCCTTGGGAACCCAAGGAGGGGTCGCTATGAGTCAGATCCTACTCGAAGGCAGTGAGTTTTTTCTTTTTTTTTTTTAAGTCGTCTTCGCTGACCTCATTCTCAGGAGCCTGACTAGTTTCTGGGGCTTTAGGGGCTCAGATGTAACCTCATTTTAGCGAGGATAGTGCTGTGGAGCAGAAACCTCGTTCCCCACAGGAGCTCATCTCAGTCGCTGAACATCACTCCCCAAACCTTCTTGGAATAAGGCCAGTCACTCGCCAGGGAGGCCGATCTAGACAACTACGAAAACCATAGCTCAGGCGGGCCAAGGCCAGAACTCAGGCTGGCCGCTCCTCGGAGCCGCGGCCCGCTCAGTGGCAAAAGACCCTAGTCTATATGTAACTATGGCGGAGCACTGAAAACCCAAAAGCTGGGTAACCCTGTGCTGGCGGCCGCGCCCGGACACACGTGCGGCTCCCGGGAAAAGCCTCGCAAGGATTGCGCCCCCGTCTCCACCCACACAGGCCCCGCCCGACTTCTGATTGCAGCCCACCCCCACCACTCCAACCACTCCCACATCCCAACCAGAGGACGCCTCCTGTCTGGTGCACAGCTTCCACGCCCGTCTCACCTCCCACGTGGAACCCGATACACCGCAGTGCTGGAATCCGGCTACGGACCCGCGCCTTTCCCGAGGGCCGCGAACTACAAGTCCCAGAAAGCCGCGGTCGGGCCAGCACTTTTCCGGTCCCCTCTTCTGGTGTCCGGTCCGGGGCTTCCGGGTTCGCTCGATGAGGACCGTTTCCTGTCTTACAGCTGTTCGCGTTGCGGTGTTTGTGGAGCAGCTGGTTCTTTCTGTTTTTTCATTACAAAACAAGTATTTTGAGAATACCTATTAATTGTTTTTCATTGTATTAAAATACAACTGAGGGAAACATGTATGTAAGTATCACCCGCAGTTTTTATTTACCTCTAAAAATATTTTGAAGTTAGTGTTTACCGCTTAGCATATCCCCTTTTACTTCCGAAGTTCATTCATTTAACAAGTATTGAGGGCGTACAGTGTCCCAGGAGCTGTTCAAGACGCTTACACAAAAATCCCTGCCTCCTGGATGTTAAGTTCTAGTGGGAAAGATAACCAATACATAAATGTAATAAGTGGTATGTAGTATGGAATAAGAAGCTCTGGTGGCGTAGTGCCTAAGGCATTTGACTGCTAACCAGAAGGCTGGCGATTCAAACCCACCGCCACTCCTCGGAAGAAAGATTGGGCAATCTACTTCTGTAGTGATATCGCCTGGGAAACCTAAGGAGGGGTCGCTATGCTTCGGCTCCGACTCGAGGGCAGTGAGTTTGATTTTTTTGGTTTTTTAGTATGTAATAAAGTTAGAAAGTGTAATGGAAAAATAGAACTGAGTCAAGGGGTTTAGGGGTTTGTGTGTGTGTGTGTATGTGTATGTCTGTGTGAGTGGGTGGGAAGGCAGTTTGCAATTTTAAATAGTCGTGGTGGTTGTGCTGTTATGTGCCGTGGAGTCGGACCGACTCATAGCGACCCCTCCTTGGGCTGCCGAGGCAGTATCACTATGGAAGTAGATTGCCCAACCTTCCTTCCGAGGAGTTACATTGGAGAAAGTGAAGGAGTTTGGCGGCACTGGGTAGTCGTGTACATTGACATCTATTTATACATATATATCGATATATTTTTTAAACAAAAAATGGGTCATGCCATATATCTGGGCCTGCAATATATATATATATATATATATTTAAATTTCAGTAGTACTGTATCATGGATGTAGGGGTGAAACAGATTCTTTTAGTCATTCGCACTTTCAAAGAGTGGCAGCATGTCTATTTTTCTCTCACAGAGTGACACAGAGCTGCCCAATTGGCTTTTCCCCAACTCCTTCCCTTCAGATGTATTTTGGGGATCAAAATATTGTCTGGATCTCTCCTTTATAGCTTTATCCTTTCTTGATGTATTAGTTTCCTACTACTGCTGTAACAGATTACCAGAAATTTGTTGTTGTTATGTGCCTTCGAGTCAAACCCGACTCATAGCGACCCCTCCTTGGGTTTCCGAGGCAATATCACTAAGGAAGTAGGATTGCCCAACCTTCCTTCCGAGGAGTGGCTGGTGGGTTTGAACCGCCAGCCCTCTGGTTAGCAGGCAAGTGTCTTAGCCACTATACCACAGATTTAGTGGTGTACAATAACACAATTATTTTCCCTTACAGCTCTGTGTCTAGCAAGAAAAAAGACAGTATGCCAGCTGAAATTCTGCTTCTGTCTGTGTCCCTTAACAAATTAAGGACAGTAATTAGTATATAGTTCCAAATACTGTACCTTTGTCTCATGTAACCTTCACCATATATCCTAATGAGCCAAAATTGAATGTTAACTATTATTTTTTAAGCTGCTCTGGTAGATATGTAGTGATGTATCATGGGTATCTCATCAGTAAACTGTTCATGTTTTTTGCTGGTATTCTCACTGGATGGTTTTTATTTTTATGTTGAGTTTTGAGAATTTTTTGTATGTTCTTGATATAAGGCCTTTGTCAGATGTGAGATATGCCAACCTTTTCTCCCACTCTGTAATTTGTCTCTTCATCTTCATGAGTCATTCTGAGACCAAAAGTTTTTAATTTTTATGAGGTCCAATTTTTCTTGGAATAGATTGTGCATTTTTCTTGGAATAGATTGTGCATTTTTCTTGGAATAGATTGTGCATTTTGTTTCAATCCAAGAGCTCTTTGCCTATTTCTAGATCTTGAAAGATTTTTCTCCTATTTTTTTTTCTAACGTTACATGTTTTACATATAAGAAAATGATCTGTTTTGAGTTAATTATTCTATAAAGTGTGAGATTGAGGACAGAATTCATTTTATGCATATAGATGTCCATTTGCTCCAGAATGTTGTAAAGATCCTTCCTCCATTGAATTGTTTTTCCACTTTTGTAAAAAACCAGTTGAACATCTACTTCCGTAGTGCTGCTGCCTGGAAAACCCAAGGAGGGGTCGCTATGAGTCAGATCTGACTTGATGGCAGTGAGTTTGGTTTTTTTTAAAAAAATATTTGAATTATCTATTCTGTTCCATTTACCAGCCAATACCATGCTGTTTTGATTACTGTAGCTATATACTAGCACTAACTTGAGGTAGAATGGTTCCTTCCATTTTTTTCCTTATTTTTCAGAATTCTTTTATTCTAGGTCCTTTGTGTTTCTTTATAAATTATAGAATAAGGTTGTCAATGTCCATGAAAGCCTTTGCTGGGATTTTGATAGAAATTGCATTAAATATGTACTGTAGATCAATTAAGGAGCTCTGGTGTTGTGGGTAAAGCATTTGGCTGCTAATCAGAAGGTCTACAGTTCAGAACCACCAGCCGCTCCTCAGGAGGAAGATGAGGCAATCTACTTTGGTAAATATTTATAGCCTTGGAAGCCGAGTGGGGGTCACTATGAGTCAGAATCGACTTGAGGACAGTGGGTTTGGTTTTGGTTTGGGGAGATCAATTAGGAAGAATCTTTACTATTTGGAGACTTACTATATTGATTATATGGAATTTTATAACCCATGATCATGGTGCATCTCTCTATTAAGGCGATGTGTTATTTCATTCAAGGAGCCCAGGTGGTGCAGTGGTTAAGCGCTTGGCTGCTAAATGAAAGGTTGGTGGTTTGAACCCATCAGCCACTCTGGCAGAAAGATGTGGCAGTCTGCTTCTGTAAAGGTATCTGGCCCTGGAAACCATGGGGTAGTTCTACTCTGTCCTGTAGGGTTACTGTGACTCAGAATTGACTGATAGCAAAGGGTTTGGTTTTGGGTATCATTTCATTCATTAGCATTTTGTAGTTTTCAGGACATAGATGTTTTGTTAGATTTTTACCAAAGTATTTAACTTTCTTTGCAGAAATTAAAAATGTCATTGTGTTTTCATTTCAGTTCTCACGTTTGTTGTTTGTTACTGTTGTTAGGTGCCATTGAGTCATCTCCGACTCATAGCAAACTTATGTACAGCAGAATGAAACATTGCCCAATCCTGTGCCAGCCTCACAATCCTTGCCATACCTAAGCCCACTGTTGCAGCCACTGTGTCAATCCACACTGTTGAGGGCCTTCCTTTTTCATTGATCCTCCACTTTACCAAGCATGATATTCTTTTCCAGAGAATGGTCCCTTCTTACAACATGACCAAAGTAGGTGAGACAAAGTCTAGCTATTCCTGCTTCCAAGGAGCATTCTGGCTGCACTTCTTCCAGGACAGATTTGTTAGTTCTTTTAGCAGTCCATGGTACTTTCAGTATTCTTTGCCAACACCACAACTCAAAAGTATCAGTTTTTCAATCTTGCTTATTCATTGTCCATCTCTCACATGCATATGAGGTGATTAAAAATACCATGGCTAGGGTTAGGCGCATCTTAGTCTTCAAGGAGACATCTTTGCTCTTCAGCACTTGAAAGAGTTCTTTTGCAGCAGGACAGATTTGCAATATGTCATCTGATGTCTTGACTTGCTTCCATTAGTGTTGATTGTAGAACCAAGTAATATAAAGTCTTTTGACAACTTCAATCCTTTCTCCCATTTACTGTGATGCTGCTTATTGGTCTAGTTGTGAGGATTTTTATTTTCTTCAAATTGAGGTGTAATCCATACTGCGGACTGTAGTCTTCAGTCTTCATCAGTAAGTGCTTCAAATCATCCTCACTTTCAGCAACCAAAATTGTGTCATTGTAGGTTTTTAATGAGTCTTCCTCCAATCCTAGTGCTACATTGTTCTTCATATAGTCCAGCTTCTCAGATTATTTGCTCAGCATACAGATTGAATAAGTATGGGGATAGGATACAACCCTGATGCACTCCCTTCCTGATTTTAAACCATGCTTGTTCTGTGTGAATGACAGCCTTCTGGTGTATATACAGGTTCCTCATGAGTACAGTTAAGTGTTCTGGAATTCCCATTCTTCTCAATTATCCATACTTTGTTATGATCCCCACAATTTAATGCTTTTGCCTCGTCAATAAAACACAAGTAAACATCTTTCTGGTATTCTTTGCTTTCAGCCAAGATCCATCTGACATCAGCAATGATATCCCTCGTTCCACATCCTCTTCTGAATCCAACTTGCATTTCTGGTAGTTCTCTGACAATATACTGCTGCAGCCGTGTTTGAATTATCTTCAGTAAAATTTTACTTGTGTGTGATATTAATGATATTGTTTAATATAATAATATCCACGTTCTATGGGATCATCTTTCTTTGGAATGGGTACAAATATGGGTCTCTTCCAGTCAGTTGGCCTGGTAGCTGTCTTCCAGATCTCCTGGCACAGCTGAGTGAGTACCTCCACTGGGGCATCCATTTGTTGAAAATCTCAGTGAGTATTCCATCAATTCCTGGAACCTTGTTTTTCGCCACTTCCTTCAGTGCAACTTTGCCTTCTTCAATACCATTTGTTCTTGAACGTATGCCACCTCCTGAAATGGATGAAGATGGACCACTTCTTTTTGGTACAGTGACTCTGTGTATTCCTTCCATCTTTTGATACTTCCTACATCATTCAACATTTTGCCCATAGAATCTTTCAATATTGCAACTTGAAGCTTAAATTTCTTCTTCCATTCTATCAGCTTGAGAAATGCCAGGTGTATTCATCCCTTTTGGTATTCTAACTCCAGGTCTTTGAACATTTCATTATAACTGACTTTGTCTTCTCTAGCTGCTCTTTGAAATCTTCTGTTCAGCTCTTTTATCTTGTCATTTCTTCCATTTGCTTTAGCTACCCTTTGTTCAAGGAGCTCTGGTAGCATAGTGCCTAAGGCACTTGACTGCTAACCAGAAGGCTGGCGGATCAAACTCACCAGCCACTCCTTGGCAGGAAGGTTGGGCAATCTACTTCCATAGTGATACTGCCTTGGCAACCCAAGGAGGGGTTGCTATGAGTTGGGTCCGACTTGATGGCACATAACAACAACAACTCTTTGTTCAAGGGCACGTTTTAGAGTCTCTTCTGACATCTATTTTGGTCTTTTCTTCCTTTCCTGTCTTTTTAATAACCTTTTGCTTTCTTCATGAATGATGTTCTTGATGTCATCCCACAACTCCTCTCATTTTTGATCATTGGTGTTCAGTGCATCAAATCTGTTCTTTAGATGGTCTCTAAATTCAGGAGGGATATAATCAAGGTCATGTTTTAGCTCTTGTGGACTTGTTTTAATTGTCTTCAACTTCAATGTGAACTTACGTATGAGCAGTTGATGGTTTGTTCCACAATCAGCTCCTGGCCTTGTTTTGGCTGAAGATATTGAGCTTTTCCATCATCTCTGCCACGTACGGAGTTAATCTGATTCCTGTGTACTCTGTCTAGCAAAGTCCACGTGTGTAGCTGCTGTTTGTGTTGTTAAAAAAGTTACTTGCAATGAGTAAGTTGTTGGTCTTGCAAAATTTTATCATGTGATCTCCAGCGTTATTTCTATCATCAAGGCCATATTTTCCAACTACCAGTGATTCTTCTTTGTTTCCAACTTTTGCATCCTAATCACTGGTGATAATCAACACATCTTGATTGCATATTTAGTCAATTTCAGACTGCAGAAGTTGGTAGAAATCTTCTATTTCTTCATCTTTGGCTTTGATGGTTGGTGTGTAAATTTGAATAATAGTAGTATTAACTGGTCTTCCTTGTAAGCATATGGATATTTTCCTGTTACTGACAACATTGTACTTTGGAATAGATCTTGAAACATCCTTTGTGATAATGAATGCCACACCATTCCTCTTCAATTTGTCATTTCTTGCGTAGTAGATCCTATGATTGTTTGATTCAAAGTGGTCAGACCCAGACCATTTCAGGTCACTAATGCCTAGGATATTGATCTTTCTGTGTTCTATTTCATTTTTGACAACTTCCAATTTTCCTAGATTCATACTTTGTACATTCCATGTTCCCATTATTAATAGATGTTTGCAGCTGTTTCTTCTCATCTTGAGTTGTGCCACACTGGCAAATGGAGGTCCTGATAGCTTTACTCTGTCCACATCATTAAGGTCGTCTCTACTCTGAGCAAGCAGCTCTCCAAACCTGCCATGCAGCCTTGCGGAATTCCCAGACTCCCCCAGGCCACTTGTTGTTTAATATATAGAAAAAAAATTGACTTTTGTTGTGTGTTGATCTTGGATCCTGTGACCTTGCTGATTTCACTTAGTGGTCGTAGGAGTTAATTTTTTAGATTCCTTGACATTTTCCACTTGTTCTCTGCAAATAGGAACAGTTTTTCTTTCTTTTTTTTGTTCAGTCTTTTAACATTAAGTATGATGATAGCTTTAGGTGTTTATCGATTTGAGGAAGTTCCTTTCTATTCAATTTACTGAGCATTATCATAAATAGGTGTTGAATTTTGTCAGGTGCCAGTGATGTAATCATATTTCTTTTTTAGCTTGTTGATCTGGTTGATTACGCTGGTGGATTTTTGAATATTGAATGAGCCTTGCACATCTGGAATAACTCTCACTTGGTTGTGGTATATAACCCTTTTTGTACATTGCCAGGTTTGATTTGGTAATATTTTGGGGAGGATTTTTTTGTCTAAGTCCATGAGAGATGCTGGTCTGTAGTTTTTGGTTTTTGGTACTGTCTCTGTGTGATTTTGGTATTGAATAATATTGGCTTCATAAAATGAATTGGGAAATGTTTTCTCCTGTTTATTTTCTGGGAGAGATTGTGTCAAATCAATGTTAATTCCTTTAAAAATGTTTGGTAAAATTGTGCCAGTGGTGTTTTAGACACCAGCAGAGTTGCACATGGTGCACAAGTTTCAATGTAGCTTACACACTAAGACTGACTAGAAGAAGGAGGAGGCCATGCACTTCTCAATAATTGGCCAGGGAAAACCTTATGAATAGCAGAGAAACACTGTCTTATACATTACTGGGCAACTTTATGAATAGCTCGGAAACATTGTCCGACACAGTGCAGGAAGACAAGCCCTTTGGGTCAGAAGGCACTCAAAATAGGATGGAAAAGAGCTGCCTCATCAGAATAGAACCACCCTTAGTGATATCGATAAGGTAAGTCTTTCAAGATCTCTATTTGTTGACGAGACACAGCTCAAATTGAGGAGAAACAGCTGCAAACATCCATTAATAATAGAAACATGGAATGTACGAAGTATGGATCTAGGAAAATTCGAAGTTGTCAAAAATGAAATGGAGTGCATTAAGATTGATATCCTAGGCATTAGTGAGCTGAAATGGATGGGTTTTGGGCATTTTGAATCAGACAACCATATGATCTACTATGCTGGGAATGGCAAATTGAAGAGGAATGGCATGGCATTTATCATCACAAAGGGTATTTCAAGATCTGTCCTGATGTACAATGCTGTCAGTGATAGGATAATATCCATATGCCTACAAGGAAGACCTGTTAATACTACTGTTATTCAAATTTACACACCAACCACCAAAGCCAAAGATGAGAAAATTGAAGAATTTTATCCAGTGCTGCAGTCTGAAATTGACCAAACATGTAATCAAGATGTGTTGCTTATCATTGGTGATGGGAATGCGAAAGTTGGAAACAAAGAAGAATCATTGGTAGATGGAAAATTTGGCCTTGGTGACAGAGATAACGTTGGAGATCGCATGATAGAATTTTGCAAGACCAACAACTTACTCTATATACCTTTTTTCAACAACACAAATGGTGGCTACACATGTGGACTTTGCCAGATGGAGTACACAGGAATCAGATTGACT
>NW_006921639.1:9421246-9431855 GCF_000298275.1 Orycteropus afer afer | reverse complement strand
CTCACTCAGTTATACCAAGAGATTTGGAAGACAGCTACCTGGCCAACTGACTGGAAGAGATCCATATTTGTACCCATTCCAAAGAAAGGTGATCCCATAGAATGTGGAAATTATCGAACAATATCATCAATAGCATACACAAGTAAAATCTTGCTGAAGGTAATTAAAAAATGGTTCCAGCAGTATATTGACAAAGAACTCCCAGAAATGCAAGCTGGATTCAGAAGAGACATGGAACAAGGGATATCATTGCTGATGTCAGATGGGTCTTGGCTGAAAGCAAAGAATACCGGAAAGATGTTTACTTGTGTTTTATTGAGTATGCAAAAGCATTTGATTGTGTAGATCATAGCAAATTGTGGATAACATTGAGAAGAATGGGAATTCCAGAATACTTAATTGTACTTGTGAGGACCCTGTACATAGACCAGGAGGCTGTCTTTCGAACAGATAAAGGGAACACTACATAGTTTAAAGTCAAGAAGGGAGTGCGTCAGAGTTGTATCCTTTCACCATAATCATTCAATCTGTATGCTGAGCAAATAATCCGAGAAGCTGGACTATATAAAGAAGAATGTGACAGTAGGGTTGGAGGAAGAATCGTTAACAACCTGCGATATGCTGATGACACAACTTTGCTTGCTGAAAGTGAAGATGACTTGAAGTACTTACGATGAAGATTGAAGAATATAGTCTGCAGTGTGGATTACATCTCAATATAAAGAAAACAAAATTCCTCACAACTGGTCCTATAAGCAACATTGTGATAAATGGAGAAAAGATTGAAATTGTCAAAGACTTCACAATCTACAATCGACGCCAATGGAAGCAGCAGTCAGGACATCAGATGACGTATAGCACTGGGCAAATTGGTTGCAAAGAACCACTTTCAAGTGCTAAAGAGCAAGGAAGTCTCCTTGAGATGTAAGGTGTGCCTGACACAAGCCATGTTATTTTCAGTCACCTCATATGCATGTGAGAGCTGGGCAACGAATAACGAAGACCGAAGAAGAATTGATACCTTTGAGCTGTGGTGTTGGCGAAGAATGCTGAGGGTACCGTGGACTGCCAAAAGAACTAACAGGTCTGTCCTGGAGGAAGTGTGGCCAGAATGCTCCTTGGAGGTGAGAATGGCCAGACTTTGTCTCACATACTTTGGTCATGTTGTCAGAAGGGACCATTCCCTGGAGAAGGATGTCATGCTTGGTAAGGTGGAAGGTTGACGAAAGAGGAGAAGGCCCTTAACGAGATGTATTTACATGGTGGCAGTGGCGATGGGCTCAAGTATAGCGGGAATCATGGAGCTGGCTCAGGACCGGGTAGTGTTTCATTCTGCTATGCATCCGGTCGCTGTGAGTTGGAGGTGACTCGATGGCACCTAAAAACAACAGCAGCCACTCTGAGGGAGAAAGATATGGCAGTCTGCTTCTGTAAAGATTCTAAAACCAACCCAAACCACTGCTATCTAGTCAATTTGGACTCATGGTGACCCTAGGGAGCAGTTCTACTCAGAGTAGGGTTTCCAAGGCTCTAAGTTTTTGAATTTACAAATATAGAGTTATTTATAGTGCTCCTTTTTTATCCTTTTACTGCATGCAGGCTCTGGAGTGAAACTGTGTAGGGGGGCATTTACTAATGTGTGGCTTGAGCAGGGAATGTATTGTCAAAATAATTGTATTGCTAGGCTACTCTTAGTCTTCTGGCCTGGGGAAATGGTTCTTTCTTGGAGTTTTGTTTGGTTGTTTGTACTTGTTGGTGGTTTTGGCCTGCAGGTTTCTCCCCTGTGCTATATAGATTATAAGGAGAGACACAGAAGAAAGCCTGGGCACTCACCATTGTTTTTCAACACCCAGGGTACCTAGGCAGATCACCTTTTTTCCATCTTTTAGAGTCTTCCTATGCCTGTTTGTTGTGTTTCACCAGGCTCTTTCAGAAGTAAGAAAGAAGACCTGGGAAAATGGGACTACTCAATCTTGGCTGAAGCCAGACGTCCCTGTTTCAATTTTTCACCCTACTGACATTCTTTTCCGTATAAATTTACATTTCTTTGACTAGAGGCAGAATATAATTCAGGCAGAATATGATTCATTGATGCTGGGCTTGGCAATGTCACTTGCTTTACTTAGTAGAATGTTGATAAAAGTGATGCAGACATGTTTTAGAAATGCTTTTAGTAGAATTCCATAAGCAAAATGGTAATGTTAAAAGTCCCTTGTGTGAGTTCTGGGAGAAAGCAGAATAGATAGAAAGTTCTCAAGCTTTACAGTAGTAGCAGTCATTCGTTAGTTTGCATAAATGACTACCAAATTCGTCAACAACGTGAGGGTCAATGTTTTACAATGAGGTGGTCCTGAATATTGAAATAAAAATGAGTTTATACATATTCTCTAAAGCTGTATTCCTGCTATAAAATAAAGGAGGTAAAATGTTATATATGGAATTTTGGCTTATTGCCTTTCCTGACTAAGAATAGAAATATAAAACTAGGAATTTTTAGTTTAAATAGTAGTATTACTCATTGGGAATATATATGAAAATAGGAAGGGAATAATTTTTTTTATCAATGCTGATATTGGATTATTCAGATTCAATTCACTAAGAATTTATTGATCATTTACCATGTGTCTGACTTTGTTAGGTGTCATTATGTTGGTACTCTAATTTGGTCACCCTAAAACTGCCAAATGCTCATAAAATAATAGAATACAACACAGCTGTACAGGCTAGCAAGTCCCAAGTGAGCAGATTAGAAGACAGGCTGGAGGCTTCTCCTGATGCTTGTAGCTATAGGAGCTGGTGTACCCAAGATCAGCAGGTCACATAGCAGGCTGCTGGTTCATAGGCTGCAGAGGGTAACAAATCCCAACAGTGGCAGGCAGCATGGTAGGCTACGGGCTCAAGTTCTAAGAACTGGAGATCAGATGATGAGGAGCCAGATGCAGGATCCAGATTGAGCAAAAAACAGCTTTAACCAGTACGTCCATATATATGTTGGATTCAGGCCACACTCATGAGGAAACTCTCTTTCAAGTGATTGGCTATTCATAGCAGATCTCATCATGGAAGTGATTATATCATTATATAACTGCAAAACTACCTCATAACTACCAAACCACTAAGAATCATGGCCCAGCCAAGTTGACACACAACCTTAACTATCGCAGCCCTTCCCTTGTCAGCTTGGCACCTGTACACATCTCCTTTAACCATACATAATCTCTAACTAAAGGCAGTTATAAAGTCATACTTGTGCCTTACATGTTACAGGCAATGCATACAATAAAAAATGCGCTGTCTCTGTTTATGTTTTATATTTTATAAGTGACTAAAGCAAAAATATTTGATGTATGCATACAAAGAAGAAATAGTCATAACAATTTCCTTTGTTCCTGTAACTGTTCATGTGATTGTAGTTGGTATTTAGAACTATCATTCATTCCATGTTCCCTTTGCCCTCAGCAAACATCTCACCTGGTCATAGTTATTTTCTTGGTGGAATGACCCAAACTTTCATTCCTGAAGTAGTTATGTCGGAATTGGGTTGCTGTAGTTTTCTATTGACTTTAATAACAGGGCATGGCAGTACTAAGAGACATCCTAAAGAATCTCCGACATTCCAGATAAACTGTTCTTTATTTCTATTATGGGAGCTCTGCTGGCATAGTGCTTAAGGCATTTGACTGCTAACCAGAAGGCTGGCGGTTCAAACTCATTAGCCACTCCTTGGAAGGAAGGTTCAGCAATCTACTTCCTTAGTGATACCACCTTGGAAACCCAAGGAGGGTTTGCTGTGAGTCTAATTGACTTGATGGCAGGAGTGTGTGTGTTTTCTATTATGTAATATTAATCTGATTTTCCCTTGGTAATCAGAATCAATCACACCAGCCAATATGGTAACTCCCTTTTTTGTTGATCCAGAGGCATGAGAAGCCCACAATTGCCAGGTGGCATTCTTAATTTTCAATTCAATGGAATCAGTATTGTGTGCAGGTAGAAGTAATCCTCCCTTGGAACTAAGGCCTACAGATGCACAGAGCAAAGGGTCATGGGGACAAAAGGAAAAATTTTTTGAGTGGATCACCAGGGGTAATAGTGAGTGGTGCCACTCTCATTTTTGCCCCTTAGTTCCTGGATCCATGAATCCTGGATATTGGAGAGATAGCACCATATATTGGATACTGGTTTAGAGCATAAAGTTTCCTAGAGAACATAACTCCAGCTCTGCTATGTGTTACCACATAACTGGTGCCATAGTTGTGTCTCTAAAAGGCCATTTCATTGTCTGTCAAGCCAGTTGATTCAGGATGATGGGAAACATGGTAAGACCAGTGACTTCCATGAACATGGGCCCATTGCTTGCTTTGTTTGCTGTGAAGTGAATTCCCTGATCTGAGGCAATGCTGTGTGGAATACCATGACAGTAGATAAGGCATTCTGTAAGTTCATGGATGGTAGTTTTGGCAGGAGTATTACTCTATGCAGAGTAAGTGTGTATTCCAGGAAGAACAAAATGCTGCCTTTTCCATGATAGAAGTGGTCCAGTGTAATCAGCCTGCCACCAGGTTGCTGGCTGATCACCCTGAGGAATGGTTCCATATCAAGGACTCTCTGTTGCTCCTTGTTACTGACAGATTGACCACTTAGCAGTGGCTATAGCCAAGTTGGCCTTGGTGAATGGAAGTCCATGTTGCTGAGCCCATGCATAACCTCTGTCCCTGCCTCCATGACCACTTTGTTCATGAGCCCTTTGAGCAGTGACAAGAGTGGCAGGGGAAAGAGGGTGACTGGTTTTCATAGAATGTGTCACTCTATCCAGTTGATTGCTAAAATCTTCCTCTGCCAAGATCATTCTTTGGTGAACATTCAGGAGACAGAAATATCTTCAGTTTCTTGGCTCATTCAGAGAGTTCTATCCATACACCATTTCCCCATACCTCCTTGTCACCAGTTATAATCATATTCCTTCCAAGTCCCTGACCATCCAGCCAAATGATTGGCTGTAGTCTATGAATCAGTATTTAATCACACTTCTGGCCATTTCTTACAAATAAAATGAACAACCAGGTGCACTGTTTGAAGTTCTGCACTTTGGGAGGATTTCCCTTCACCATTGTTCTTCAGGGAGGGCCTAGAAAGAGGTTGCATTGCTGCTGCTGTCCACCTTCGAGTGGTGCCTGCATATTGTGAAGAGCCGTCCATAAACCAGGCACTACTTTTCTCTTAGTCAGCTGATCATAAGGAACTTCCCATGAGGCTGTAAGTACAGACTTGGAGAGGGAAATAATGTGACAGGAGTGGAGACCATAGAAATTTGGGCCATTTCTTCATGTAACTTAATCATGCCTTTAGGTTATGCTTGAGCCCGATCTCATATACACCACTTCCATTTAATGATGGAGTGTTGCTGTGCATGAACAATGTTAAGACTCTTTGGGTTAGACAACATCCATTTCATGATGGGCAGCTCAGTCTGCTGGGTAACTTGGTGGCACATAGTTAAGCATACATTCTCTAATGAGGCCTCGTAAACAAGCTATAAGCTGTGTGTTTCAAAAGGAGAGTAGTTATCTGCACAGGATGGTAGGCAGGCCTTTGTTCCAGAATTCTCGGTCTGTGCTGTGATTTACCAATGGGGCCTGCCCAAGACTCCAAAACAGCATCTCTGTTTGCCTCTGACACTTCAAGCACCATTGGATCAGCCTGATCATACGACCTAAGTGGCAGAGCAGCTTACACAGAACCTTGAATCTGTTGAAGAGCCTTCTGTTCTGTGCCCCACTGAAAACCAGCAGCTTTTTGGGTCACCTCATAAATAAGCTGGAGTAGCACAACCAAAAGAGCCCCCCAGATGTTGTGCCTCCTTTTTAGGAGGGGCCAGATGCAATAACTTATCCTTCACTTTAGCAGGAATATCAATTTGCCCCACACCTCTGGACTCTTAGACATTTCACTGAGGTAGAAGACTCCTGAATTTTTGTTGGATTAATTTCTTACCCTCTAGCACACAAATAGGGAGCTCTGGTGGCATAGTGCCTAAGACATTTGACTGCTAACCAGAAGGCTGGTGGTTCAAACCCACCAGCCACTCTTCAGAAGGAAAATTGGGCAATCTACTTCCGTAGCGACACCACCTTGGAAACTGAAGGAGGGGCCGCTATGAGTCAGATCCAACTTGATGGCAGGGAGTTTGAACATGCAAATAAGGAGCTGTGGTGGTGTAGTGGCTAAGGCATTTGGCTTCTAGCCAAAAGCTTGATGGTTCAAACCCACCAGTCAGTCCATGGAAGAAAGATGAGGCTGTCTGCTTCTATAAAGATTTACACCCTTGGAAACCCATTGGGGATTGCTATGAGGCTATGAATCAGATTCAATGACAGTGATTTTTTTTTTTTTTTTTTGTCTTAAGCACACAAAGTCTTACCAATAATTCTGGAATCATTGAGACTTCTTACTTACTAGGCCTAGTCAGCATAATGTTATAAGTATTAAAGGATCAGCATTACATCTTTTGGAAGAGAAAAGTAATCAAGGGCCCTGTGGACTAAATTATGACACAGTGCTGGACAGTTGATATATCTCTGAGGTAGGACAGTGCAGGCATATTTTTGCTTTTGTTTACTGAAGGAAAACTGCTTCTGGTGATCCTTTGAAACTGGAATTGAGAAAAAGTCATTGGCCAGCTCAGTAGCTGCATACCAGGTACCAGGAGATGTATCAATTTCCTCATGCAATGAAACCACACCTAGAACAGCAGCTGCATTTGGAGTCACACCTGGTTAAGTTTACAGTAATCCACTGTTATTATTTAAGATCCATCTGATTTTTTGCACAGGCCTAATAGGCAAGTTTAATGGGGATGTGATGAGAATCACCATCCCTGCATCCTTCAGGTCCTTAATGGTTGCACTAATCTATTTAATCCCTCCAGAAATGTGATATTGCTTTTAGTTTATTGTTTTCCTTGGTAGGGGCAGTTCTAATGGCTTCTACTGGTCTTTTCCTACCATAGCTGCCCTTACTTCACATGTCAGTGATCCAGTGTTGTGGTTCTGCCAGTTGCTGAAAATGTCCCAGTTATGCATTCTAGAACTGGGGAAGTCACTACAGGATGTATTCAAAGACCCACTGGGCCTACTGTGATATGGACCTGAGCTAAGAAAGCATTAATAATCTGACCTTCATATGTCCCTACGTTGGTGGGCCAGTCCTTTTGAATCTTGGGAATTGATTCAGAGCTAGTATCCAGTAATTACTGAAATTCTGATTATTTCCTTTTCCCTACTGAACAGTAACTTTAGTAAAAGGCTATAGAATAGATCTCTTTGGGAAAGGCTGAGAGAAAGAATTAACAGTTTAAATTTTGGGGAGTGTAGTGGGGTCCTTCCTCAAGGGAACTTGGCCTCCCCTTCATTCATTCATTGAGACTGACTCAAGTCTGGGAATTGATTGAGGGGCCCTGACTCTGTTCTAGTGATTCAAGTTAGACTGTCATTCACTTGTCCTAGAATTCTTCCACTTGTACAGATCAAGTAAATATTTAGTAGATTTCCCATCTGTTTCACTCCTAGGAATAAAATGCCTAGATAGTCAATGCCTTAAGTTCATATAAGTCAGAGTATTATGATTACTGCTATTGTCCATTATGGTAACCATGTCTACTTTATCTTTGTTGATTAAGTGCTGCCACTTGGCCCCTACCACCATGGGGTCCACTAAACCCCATTGTAGTTAGGTGACTTAATTAATTTAGGTTAATTCTCACTGTCATAGCTGACTTACATAAAATAGTCACAGCAATCTTCAAGAATGCTGGGGTTGCCTTCACAAATTTATTCCTCATCGTTGTGGTAAAAGTTGGGTCCTCTGGGCATTCCATGTGTGGATCTATGGGTCTAACTTGATAAATCCACTCTAACATGCTAATTTCCTTAAGCCTTTGGATATACTGTTCTGGTTATCTAGTACCACTCTGAAAGGAATATACCACAAATGGGATGGCCTTTATAACCAAGAGTTTATTCTCTTACAGTTTGGAGGCTGTAAGTCTGAATTCAAAGTGCCAGGCTCTAGGGGCTGGGTGAAAGCCTCTTAACCTTGGGCTTCAGCTCTGCCTCCTGCTTCTAGCCCCCTGAAGCTAGAGACCTTTCTTCACTCAGGCAGCTGCTGGCTGCTGAGGCTGACAAGCCCAAGGTTGACAAGTAAAAAGGCACAGTCCTGATGTTACCAAACCACATGGCAGGCCAGTCATTCAAGCCCATTGAAAGTTGTAAGGTTGGCAGAGCATGGCAGACTGCTGAACAACCACATAGCTACATGCAGGATTCAAGTGTGCCATAAGCTAAAGATCATTCCCAGAGCTGTCTCTTATATATAAGAAGCAGACCACATACCCAAAGCAGCTATTCAGCTGCTCCAATAGATTCCACCAAGGAGTTAATTACCAATCTTAACATGGGGAATAACTACATTCAACTGCCCAGCCACTCAACCTGGCCTAGCCAAGTTGACACACAAACTTAACTACCAGATACCTTCTACAGTATACTAAGGAAGGTCTGAACTTGGTTTAGAGTAGGTCACCATGTAATCCATGCTTCAGTGAATGGCCAAATAAACTATTAGATCCTTTGCTAACCTCTTGAGCTGAAACACTGAATGAAGAATCTGTGCTTAGTGGACCCATATCAATAAACTCAGACTAATCTGACATTTATACCTTGCACCATTATCCCACACTCTTAATAGTTGTTCCCACACATATTCTCCAGGTTTCTGTTTGTAAATATTAGAAAAATCAAGCAGTTATTTTGGAGTGTAAGATGCTCTGGTGATGTAGTGGCTAAGGCATTTGACTGCTAACCAAATGGTTGGTGGTTTGAACCCATCAGCCACTCTGCAGAAGAAAGATGAGGCAGTCTGCTTCTGTAAAAACATACAGCCTTGCAAACTGCATAGAGGTTGCTATGAGATGGAATTGAGGATGGCAGTGAGTTTGGTTTGGTTTTTGGTGTTTTGGAGTGTAGTGTACCTCTTCCTATGTCACACTTTGCACTTCACCTTTTGGGGCTCGTTGGGACTTAAGTCTAGTTATACATCTAGAAGCAAAAATGCATGGTGAGGACGGGTCCTGGGAACATGCCTCTTGGGTCAGGCACCCAAAGAAAGGATAGGCATGTCTACTTTTTAAAGATCCCCAGGTGATAGCAGTACACCCAGAATGGAGACACTAAGGCACTGGTGTGTTTCCCAGACTACATTTTCCAGAGGCCTTTGTGGCAGCCACTTCAAATTCCAACACTGCTTTCCTTGGTGTGAGGTGAGTACTGCATGACTGTGGGTTCACGTTGGCTGGGACCTCTGCGGGATGTTGCTACCCCTGTGTGCACATAGCTCCTCAGCCCTGTGTAGCCCATCTGGCTGGGTCCACGATTGCTGGCTGCTGGTCTGGGGTCCTGAAACCTTGGGCTCTAGCTGCATACACCACTTTCTTTCCTGGAGGGTGGGTCAAAGAAAAGCCGGGATAGGAGAGGACCATATCTGTGCAGAGTCACACTGGCAGGAAGTCTTCAGTATTCAGCATCCGGAGTTAGTGTCTCCTTCTCATGAGACTGGCTAATAGAGGGAGCTTAAATGCTTACCCTTAGGCCCTAAACATTTAATCACTGATGAGACTTTCAACCCATTTTGGCAAAGGTGCTCAACTGACTGACAATCTCAGCTTGGCCTTGGAGGGTGCTACAAGGCCAAACTCAAAGCCAGGTTCCAGGCAGCAGTTCCATGGCCTTTCTTCATTACCCTAAGCACCTTCACCTGTTGACCTCTGTAAGAAGTAAGGAGGGCAATAATTGGGTTTGTCCAGCTTGCAGTGAGCAAGGTTTAGCTAGTGTAAGACATGGGAGGACTTCTTCATATTTCCTTTTTTACCCCCAGATTGGCTTTTGTGGGGTTGTCTGCCCTTGCCTGGGAGAACGGTTCAGGAGACATGGCCCCAAGACTACTGAGAGCCCAGATCCAGGCAAGTTTGATTTTTCCTTTTCCTGAGAAATCACCATGTGCTTCAAAATCACACTGGGTTTATGCCTTTTGCCCTGCAAGAGCTTTTTGCACTGGGTTTGAACAATCTGCCATAGTCAATCCTGGGTTGGTCCATCTCTGCAGAGAAAGGGCCCTTCTTCCCACTGTCATCCTTTCATGCCCTTCTTGTCTCCACATAGTCATACACTGTCTTAGTTTCATAGTGCTGTTCTAACAGAAATTTATTTTCTCACTGTTTAGAAGTCTGAATTCAGGGTACTACTGGTTGTAGGAAAAGGCTCTCTCTCTCTGTTGGCTGTGGGCAAAGATCTATGTTTATTCTAGCATTCTTCGGTTCCTTAGTGTCTTCATGTAGTATAGCACCTGTCTTTCTCATTTGTGCTTGCTTGTCTCTGTGTCTATGCTATTCTTTTTTTTTTTTGTGATTTGGATGAAGATTTACAGAGCAAATTCACTTTCCACCCAGCAGTTCACATATACTTTGTCTCATGTTATTGACCACAGTTTACCACAATGCAACAGCTCCCCTCCCACTTCCTCCCCATAGTTACCTCTTCCCAGTGTCCATCCCTCC
>NW_006921639.1:9415996-9419824 GCF_000298275.1 Orycteropus afer afer | reverse complement strand
GCCATACTGCTTTCCACAATGGTTGTACCATTTTACAGTCCCACCAGCAGTGTATGAGAGTCCCAATCTCTCCACAACCTGGCCAGCATTTGTTGTTTTCTGTCTTGTTGAACTTTGCTACTAGTGCTGGTATGCTATTCTTTTGTAACTCAGGTGATTAGGTTTCATCCTATAGTGATATCACCTCATTAACATAACAAAGAAAATCAAAATAGGATTACATGTACCTATATAGGAGTTAGAATTTTAAAATATATTTTAGGAGGATACAGTTTAATCCATAATGCCCACGAAATAGATTATTGCTTAGGGAACTTGCAAATTTATAAAAATGAAGAAAGGACATTTTAGCATATTAAGATATAAAGGCTAAGATATCAGTGATGCACATAACACAGAGGAGATAGAGCTTGTTGAGTTGCAGGGGTCAAAGGAGTCTTCAGGGCGTGGTGGAGTGATGGAAGTGATTATTTTAGCTATTTCTGAGAATAAATGAAATGTGCGTTTTTGCTAAGGATGGGTTGTGGCTAGGGGAAGGCCATGTACGTGAGTGAAGACAAATAGACTAACCCCAGAGAAAGTTGGAAGCGTTTGGGGTTTAGAATGCTTTTATCCTGGAGAAAACTGGTTTTGAAGGATTTTGAGAAGTTGACAGTTTGAAAGGAATAAAATATTTGAATATTTTCAAAATGACATTTTTTAAATACATATTTTAGTACATAACAGTAACAAAATTTAAAAAATTAAAGATCACCCGTATTCCTACCACTCTGACAAAACAAAATTATTTCATTGGAAACATCTTTGCATATGTGTTTTTTAGGCTTACACATTTTTTCCTTTTAATATGTCATAGTTATTTTCTCCAATTTGCTCATAGTCTTGATACCAGTTTTATAGCTGCTTTTTATACTCTATATCAGCCCTGTGACCCTGAGCAAGTTCTTTGAACTCTCTGAACGTTGGTATACTTAACCCAAAATTATGTTTTTTAGAAATTTTTTAGGAATAAACATTTGTCTGCTAACCAGATCAGTGGTTCAAACCCACCAACTGCTCCACAGAAGGAAGATGAGGCAGTCTACTTCTGTAAAGATTTACAGCCTCAGAAACCCAATGGGGGTCGCTATGAGTTGGATTCAACTCGATGGCAGCAAGTTTGTTTTTTTTTTAAATATACAGTTGTGAAAATCCAAATCAGTGATGTATTCCTTAGAGCTTAGCACTGTTCCTAGTACATATTAAGATATTACTGCTATAAAAGACAATTCTGATTTTGAATATTCTGCCCCAGAGTCAGACTGTGGTCACTATAATTTCTAGGATAAAGCATGTCTTTCTGACTTTCTTTTTGTTGATTGAAAAACACTTGAATACTTACATGTCCCAGGCACTGTTTTAGGCCCTGACTAGGCCAGTGATCAAGTGGTCCCAACCCTCTTAGAGCTTACATTACAGTAAAAGGATATTGACAGTCAATATAAACAATACACATAAACTTATCGGCCAGATAGTGCGAAATCCTGTGCAGAAAAATAAAGCTGGATAATGGGATAGAGATGGGGACTTTGGTGGTTCAGTAGTTGCCTTTCACTTGGGAGACCCAGGTTCATTTTCCAGCTAGAGCACCCCATGTGTAACCACTACCCACCCTGTCACTGATGGCTTACATGTTACTGTGATGCTGAACAGTTTTCAGCGGAGCTTCTAGACTAAGATGGACGAGGAAGAAAGGCTTGGGGAGCTACTTCTGAAAATCAGCCAGTGAAAACCCTATGGATCATAATAGTCTGATTTGCAACTGATCATGGGGGTGGTGCAGGACAAGGCAGCGTTTCATTCCATTGTGTGTGACATTGCTATGAGTTGGGGTTGACTTGTTGGCAGCTAACAACAATGGGATAGGGAGTGGTAGAGGACAGGGGGGGAGAAAAGAGAAGATCTTTTTGATGAAGTGAAGTTTAAGTGAAGACCCAGTAAAGTACGAGATGAGCAAATACCAGCTTAAGGTGGAGTGTGATAGACATGTTGGAAGGATGAGAGGAGGGCACTGTGGCTGAAGAGGGGGGTTGTATACCTTCCTCTGCCCTAGCTCCCTTTTGGTCCTGCTTTCTTCTTTGTAAACACAGTTTGAAATATCAGAAGCTGGCCTTAAATATCTTGCTTTTCTTCTCTAGTGAAGCCTTCCTGGCTCCCTACTTTGGGGTTCCTGGAAGAACAAAATTGGGTTTGGTTTGCAGGGATCACTGACGTTTCGGGAGGTGGCCGTGTACTTTACCCAGATTGAATGGAGACACCTGGATGCCACTCAGCAGGCCTTGTACAGAGATGTGATGCTGGAAAACTATGGGAATCTGGTGTCCATGGGTGAGGATGTCTTCTCCTTGTCTCAGATTTGGTCTGCTGGGCAAATTTGTGTTTTCACAGGGTAAATGATTTGGGGTATTTAAAGTTATTAAGAGAGATTTTTGTTTTGATTTTTGCTTATGCTCCTTCCATTCCTCAGAAATGTCAGAACTATACAGACTTTAATGTGGGCAGCTTTGTCATGTGAGCTAGCCCAGTTATCTAAATTTTTCATGCCAGGATGCATTTGCTTCCAAAAATAGGAGTTTCTTACCCTCAAGGAGGACTCAAGTTTCTCAGTGACTTCCCTCTTACATTTTCTGTGATATGGACATCCTTTATAGTACCCTCTAGGCTCCTCGTAAACATATCCATGCTCCTTACAGACCCCTAAGTTGGGAGTGAGTTCTGGGATGATTCTTCATGCTTATAAACACAGTCACAGTCTTTTTCTTTCTTTATAAACAGGACTTCTCTCTTCCAAACCAAAACTAATCACCCAGTTGGAACAAGGAGCAGAGCCCTGGATTGAGATTCGAGATGTTCCATCAGGTATCTGTACAGGTAAGTGAGATGGGAGCCATTTCAAGTAGCAGCTCAGCACACAAAACAGCAAGGAAGAGCAAGTTGGGGATCTTGGTAAGAAAGCTCATCTTAGGAGCTCCCATATCTGTGCAGAAGAGCTGGGGCACTTGACACTAGTTTCTTCTTTTGATATCATCTTCATTTTCAGTGACATGCCATTTTTCTCAATCCTTTGCTCCTGTGGAAAGATGAGCTCCCTTCATAAGGGCTTTAGTCTCTTGTACCATTTTTTCCCGTCTCTTTTAAACCCTTTAATCAGGTCATCTTCTGCATTCTGTCCATTCTCAATTCCTTCCAGATTCTCTCATGGTTAGCTTGTTAAATACTGTATAATCCCTTTGTTGTTTCTTACCTGTTTTAGAGCTTTTTATGTGACACCTAACAATTGGCTAAACCCACTTGATGAATTTTCAATTTTGGAATTGCTTCTAGTACTGCCGTCGAGTCAGATCTGACTTATAGCGACCCCTCCTTGGGTTTCCAAGGTGGTATCACTATGGAAGTAGAATTGCCCAACCTTCCGTCCGATAAGTGGCTGGTGGGTTTGAACCACCAGCCTTCTGGTTAGCAGTCAGATATCTTAGGCACTACACCCCCAGAGCTCCTATTAGAAACCTATTATGCCATAATTTTTCAATTTGAGAAAGAGAAAACAGAATCAGAGATAGTACGTCACTTATTCTGGTCACATAGTGGCAATGGCAGATTCCAAATGTACGCGTCATTTCCTAACTTTTGATCAGTGTAACTTTCGGCAGACTGATGCGGAAGCATTTTCCTCCCTTTTTTTTTTAATTTTTTTTATTTTTTTTAATTTTTTTAGGATTTGGGTGATTTACAGAGTAAATTCACTTTTCATACAGCAGTTCACATATACTTTGTCTCATGTCATTGACC
>NW_006921639.1:9403650-9415896 GCF_000298275.1 Orycteropus afer afer | reverse complement strand
CCTCCCACTTCTTCCCCATAGTTACCTCCTCCCAGTGTCCATCCCTTCATACTCTTCTGCACCCTGAGCTATCTCCCTGTGCATAAGCAGCCCTTGCTTCTCCCATGATTGTTCTCTCCAGTCCTCCCTTTTTTTAAGGCAGTCTTTTCCCTCTTTCTTCTCTGCTGTCTTTTGCTGTTGGCTTTCTTTTTTTTTTTTCTGTGTATACTTTGTATATATTTTGTATACTTTCTATATGTCACTTTCTTGGTGTCATAATTCACTTCTTTATCTTTAAACATGGATGTTTCTCTCACCTAAAACGTTTACCTGCTAATATTCCTCCTTCTAAAACTCTGATTGTCCATCATCAAAGGAACTTTTATAACCATATTTCATGGAAAATTTTAGTGACATAAACTTACTTACCTTAGTTTTTTTTAAATGCTTTTCAGTAATTTCTTCTAATCTTACTGTGTTTAACTTTATTTCCTTTTAAATTCTTGTGTAGATTCTTTATACAGCAGCAGTAGTGTCTTAGTTTCCTGGTGCTGCTGTACCAGAAATACTACAAGTGGATGGCTTTAAAGAAGAGAAATTTATTTTCTCATGATTCAGGAGACTGGCAGTCCAAATTCAGGGTACCAGTTATAAGGGAAGGCTCTCTCTCCATCAGCTCTGGGGGCAGATCTTTGTCTCTTCAACTTCTGTAGCCTAGCATTCCTTGGTGACCACCATGTGGAGTCTGTATTCCCCTGTTTATGCTTCCTTCTATCTCTAATCTGTTCTTTTTATAATTCACAAGTGATTAGGACACACAGTACACTGATACGGTGTCATTAGCATAACAAAGAAAACTCTATTCCCAAATGAGATTGCATCCACAGATACAGAGTTTAGGATCCAATACATATTATGAGGGGAATATAAGTCTATCCCTAAAAAGCAGTAATTCAGTCTTCTTTATTCTTTTTATTTCTGTTTTAACTTTTGTTATTTTTTGGAATAGGATGTTTAGATGTAATCAAAATTAGGAATGTTTCTTCTGGTATTATCTCATCCATTTAGAATACTAATAATCTTTCTACAAAGATTTTACAACCATTCAGTGTTTAATGCTTTTTTTTTTTTTTTTTGCTTGTTTGCATATTTCCCTCTGTTATTTTCTAGAAATTCATATGGTACAAAACAAAATTCAGATGGTTCTAATTGTATACAGTCTCCTTTATGTACTTTTCCTGATTACCCGTGTTGCTCCCCAGAGGCATCCTCCCATAAACTTTTATGGAAATTTCTAGAAATATTGTATGCATATATGACAATATATATGTATTCTTTTTAAGATCTTGGAAGCACACTGTTGTGCGTTTTGCTTTTTTCACTTATGTTTTGGAAATCATTTCACACAGCCACATCATTTAGAGCTATTATTTTTCTGTTTTTAAAATTTTGTTGTTGAGAATACATACAGCAAAACATACACCAATTCAACAGTTTTTACATGTACAATTCAGTGACATTGATTACATTCTTTAAGTTGTATAACCATTCTCAGCTTCCTTTTCTGAGTTGTTTCTCTCCCATTAATATAAACTGACTACCCCCTGAGGTTTCTATCTAATCTTTCAAGTTGCTGTTGTCACTTTGATCCCATGTAGATAGTTCTTAAAAGCATAATGCTCAAGGCAGACTTTTTCACTAGTTAAGCTAAACTATTACTTGGTTGTTGTCAGAAGGAACCATTCCCTGGAGAAGGATATCATGCTTTGTAAAGTGGAGGGTCAACGAAGAAGGGGAAGGCCCTCAACGAGATGGCTAGACACAGTGGCTGCAGTGGTGGGCTCAGGTATAGCAAAGGTCAGGAGGCTGGCATAGGACCAGCCAGTGTTTCATTGTTTCATTCTGCTGTGCACAGATAGGGTCCCTGTGAGTCAGAGATGACTCAATGGCAACTACCAGCAACAACAATTATTTGGTTTTAAGATGACTTCAGAGGGTATTTTTGGTTTAAAGTTTAAAGATTATCACAGGGCAGTAGTTTCAGGAATTCATCCAGCCCCCATGACTCCAAAAAGTCTACAGTCCATGAGAAGTTGTAGTTATACATTTTCCCCCTTTTGATCAGGATTCTTCTGCAGAATCTTTGATCAAAATGTTCAGTAATGGTAGCCAGGTGCCATCCAGTTCTTCAGGTCTCATGGCAGTGGAGGCAATTGATCATGGAGGCTAGTTTTCTTTTTAATGCCTACATACTGTTTCATTTTGTGGATGTACTGTAATTTATATATCATTTCCCTATTCATGGATGTTCTGTTCTCACAAACAGTGTTGCAGTGATTATCTTTATGTACATATCACTTCTCTCATGTACAAGTAAATGAATATGATAAATTCCTAGAAAAAGAATTGCTGGGTTAAACAGTAAATATATTTTCAATTTTTGTTTTATGTTATGTGTTATGTTAGGTGCCGTTGAGTTGTCTCTGACTCATAGTGACCCTATGCACAGCAGAATGAAACACTGCCCAGTCCCGTGCCAGCTCTGTGATCCCTGCTATACTTGAGCCCATTGCCACAGCCACTGTGTCAGTCCATCTCATTGCGGGCCTTCCCCTCTTTCATTGACCCTCCATCTTACCAAACATGACATCCTTCTCCAGGAAATGATCCCTTCTGACAACATGACCAAAGTAGGTGAGACGAAGTCTAGCCATTCTCGCTTCCAAGGAACATTCCAGCAGCATTTCTTCCAGGACAGATTTACTAGTACTTTCAGCAGTCCATGGTACTTTCAGCATTCTTTGCCAGCACCACATCTCAAAAGCATCAATTCTTTGGTCTTCCTTATTTATTGTCCAGCTCTCACATGCATATGAGGTAACTGAAAATATCATTGCTTGTGTCAGGCGCATCTTAGTCCTCAAGGAGACATCTTTGCTCCTCAGCACTTGAAAGAGGTCCTTTGCAGCCAACTTGCTGCAATTTTGGTAGTATTACAAGTATCCATAGAGATTATATACATTTATACTTGTAATGACAATGTATGATAGGTATTTGAGAGTGTAAATCTGATTACAGTTTGTCAATAGAGGGTCTTCTACTTTTGGATCATTGTTGAACTGATAGGTACATATTTTTATTTTGTTACAGTTTTAATTTATATTTCTCTTATTTGAAGTGTGGTTAAACACTTTTTAACATTTTTAGGATTCCTTGTATTTTTTTTTTTTCTGAGAGTTATCTAATCATTTCCTTTCCCACTTTGCTATTGGATTGCTTGTCCTTTTATTGTCAATATGTAAGGGTTCTTTATATATGTAGGAAATTAGTTCTTATTAGACATAGCCTAGCAGCTCTGGTGGGACAGTGGGTAAGGCATTTGAATGCTAACCAGAACCTCGGCAGTTCAAACCCACCAGCTGCTCTGTGAGAGGAAGATGAGGCAATCTATTTCCATAAAGATTTACAGACTTGGAAACCCAATGAGAGTTGCTATTATTTTGAATTGATTTGATGGTAGTAGGTACTTCTGTAGTGATAGTGCCTCGGAAACCGAAGGAGGGGCCACTGTAAGTTGGGTCGGACTCAATGGTGCATCATAACAACAACAACATACATATCCTGGGAACTCTGGTGGTGTAGTACCTAAGGCATTTGACTGCTAACCCGAAGGTTAGCTGTTCAAACCTACCAGCCACTCCTCGGAAGGAAGATTGGGCATTCTACTTCCATAGAGATACTGCCTCAGAAACCCAGGAGGGGTTGCTGTCTCACTTGACTCGATGGCGGTGAGTACATATCCTAGATGATTTTTTCAAGTTTGTTTTATTTTGACTTTATATTGATGACATGTTTTACATCACAGAAATTTATTTTTATGCAGCTAAATTTGTTCTTTTTTTTTTTTTTTTTTTTTAAAATGTGGCCTTGTTTTTGTTAGGTGCCATCAAGTTGGTTCTTACCCACAGTGACCCTATGTATACAATAGAATGAAATGCTCCCTGGTACTGCACCATCCTCACAGTCTTTGCTATGTTTAAGCCTGTTGCTGTGTTTAATGTTGCTGTGTTGAAGCCAGTGTGTCAGTCTATTTCTTTGAGGGTATTCCTCTTTTTTTTGCTCTCCTACTTTATACCAGGCATGATGTCCTTCTGCAGAGACTGGTCCTTCCTGATAGGACCAAAGTAAGTGAGACAAAGTCTAAGAAGTATTCTGGCTGTACTTCTTAGACAGATTTGTTTGTTTTTCTGCCAGTGCATGGTGTATTGAATATTCTTCACCAACACCATAATTCAAATGCATCAGTTCTTCAGTCTTCCTTATTAATTGTTCAGCTTTCCAATGCATGTGAGGTGATTGAAAATACTGTGGCTTGAGTCAGACATACCTTAGTTCTCAAAGTACCATCTTTGCTTTTTAATATTTTAAAGATGTCTTTTGCAGTATATTTACTCAGTGCAATACTGAACAAATCAATTGTTTGATTTCTTGACCACTGCTTCCATGGACGTTGATAGCAGATCCAAGTAAAATGAAATCCTTGACGGCTTCAGTCTTTTCTCCATTTATCATGATGTTGCTTATTGGCCCAGTTGTAAGGACTTTTGTTTTCATTATGTTGAGGTATAATCTATACTGAAGACTGTAGTCTTTAATCTTCATCATTAAGTGCTTCAAGTCTTCTTCACTGTCGGCAAGCAAGGTTGTGTCATCTGCATGTCATGAGTCTTCCTCTAGTCCTAATGCTGCATTCTTCTTCATATAGTTTAGCCTCTCAGATTCTTAGCTCAGCATACAGATTGTACAAGTATGGTGAAAGCATACTACCTTGACACACGTCTTTCCTCATTTTAAACCATGCAGTATCCCCTTGTTCTGTTCAAATGATTGCCTCTTGGTCTTTGTACAGGCTCCTCATCAGCATAATTAAGTGTCTGGAATTCCCATTCTTCACATTGTTATCCACAATTTGTTATGATCCACATAGTTGAATGTCTTTGCATAGTCCATAAAACACAAATAAACATCTTTCTGGTATTCTCTGCTTTTAGCTAAAATCCATCTTATAGCTTCTTCTGAATGTGGCTTTATTTTCTGGTAGTTCTTGTCAATATACTGCTGTTACTGTATTTTTAATTACCTTCAGCAAAATTATACTTAACGTGTGATATTGTTCAATAATTTCCACGTTCTGTTAGATCACCTTTCTTTGGACTAGACATGAATATGGATCCCTTCCAGAAGGCTAAGCAAATAGCTGTATTACAAATTTTTTTGCATAGATGAATGAGAATTTCCAGTTTGTTGAAATAATTTGTATTTTGTCAATTCCTGGAGCCCTGTTTTTCACCAATGCCTTCAGTGCAGCTTTAGCTTCTTCCTTCAGTCCATCAATTCTTGAACGTATGCTGCCTCCTGAGATGGTTGAACACTGAGTAATTTGTTTTGGTGCAGTGATACTGTGTATTCCTTCAATTTTCTTTCTTTTCTTGCCCTCGCTCTCTTTTTTTTTTTTTTAAACAAATAGTATGGATTTTATTGTTAGCCTCCTCATTTGTAGGAGATATTTTCAAAAGATTTGGGAGAGTAGCAAAATGTAACATCTACCAGTGGGAAAGAATATTGCAGAAAGCAGTGAGTTCCAGAGAAAACATGTACAGTCACTTTACCTACAGGAACTTGGCTACATGGTTGCATCAGCTCACCATTCATTAATTATTTCTATTTTGTGAAGACGAAATAGTGCAAAAAAAGAGTCTTAATTAAACTATAGATAACTAATGTGCATCCAGCAGGAAGTCAGGCACACTAAGGTCAATGAGAAATGCAGAAGACAACAGCCCTTCCCTTAGAGAGCTCATAAGCTGGTTGATAGGATGCTTTTTCTCCACAATTTGGTCTTAAATCCATTCAGGGCAGCTTACGTATCCTGGTAACTTCTAGCATAGCCAAGAGTTTACAGTAGGTACCTGGTTGAAGGAGAGAAAAGGCCTTTGGCACTGACTGAAGTGTTCCTTCAATTTTCTTTTGGTGCTTCCTGGGTTGGTCAGTATTTTTGCTCAAAGAATCCTTCAGTATTGCAATTTGAGGCTTGAATTTTTTCTTCAGTTTTTTCAGCTTGAGAAATGTCAAGTATGATTTTTCCTTTTGATTTTTTAGCTCAAAGTCTTTGTACATTTATTGTATTACTTTGTTTTGTCTTCTTGAGCCTCACTTTGAAATCTGTTCAGCTTTTTTGCTTCATAATTTCTTCCATGTGCTTTAGCAACTCTATGTTCAAGAGTAAGTTCAGAGTCTCTTCTGACATCCATTGTGGTCTCTTCTTTCTTGTCTTTTTAATGACCTTTTTCTTTCTTCATATATTACGCCCTTGATGTCATCCCACAACTCATTTGCTCTTTGGTCATTAATTGGAATGACCTTCAGTATATCCCACCTGAATTTAGACCCCCAACTCAAGAATAGATTTGATGCATTGAACACTAATGACTGAAGACCAGATGAATTCTTTATTCCTACATATTTTATGTTTTTTGTTGCTCTTGTCAGTGGGATCTATTTTTTATTTTCTTATCTATGTAGTTGTTAAGGAGCTCTGGTAGTGTAGTGCCTAAGGCACTTGACTTCTAACCAGAAAGCTGGTGGTTCAAACCCACCAGCCACTCCTCAGAAGGAAGGAGTCGCTATGAGTTGGGTCCGACTCGACGGCACATAACAACAACAACAATGACATGTACTTGTTTATACAAAGGAAGACTGTTAATTCTTTAAAATGTTAATTTCTGCCCAGCTGTATTATTGGGTTTTCTTATACTTCTACTTTGAAGTTATTTTTTAGTTATTATACTGGTATACTATTATAACAAGGAGGACTGGTGGTGCAATGGCTAAAGTGATCAGCTGCTAACTGAAAGATCAGCAGTTTGAACCTACCAGCTGCTCCATGGGAAAGAGATATAGCTGTCTACTTCTATAAAGATTTATAGCCTTTGAAACTCTGTAGGGGCATTCTGCACTGTCCTGTAGAGTCAGTATGAATTGGAATTGGCTCGATGGCAAAGGATTTGGTTTTTTGGTTTTACCATTATATCATCATTATTTATTTATGATTTTGCCTTCTCTTTTCTAATTTTATACCTCTTCTTTCTTTATTTTTCTATTAACAAATATTTATTCCTCCTAAACAGTGTTAACAATAACGGTATTATGAATATTCTTGTCTTTCTGTGTTTTTTAATGGGATTATGTATTGTGTTCTCCCATTATTGGGTTGAGGTGTATGCTATTATGTAAAGGAACTATTGAATTCACCTTTTTCAGTAAGAAATTTCTGTTTTTTTAAATCAAGCATGGATGTTGAATTTTATCAAAAGCCTTTTCAGCCCCTATGGAGACAATTTTGATCATTTAATAAGGTAAAATGCATTCTTATTTATCTTTATGACTTTACCTTTCTAGTAAAACTCCACTTAATCCATGTGCATTACATTATTCTTTTAATTTGGCAGTGGATGATTCCTATTGCTAATTTTTATTTAAATTTTTGCATTGGTGCTCATAACATACTTGTTTATATTTTTCTTTTTCATTCGGCCATTTTCATTGGGTTTTGGTTTCACTTTTATAAATACTTTTTAGAGCTTTCCTCTTTTATTATATACTTTTATGACTACATTTTAGACCTTTCATTCTCTGGAATAGTTTAACTCATGAGATAGTTAACTGTTTCTTAAAGATTTGAATGCTTTGTTTTATTTTCACTTATGTATTTGTTGTAAAATAAGTTGTTGGTGGTGGGAAGGTTGGTGGTAGTTCTTATATAACTTGTCCAGGTGGATTTTTCTCTCTTCTAGGAAACAGTTTTGGTAATTTGCAGTTTCCTAAGTATTAGTCAGTAATACAGGTTTTCAGATTTACTTGCATGATACTTAACAAAGTAACCATTTATGGTTCTTTTTATAATATTCATTGCATCTTTGGATATTTCTCTCTGATTTCTTACTTTCTTTACTCTATATATTTATTAGTGTTAAATTTTTGTTTTTTGAATCTTTAATTCCTGTCTTTGTCTTTATTCACTTTTTCCTTTTGCTTTCTTTAGGTTTGTTTTTCCTAACTTTTTTGGTTATTTACTTAGTTCATTGATTTTCCTTCTTTCTTGTTAATAATAGAAATGTTTAAGGTCAAAAATTTTTGTTTCAGCAGTATTTTAGCTGTCTTCAGTAGATCTGATAGTATTTCCATTATATTATTTTTTAGAGATTCTGCAATTTGTGTTTTGATTTCTGTGGAAGTCCTGAGAGACTCATAAGCTAGACATCCTTTTTCTTTTCTTAAGGCCTTTACAAATTTTGAAATAAAATATATATACAAAAAAGCTGATAAAATATATATGTATGGCCTAAATTAGTATTTTTAAAGTGAAAACCTATGTAACCAACACTCAGATCAAGATATGAAACATTAGCTATACTCTGATAATCACATCTTTTTTTATATATTTAATTTTATTTTTGGTGAAAGTATACACTGTAAAACTCACTCCCATTTCACAGTTTCTAGACATAATGATCAGTGACATTTGTTACATTTTTAAAAACTTTTTTGTTGTTGAGCATATATGCAGCAAGACATACACCAATTCAAAAGTTTCTACATGTACATTTCAGTGACATTGATTACTTTCTTTGAGTTGTACAACCATTCTCGCCCACCATTAACATAAACTCACTGCCATCTAAGGCACATTCTAATCACATTCTTCACATTGTGTCATAATTCTCATTATTTCTGTTGTAGTTGTTTTACTTCCATTTACTTAAACTGCCTGTCCCCTAACTTCCTCATCATTGCTTTAAAATAGCTGTTGACCATTTGGTCATTCATATGTGTGTGTGTATATCATATATAGATTATCATATACAGATAGATTTTAAAACACAGTATTCAAGAGTGACAATCTTTATTCCTTGAGCTAAACTGTTACTTAATTTAAAGATAACTTCAGGAGGTAGTTTCAGTTCAAAGTTGGAAGAACAAATCAAGACCATGGCCTTGGGGACATCTTCAGCCTCAATTTAGGTCTAGTAAGTCTGGATTCTTTAAAAATTTGTGTTCCTGTTCCACATTTTTCTCCCTTTTTACCAGGATTCATCTTTTGAGTCCCCGATCAGAACATTCAGCAGTAGTAGTTGGACAACATTTAGTTCATTTGGTCTGCAGGTAGAAGAGGCAGTGGTTCATGGAGACAGTTAGTCGTGTAGTACAGTTCCCTCTCTGATTCTTGGGTTTTCTTCTTTCTCTTTTCTTCCAGATGAATAAAGACCAATAGTTGTATCTTAGGTGGTTATTCATAAGCTTTTAGGACCCCAACATTACTAACCATAATGGGAAGTAGAACATAAACTTTAAAAACGATATTATGCCAATTGACTGGATTGTCCCATGCAGCCAAAGCCTTCAAACTAAGAGAAGTAATCCCTGGAGGTAATTGGTTATGTCTAGTTATTATCCATGTCTATAGCCTCCCATCTTTTTGTTGTTGTTATTGTTGCAAAATCATACAGAACGTAGCAATTGCCCATTCATCCCTTTTCTGTATATGCAGCTTATTAACATTAATTATAGCAGTCATGCTTTGCATACTTCATCTACATTTGGTACCATCTTTTCCACTACTATAAACAAAAAGTGACTTACACATAAGGAGTACTTCTCCCTCTCCTCAACCCCTGGTAACCACTGATGAACATTACCAAAATACGCACTGCCTTTGAGTTGATTCTCACTCATGGCAACCCTATAGGATAGAGTAGAACTGCTCTATAGGTTTTCTAAGACTGTACATTTTTATGGAAGCAGACTGTCTAATCTTTCTCCCATGGAGCGGCTGGTGGTTTCAAACAGCTGACCTTTTAGTTAGCAGCTGAGTGTTTAACCACTGTGCCACAGAGCTCCTTAGTGAACATTAGTCTCTGTATATTTATTTATTCTTGTCATATCTTCTTTTTGGTATTGTTTATTGTGTTCCTTAAATGCGATGTTTTTAGTATAATCCTTGCAGTTTTTTAGAATCCTGCTCACTTTTCTTATCTCGTGCCTTGCTATCTTTTCTTAGTAAGCAAGTATCACAGGTGGGACACATTAATTTTATATAACCCTTGGTTATGTAGAATAGAACATTATTCTTAACCCTGTGTAACTCTATTTTCAGTATTTTAACACAGAGAATATTTGAATTTTTAAATTTTTCTTTTAGTCCAGGAGTATTGGTTAGAAGCGAAGATACCAGCCCTGAAACAAAATACTCCTGAAGGATCTCTTCTGGGAGAGCAAACAGAAAGTGTTGTAATGGAAAGAAGATCCACAGAGAAGAGACACTATAAATGTGAGGAATGTGGGAAGGTCTTCAAATATAATTGCTCTTTTATTAATCATCAAAGACATCATACTGGTGAGAAACCCCATAAATGTAAAGAATGTGGGATAGCCTTCATGAGCAGCTTATCCCTTTTAAATCATCATAAAATCCACATAGGAAAGCAACCTTATAGATGTATTGAATGTGGGAAATTTCTCAAGAAGCACTCAACATTTATTAATCACCAGAGAATTCATTCTAAAGAGAAACCTCATAAATGTGATGAATGTGGGAAAACTTTCAGAAAGAATTCAATCCTTTTAAGTCATCAGAGAACTCATACTGGCCAGAAACCCTATAAATGTAGTGATTGTGGGAAAGCCTTTGCTCAGAATGTAGCCCTTACTCGTCATGAGAGAATACATAGTGGAGAGAAACCTTTTAAATGTAATGAATGTGGGAAACCTTTCCGAGATAACTCAACTGTGTTGGAGCATCAGAAAATCCATACGGGGGAGAAGCCATATCAGTGTAATGAGTGTGGAAAAGCCTTCAGGAAGAGCTCAACTCTTATTAGTCATCAAAGAATGCATACAGGAGAGAAACCTTATCAGTGTAGTACATGTGGAAAATCTTTCAGGTATAGCTCATCCTTTACTGGACATCAAAAAACTCATAGTGGAGATAAACCCTATAAATGTAGTGATTGTGGGAAAGCCTTTACAAACAGCTCAAACCTTGTTGGACACCAGAGAATTCATACTGGAGAAAAACCCTATCACTGTAAGAAATGTGGGAAAGCCTTCAGGCAGAGCTCAGGCCTTGTTGAACATCAGAGACTCCACACTGGAGAAAAGCCTTATGAATGTAATGAATGTGGGAAGGCCTTTCCCCAGAGTTCAGCACTTAAACAGCATAAGAAAATTCATAACAAAGATCAAATGTAGTTAGTGTGGTAAATAATTCAGAATAGTTTATTCCTTTTGACCATCAAAGAGGAGACATTAAAAAAAAAATTGCTCCTTCAACAAAAATTTTCTATGTGCTTCTAATCCTAGAGAACTTCTTACACTTGTAAGGATATTCATTGTATGCTTTGTACTGGTGAAACAGGGGAAGAACCTAAATGTATATTGATACGGAAATACTTACTATGAAATAATTTATAGCAATTGAAAAAAATAAGGTAGAACTTTATATATCATCATAGAAAAATCAATGATAGTTCAAAAAGAAAATTGGAAAAAATTACGGTCTTACGTTTTTTAAAAATGAAGCTATTTTTATGTATGTGCATACATATTATATGCATCCAAAATGCTATGGAAAACCAAAGGCCAATCTTTGACAGTAATTATATTTGAGGAAGATGTGGTATTGGTATAATGAAGGGAAGTTTTGACTTTGGCTATAATCTTTTAAGTTTTTAATCAAATATATATTTATGTATCTTCTATCATTTAATATAGTTGAATTTCTAAATTAGAAAATTCAGAAGCCATAAAAATAAAAAACCAAATACTACTTAAAAATGGAAAAAAAAAATTGTATGGACAGAAGCATCACAGCATTAAAATATGAAAGGCTAGATTTGGAGAAAATATTATCAACATAATATAAAAGAAATAAATAATACTTAACAATATCTAAATATATAATAGAATATCCAGATACATAAGAAAAATATAAAAACCCAGGGGATAAATGGCCTGGGCTATGAATACATAGTTGTCAGAAAAACAAATAGAATAGTCAGACATAAAAAATGGACATCTTTTGGGAAATGTGAATTTGAAAGATGATCAGATTTTTTTTTTTGCCTTTGGCAAAAATTAATGACATTGAAAATATTTGGTGTTTTTGAGGATGTAAGAAAATAGACATGTTTTCGTATGGTTGAAAGAAGG
>NW_006921639.1:9396918-9403090 GCF_000298275.1 Orycteropus afer afer | reverse complement strand
TCAGAAGGAAGATAGGGCAATCTACTTCCGTAGTGATACTGCCTTGGAAACCCAAGGAGGGGTTGCTATGGAGTCAGGTCCGACTCGACAGCACATAACAACAGCAGCAACACAACCTGTCTATATAGTTTATTGTAGTACTTGAATCTTTTATAATGAAAGTATGTCACAGATGCAGTTTAAAACTTAAAGGAAATTAAGACAAAATAATGTTGTTGTTATGTGCCATCGAGTCAAGTAGGATTGCCCAACCTTCCTTCCGAGGAGTGGCTGGTGGGTTTGAACCGCCAGCCGTCTGGTTAGCAGACAAGTGTCTTAGACAAAATAATAGGCAATTTTTATAAAATAGAAAAGGAAGTAAGCCTTCAGCTCCAGACACTTAGAAAAGAAGCACAGTTGGGCACACATACATGATTGTTAGTCAAAACTAATCACATTGCTCTGGATGACAATTTGACAGTATGAATCTAAATGTACTAAAAGTATGTTTCCATTGACCCAGAATTGCCGCTCTCAAACTATCTCAAAAAATATTTAAGCTAACCTGTAGGGATAGTATTGTTCAGTATAGCATTGTTCATAATAGCAAAAATTTGGGAAAAAAGCAGGAAAAACACCTAGATAGGAAAATGTTTACATAAATTATAGATTTATAGGCTTGTATCCCAGTTACTATTGTTACCATTTGCTATGCTCATTGATTTTGTAGGTGAAGAATTCAGAAAGGGCACAGTGGGAACAACTTTCTAACTCCACAGTGTCTGAAGGGCTGAGGTCTCAACTGGGAAAACTCAAGGATGGAGGTGACTTGACTTTGGGGAAGCTGTGGTGTAAGGCCTAAAATAAATACTCAATATTATGTGTTACTTTGATACCTAATAAAATTAAGAGGGCCTTAAATGGGCTAATCAAAGTTCCCCTCAATGCTCTGCTCCACTGGATAAGGTCTCCTAGCCAGTCTTTCTTACTACAGAGGGCAGGTGTAGCTCCAGCTAATAGATGAATGGCGAGTTTCAGTTCCCTGCCACCCTATAGAGTATTCAGACAAGTAAGACATAATCTTCCTACGGGAGCTAAGAGTTACCGTGCTGCATTCTTGACACTATAAAGGCTGTCTCCCAAAGCCTGGGTTCTTCACTCTGTTTCCAAGTACAGTCTCCATCTGGTCCTATGTGGCAGGCCATGTTCTACCCCTCAGCTATGAGTATATGTGCCTAATGAACTGCTGTCAATTTCATCTGTCCAGTGTTGGGTGTTGGGTGTTGGGTGTTTTCCAATACCAGTATTCCTAGGGCAGGAATCTAAGACAATGATGGAATCATCTGAAGCTGCATTGTCTTATACAGTAGCCACTAGTGACTACTTGAACACTTGAAACATGGCTAGTCTGAACTGAATTATGCTGTAATTGCAAAATCACATCAGATTTTGATCACAGTATTAAAAAAACACAAAAATACCCTAATAATGGTTTGTTTGTTCTTGAGCATTTTGTTGTGATTTGGGTGGAAGTTTATGGAGCACATTTGTTTCCCATTCAACAATTTATACACATTTTGTTTCATGATAATGGTTGTACTCCCCTCAATGGCACTCTTCCCACTTCCTCCCTGGGTTCCCTGTTTCCTATGTCCTTCTTTCTGGCCCCTTCTTGCCTTCTGAACTTTGTTTTTGGACACATGTTCTTGGTTTTGTGTGGTTATTGTTGTGAGGAGTATGTTGCCCACAGGTGTTATTGTTAATTTTATAGGCCTGTCTATTGTTTGCCTTGAAAGGTGATCCCCAGGAGTGTTTTCAGTTCCAGGTTTGAAGGGGTCTAAGGACCATAGTCTTGGGGGTTCTACCAGTCTTTATCAGACCAGTAAGTCTGGTGTTTTGCAATATTTTTAATATTGATTATATATTGAAATGTTGATATTTTGGGATAATTATTGTATTAGGCTGGGTTCTCTAGAGAAGCAAAACCAGTAAAGCTTACATATACATATAGAGAAAAATTTATCTTAGGAAAATGGCTCACGCACTTATTGAAGCTGGCAAGTCCTAAGTTCTTGGATCACATGTCAAGCTGGAGGGGCTTCCCAACTCACGCAGCTGCAGGGGCTGACAAGGTCAAGGTTGACAGGCAGTATACTTTCTGTTGACTCCAATGAATGACAAATCCAAGATCTCCAAGCCGAATGGTGAATTATTCGCTCATGGACAGTTGTAGACACCACAACAGGATCCCGATCCGTAGAAGAGTGTCTTTTCCTGGGATGTCTGTAAATATATTGGAAGCAGGCCACAACCCCATGGAAATTCCCTTTCAATGGATCAGTTGCTCAAAATACATACATCTGATCCCATCATGGGAATAACCCACATCACAGTTGTTTAAACCACACAGAATTGTGGTTTAGCCAAGTTGACACACAGCTCCAACTATCATAGTCCACCCCTTGTCAACTTGGCTGTTGTACACATCTTCTTAACCGTATATAATCTCTATATAAGGACAATTATAAAGTCTTATTTGTGCCTAACATGATAAGCTAACATGTGAACAAATGAAATGTATTAATCTTACTTACATTTCACAGTTCATAACAGAAGGAAACAAAAATACTTGATGCACATATACAGTGAAGAAATAAAACAATCACAGTCCTCGTTTCTGTAACTGGTCACATGGTTGTAGCTGATATTCAGAACTACCTTCTTCCACCACCCAGTCTGTATTTCCCTTGTCCTCAGCAAGCAGCTCAGCTGGTCGTGGTTCTTTGCCTGGTGGGGTGACTCAGACCTTCATTCCTGAAGGGTCTGGGCCATTAGTAGTCATGTTAGAAATAGCGTTGCTATAATTTTCCATTGACTTAAGTCACAGGGCATGGTAGTACTAAGAGACATCCCAAAGAATCTGTATTCTAGACATATTCTTCTTTACCTCCATTATGTAATGTCAATCCAATTTCCCCTTGGTAATCAGAATCTATCACACCTGATAGTACATTAACGCCCTTCTTTGCCTGTGGATCCAGCAGCAAGAGGAAGCCAAAATGGCTGGGTGGCATTCTTAATTTCCAGTTCAATGCAATCAGTATGGTGTCTCCAGGTGGGAGTGTTCCTCCTTTTGGGACTAAGATCTCCAGACCTACAGAGCATAGTGTCGCAAGGACAGGAAGCAAAAAAATTTTTGAGTGGGTCATTAGGGGTTATAGTGAGTGGTACCACTCCTGTTTCCACCCCTTGGTTCCTGGACCTGTGAATCCTGGCTATTGGAGAAACAGAACCATATATTGGATGCTAGTTTAGAGCATATACAGCCTCGTGGAGAACATTGCCCCAACCCTTCAAAGTACTGCCACCTAGCTGGTGCCGTAATTGTGATTTCAGTAGGCCATTCCATCGTTCTATCAAGCCAGCTGCTTCTGGATGATGGGGAACATGGTAAGACCAGTGAATTCCATGAGCATAAGCCCATTGCTGCACTTCATTTGCTGTGAAGTGAGTCCCTTGATCTGAAGCAGTGCTATGTAGGATACCATGACGGTGGATAAGGCATTCTGTAAGTCCATGGATGGCTGTTTTTGTGCAAGCATTGCATACACGGAAAGCAAATCCATATCTAGAATAATTATCTATTCCAGTAAGAACAAAACACTGTCCTTTCCATGATGGAAGTCGTCCAGTGTAATCAACCTGCCACCAGGTTGCTGGCTGATCACCCCGAGGAATGGTTCCATATTGTGGATTCAGTGTTGGTCTCTGCTGCTGGCAGATTGGGCACTCAGCAGTGGTGGTAGCCAAATCATCCTTGGTAAGTGGGAGTCCATGTTGCTGAGCCCATGCATAACCTCCATCCCTGCCACCATTTCCACTTTGTTCATGAGCCCATTGAGCAATGACAGGAGTAGCTGGGGAAAAAGGATGGCTGGTTTCCACTGAACATGTCATCCAATCTACTTGATTGTTAAAGTCTTCCTCTGCTGAGGTCACGTTTTGGTGGGCATTCACACGAGACACAAATACCTTTACTCCTTTGACCCATTCAGAGAGATCTATCCATATATCTTTCCCCATAAATCTTTATCACCAAGCTTCCAATCATGCTTCTTCCAAGTCCCAGACCATCCAGCCAAGCCATTAGCCACAGCCCATGAATCTGTATATAATCGCATATCTGGCCATTTTTTATTTCATGCAAAGTGAACAACCATATGCATGGCGTGAAGTTCTGCACATTGGGAGGATTTCCCTTCATCATTGTCCTTCAAGGAAGTCCCAGAAAGGGGCTACAGTGTTGCTGCTGTCCACTTTCGAGTGGTGCCTGCATATTGTGCAGAACCATCTGTAAAGCAGGCACAAGTTTTTTCTTAATCAACTGATCATAAGGAACTCCCCATGAGGCTATCGGTGCAGACTGGGAGAGGGAAGGTAATGTGACTGGAGTGGAGACCATAGGCATTTGGGCCACTTCCTGGTTCAACTTACTTGTGACTTCAGGTCCTGCTCCAGCCAATCTCTGATATACCAATTCCATTTAATGATGGAGTGCTGCTGTACACGTCCAACTTTATGACTCTGTGGGTCAGATAACAGCCAGTTCATGATGGGCAGCTCAGCCCTCATGGTTAGTTTGTGGCCCATTGTTAGGCATTCAATCTCTACTAAAGCACAGTAATAAGCTAAAAGCTGTTTCTCAAAAGAAGAGTAGTTATCTACAGAGGATGGCAGGGCTTTGCTCCAAAATCCCAAGGGTCTGCATTGTGATTCACCAGTAGGGACCTGCCAAAGACTCCAAAAAGCATCTCTATCTACTACAGACACTTCAGGCACCATTGGATCAGCTGGATCATATGGCTCAAGTGGCAGAGCACCCTGCACAGCAGCCTGAACCTGTTGTAGAGCCTTGTGTTGTTCTGGGCCCCATTCAATACTAGCATCTTTCTGAGTCACTTGATAAATAGGCCTAAGCAACACACCCAAACAAGGGATATGTTGCCTCCAGAATCCAACTAGGCCCACCAGACATTGTGTCTCCTTTTTAGTTGTGGGGGAAGGCAGATACAATAACTTATCCTTCACATTAGTAGGAATATGTTGACATGTCCCACACCATTGGACCCCTAGAAGTTTCACTGAGGTGGAAGGTGCCTGAATTTTTGTTGGGTTAATTTTTCACCCTCTAGCATGCAAAAGTCTGACCAATAAATCTAGAGTAATTGATACTTCTTCCTTACTAGGTTCAGTTAGCATAATGCCATCAATATAATGGGCCAGTGTGATGTCTTGTGGAAGGGAATGCAATCAAGATCCCTATGGACTAAATTATGACATAGTGCTGGGGAGTTGATATATCTCTGAGGAAGCACTGTGAAAGTATATGGTTGGCCTTGCTAGCTGAAGGCAAACTGCTTCTGATTGTTCTTCAAAATTGGTATTGAAAAAAAGGCATTGGCCAGATGAGTAGCTGCATACCAAGTACCAGGAGATATGCTAATTTGCTCAAGCAATGAAACCACATCAGGAACAGCAGCTGCAATTGGAGTTACCACCTGATTAAGTTTATGATAATCTACTGTCATTCTCCAAGATCTACTTTTTTTTTTTTACATGACCAATAGGTGAATTAAATGGGGATGTGGTGGGAATCACCACCCCTGCATCCTTCAAGTCCTTGATGGTGACAGTAATCTCCGCTACCCCTCCAGGGATGTGGTATTGCTTTTGGTTTACTATTTTTGTAGGTAGAGGCAGTTCTAATGGCTCCCACTTGGCTTTTCCTACCATAATAGCCCTTACTGCACATGTCAGGGACCCAATATGGGTATTCTGCCAATAGTTCAGTATATATATTCTAAGTATGCATTCTGGAACTGGGGAAATCACTACAGGATGGGTTCGGGGACCCACTGGACCCACTGTGAGATGCACCTTAGGTAAGACTCTATCAATAACTTGACCTCCATATGCCCCCACTCTGGTGGGCCACAATGACACTTTGGGTCTCCTGGAATTAGTGTCAGTTCAGAGCCAGTGTCCAGTAATTCCCGAAAAGTCTGATTATTTCCTTTTCCCCAATGAACAGTCACTCTCATAAAGGGCCTCAGATCCCTTTGGGGAAGGCTGGGAGAAAGATTGACATTATAAATTTTTGGTAATGTAATGGGGTCCTTCTTCAAGGGGACCT
>NW_006921639.1:9388652-9390467 GCF_000298275.1 Orycteropus afer afer | reverse complement strand
GTTGTAAGAAGGGACCATTCCCTGGAGAAGGATGTCATGCTTGGTAGGGTGGAGGGTCGACGAAAGAGGGGGAGGCCTTCAACGAGCTGGATTGATACGGTGGCTGTGATGATGGGATCAAGTATAGCAGGGATCGTTGGGCTGGTGCGGGATCGGGCAGTGTTTCGTTCTGCTGTGCATGGGGTTGCTATGAGTCGGAAACGACGGCACTTAACAACAACAACAACAACTTAATCTCCTGTGTTGACTATTTTGTGTGCATGTATGCTTTGTCTGGAAATGACAGTATACATGTTTAGAATATCAGAGTCTATATTAAATATATTCAATCACTACACTAATATTTAAAAATATTTATTCATGTGATTTTCAATTACTGCCCTTCCTTACTTTGTATTTTTTTGTCATATATCTTACCTCTATAGGTTTTATAAACTCCACATCCTTTTGTTATTATTTTTACTTTAAAAAACAAAAAATATTTAAAGAAATTTAAATGCATATCTATAAAAATAGGAACAGTATTTTTAAAGATCCTTTGTATTTTCTGTTCTATACAGTGTTTCTGGTGTTCTTTGTTTCCTTCTGCAGGAGCAGAATTCTATCTGAGAGTTGTTTTCCATAAGTATATAGAACTTATGTAAATGTATTATATTTCAGGACTGTTGGAGACAAATTGTTGCCGCTTTTGTCTATCTGAACATGTTTTATCCCTTTCATTTAAAGAGTATTTTTTGCTGTATATAAAATTCAGGTTGACAGTTGTTTATTTGTTTTAACACTTTAAAGATATCACTCCTTTGTCTTCTGACTTCTGTTGTTTCTGATTACAAGCTAGCTGTCATTCTTATTGTGGTTACAATTTGTATAATTTATTTTTCTCTGGTAGTTTTCAAGATTTTCCCTTTATTTTTGGTTTTCAGTAGTTTGATTATGTTCTACTGAAGTCTCTTTTTCTTTCCTGCTTAGAGTTATCTCATTAATTTTGAAAAATTATCAACTAATACCTCTTCAACCACTTCTTTTGCCCACTTTCTCTTGTGGATTTTTAATTACATGTATATTGGGTTGTTTGATATTTTCCCACAAATCTCAGGTGTTTTCTTATTTGTTTATAGCATGGCTTTTAACCCCTATATACTGCAGTTTTTTCTATTTTTTACATAATATTTTATTGTGTTTTCAGTGAGGGTTTACTTAGGTTCCCATTCAATAATTTATACACAAGTTGTTCAGTGACACTCGTTACAATGTATGAAAAATTTCTCTTCAGTTTTTCAGTTTCTTAAAAATAATGAATTTTCTCTTAGAAAGTTATGGACTTCAATACATTTAACATTGATACAATTAATATAATTGATATAAATAATACTTGTGTCTAATCTACAATCCATATTCCAGTTTTGTTAGTTTACTCAATAATAGTCTTTGTAGCACTTTCAACTCTCCATTTCAGTATCCAGTCTATAATCAGGTGTTGCTTTTGGTTTTCATGTCTGTTTTCTTTAAGCTGGAACTTTATTTTACTGCTTTTCCTTGTCTTTTATGGCATTAATGTTTGTGAAGAGAACTGTATTTTTTAAAAAAGGAGTTTTCCTCATTTTGCACTTGCCTGATGTTTTCTCATGGTTATATCACTGATTTTCTTATTACATGTGCCTGATCAGTTATTAAATCCATTCAATGAGTCCCTAATTCTAGTCTAGAATTTTTACCTGATTCCAAGGCAGTATCACTATGGAAGTAGATTGCCCAACCTTCCTTCTGAGGAGTGGCTGGTGGGTTTGAACTGCCAGCCTTCTGGTTAGCAGTCAA
>NW_006921639.1:9385124-9388552 GCF_000298275.1 Orycteropus afer afer | reverse complement strand
TAGGCTGCTGTTCGTGTGACCTAGAATAATTCTGCCTATACAGATCAAGTAAATATTTAGTAGGTTTGCCATGTATTTCACTACTAGGAACACCATGAGCAAGTAGCCAATGCCATAATTCCACATGAATCAGAGTATTGGATTACTGTTCTAACTCTGCTGTCCATTATGGTAACCACACCCACCTTGCCTTTGTTGATTAACTGCTGCCACTTGGCCCCTACTACTACAGGGTCCAATCAGCCCCATTGTAGTTAATTAAGTGTCTTAGTTCAATTAGGGCAGTTCCCACTATCAAATCTGACTTATGTAAAGTAACAGTCACAGTAGTCTTCAAGGATGCTGGGGCTCCCTTCACAAATTTATTCCTCACTGTACTGGTGAGGAATCCATTCTAACAGGCCAGTTTCCCTAAGCCTCTGGATACCTTCTTCATTATACCAAGGCAGGTCTGGTACTTCAACTTGACTTAAGGTAAGCCACTACATAATCTGTGCTTCAGTAAGCCAACCAACCAACCAATTAGATCCTTTCCTAACCTGTGGAGCTGAAACATTGAATGAGGAATCCATACTTAGTGGGCCTAAATCAATAAACTCAGACTGATCTAATGTTACATTCTTTGCACCATTATACTACACCCTCAGTAGCCCTTACCATACATATTCTCCAGGTTTCTGTCTACATGTTAGCAAAATCAGGTTTTTTCGGGTGTAGTTTACCACCTCCTCACTCACACTTTGTATTTCACCTTTTGGGGCTTGCTTGGACCTAACTTTAGTTATAGGTTCAGGAGCAATAATGAGTGCTTGGGGAAGTTCCTGAGAATATTACAGCAATGTCTTCCACAGCCTCTAACTCAGGCAATGACCCAGTAGGAACAGTTGGGTTAATCCCATCAAATTGAGGTGGAAGGGATAATGGTTTTATAGTAATCCCTTCAAATCGGAGGGTTCAACAGAATTTATCCTCATCTTCCTATCTGCCCATATGCCCCCATTCCAGGTCTCAGGATCCCATTTTTTCCCAATTTCCTTTTTTTTTTTTCCCCCCCAATCAATGCTCTCACTTTAACATCAGACACCATTCTGGGTTGGAGATTTAATTGGTGTTATAATTCAGTCGCGCTTACAATAAAACTCTGGGTTTGGGTTTCAGCAATATCAGCTCTGTTACTAGAAGAAATAAAAGGCTGTCTTTCAGTGCACAACTGGAAACATTTATGTCTTTTATGCGACGCTGTGACTGAGCAGCCCTAAACTCATCTCGCTCTTTCACCACTTTGTCTAGTTTAAGTAGGACCAACCAACCAGCTTCTTTATACTCTTCATGCTGACAAAATTGCAGAAAAGTATCGAATAGCGATCACCTAGAGTCTCACATCTCAAAAGTACTTGATCTATTGGTGGTGCTATTTTGCATATTTATGTTGCCACCCCACACCATGGATTAACAGGGCCCTCTTTACTAATGGAGGCAGAGTCACCAGTGCGTTTATGATTAATCAAATGGGAGAACCAAAACAGAATCAGTGAGAACCAATTTAGGAAGCCAATCCTTATGATTTTGTCTCTCTAGAACCCCACTCCTGGTACCAAATATGTTAGACTGGGTTCTCTAGAGAAGCAAAACCAGTGAAGCTTATATAGAGAGAGAGAAAGAGAAATTTATCTTAGGAAAATGATTCACACACTTATAGATGCTGGCAAGTCCCAAGTTCTTGGGTCAAATGTCAAGCTGGAGGCTTTTCCCAACTCACACAGCTGCAGGGGCTGATGAGCTCAAGGTTGCCAGGCAGTATACCAGCTGTTGACTCCAAAAAATGACAAATCCAAGATCTGCAGCTGTATGGTGGATTGTTCACTCATGGACAGTTGTAGGCAGTACAGTAGTATCCCGAGCCACAGAAAAGTGTCACTTTCCCCAGGATGTCCATAAATATATTGGATAAATATATTGGATATTTTGATATGCTAAACATGTATATTGTTATCTCCAGACAAAGCATATATGCACACAAAATAGTCAACACAGGAGATTAAGTGGAATACTAAAAAACATTTGATTTGGCCAGAAAGAGGAGGTGTGAGGGAAAAAAGAGCCTATAAATTTGAGACCTGGTCAAAAAAAAAAAAAAACAAGGGATGATCATCATTACCGTGGCCCAGCTAACATTTAACTTGTACTTATTATGCTTATGGAGAAATGGATAAATATATTGGCCACACCCCTAGGGAAAATCCCTTTCAGTGGATTGGCTGCTCAAAACATACGTCTGATCCCATCATGGGAATAACCCACATCACAATTGCTTAAACCACATAGAATTGTGGTTCAGCCAAGTTGACACACAGGTCTAACTATTATAAGTATATTATTAAAATTAACAAATTAAATTTTAATGTGGCTACTAGAAAATTAAAAATTATATATGTGGTCCACATTGGTGGTTTACATTCTATTTCTCTTAGACCACACTGATCTGAAGACTTTCTTACATGTATGGTAGTTGATGCTATTGGATGAGACCTCAGCTAAAGCTATGGACTGCAGTACCTACACATGGCCTTTTCATGTTGCTATTTGGGCTCTTCACAGCATGGTGCCTAGGTTCCAAGAGTGAATGTTCTAAGAGACCAGGCAGAGACCCAGTATTACTTGTTATGACCTACCTTCAGAAATAACAGCATCACTTCTGCCTCAGGCAAGCCTTCCCAAATTTGAGGGAAGGAACAGAAATGACACTTTTTCATGGGAGGAGTGTCAGGGTCTTATTGTAAGAAGAACATATTGGATGGTACTCTGACCATTTTGGAAAACACAATTTATCACTGGAATATGATACAACAGATAAAAAGGATAGAGTAGATACTATGCTGAGTGAAACAAAGTGGGCCACAGAACAGTATCTGAAAGCTCTATGACACAAATTAGAAACACAAACTTTAACGTCAGGGAGCAAGACGCAGCTCATATCTTCATATACTTGGTAAGATATTAACAAGTTATAAACTTACCCAAGCATCTGCTGTGTGCAGATAAAAAAAAGAAAACCCACTAACTTTATTAGATTGGTTTAAAGGCAATAATGTGCTTAGCTGAACAACATATGCATAATAAGTGCAAGTTAAATGTTAGCTGGTGTCATGGTAATGATGATCATCCTTTTTTTTTTTTTTAACCAGGTCTCAAATTTATAGGTTCTTTTTTTTCCTCACCCCTCTTCTTTTTGGCCAAATCAAGTATTTTTCAGTTTTCTACTTAATCTCCCTTGTTACCCTCCCGAGAGGGACCGGGTCTCCGGGAGCAAGGTAAGCATGGGTGGGCTGGTGCTTACTCACTGATCTGCACTGAACACTTTCCCTTGTTACCCTCCCAAGAGGGACTGGGTCTCCGGGAGCAAGGTTAGCACGGGCGTAGCACAGAGT
>NW_006921639.1:9375041-9380263 GCF_000298275.1 Orycteropus afer afer | reverse complement strand
AGGCAGTATCACTACAGAAATAGATTGCCCAACCTTCCTTCTGAGGAGTGGCTGGTGGGTTTGAACTGCCAGCCTTCTGGTTAGCAGTCAAATGCCTTAGACACTATGCCACCAGACCTCCCGAGTGTTTGTTTGTTTTTTTGAGTGGTTAGTGCAGAAATTGTCCTCCATCTTTGTATCTAATTTCTTATACATGTTAATCATTTTTAAAATTAGTGCTTGGTAATTTTAATATCTCAATATCCAATGAGTCTGTTTTTACTACCTGTTTTTTCTCTTGGTTTTGAATCATTTCATATTCTGTTGTCTGTTTTGTTATTTATGCTTCAGTGGTAGACATTGTGAATGAATATAGAGATAATATGAGACTCTAGATAATATTATCTTTGCCCAGAGATTTGCTTTTACTTTTGGCAAGCAGTTAGTGTAGAAGTAGATTCCCTTGATCAGGAATTGAGGTGTTTCAAAGCCAGGATTGCAGGCCTTTTGATACCATTATTTGTAGTACATAGTCCTTCAAGGTCATGTGATTTCACCAGGGCCTCTTCCTCCTGGTTTGCCCCAAACTTTCTTTTGTCACTGCAGTGTAGTGAATTACAGGGTATGGCTTTTCTAGCCATAGTCTTTATAACTCCCACTGGATTACTGGATGGGACCATACAAATATGTGTCAGTTTAGCTGGGCAGCTGGTAGTAGTTATTCCCTATAATGAGACTGGGAGCTCTGATGGTATAACGCCTAAGGCATTTGACTGCTAACCAGAAGGCTGGCAGTTCAAATGCACCAACCACTCCTCAGAAGGAAGATTGGGCAATCTACTTCCGTAGTGATACTGCCTTAGAAACCCAAGGAGGGAGGGGTCACTATGAGTCAGATCTGACTCGATGGCAGTAAGGTTTTTGTTTTTTATAATGAGACTGGCAGTTAACTCCCTGGTGGGATTTGCCATGAGCAACTGAGTACCTACTTTTGAACTCCTGATTGTTAAAGTCATCCACCTGGAGTGTCTCTGTTGGAGCACCACAAAGTAATCTTCTGGGAAAGTTCACTCTCTCGCAGGTGTGTAGGACTCTTATGTTGGGATTGGTTAGTTTTGCCCCTCTGACAGGCTTAAAATGAGCCCTCATAGAGGCAGAAGGGCAATCTGACTGCCGGCTGAGACACACCCAGCTGAGAGAGATGTCCAGCTGAGAGACAGCATCACTGGAACTAAGAGGCATGGGACAAAGTGGCAGGCTTACCTGTCCCATAGAGGCAGAGGCAGAGGCCAGGCCAAGAGGCCAAGTGCCAGAGAAGCTTGTCTAAGGGCACAGCAGAGGGGAGAGTGTCTTGATTGAGGAAATTTATCCTGAGAGCATCCCCCTGAACTTGAATTGTAGCCTGTTGCTTCCCTACTAAACCCCATAATCTGTGAGTTCTGTGTGGCCAGTGCAGCGGATTACTGAACCACCTCATTTGCATAGTCTTACCCAGTCATTTGTTGGGAGTTACAAAGACTATGACCTGGAGGGCTAATTAAGTAATTCAGTGCACTGGAGTAGCCTGTCCAAGTTGACACAATATTAACTATCACAGTCCACCCCTTGTCAACTTGACACCTATAGACATCTCCTTAAACCATATGTAATCTTTAAATAAAGACAATTATAAAAGAGGTGGTGGGTGCTGCAGGACAGTTGGTGCCAAGGTTGGTAAGAGGGCTGGAGGGTGGCAGCATGTCTGGCTTCATAGGAACAGGCCTTGGGCTGCTGATGGTGATTCTGTCTTCCTCTTGTGTAGTTAGAGGAAGTCAACAGATGCTGCCTTCCTGCCCCTTTAGCAGTCACCTAATTGCACATGACTCTGGAGGGTCTGTTCAATATCCCAGACTTTTAGCAACTGCTTTTGCTTTCAGAATCATCAACCATCTTGATCAGAAAAACAACCCCAAATTCTTTGCTTTCTTCCTTTTCCAGATAGTACCTTCAAATTCTCACTGCCTTGAGAGGTCTCTTAATACCTTCAAACAGAGTTTTCTATTTTTAATATTTTTTCTAGTTTTTATTGTTGTCCTTGGGGAGAGGATTGCTTGTTAACAAGTCTGTGCTTGCCAGAAGCAGAAACATGTGACTGATTTTTGTTTTGTAAGCTTTTTTTATTATCTGTCATAGCAGGAATTTACAAACTTATTTTCAAAAGGGTCAGATTGTAAATATTTTTAGGCTTACCAGCCATATCATCTCAACTACTCAACTCTACTACCATTTTCATATGAAAGTAGACATCCACAATATGTAGCTGATTGGGTATGGCTTTGTTCCAATACAATTCATTTACAGAAACAGGTGGATGGCCCCAAGATAGTTTGCTGACCCTGTATTACTTCATAACAAAATGTCCCCACACTTAGCAGCTTACAACAGTATACATTTTTTATTTCACGGTTCCTGAGGATCAGGAGTTTGGGAATGTATTATCTGGGTAGATTTGGCTCACGGTCTCTCAAGAGGTTGAAGTCAAGATGTTACTCAGGGTTTGACTGAGGCTGAAGGCTCTTTTTGCAAGAGTTCAATCACTTTGCTATTTGCAAGAATCTCAGTAGCTTGTCATTCTGGTCTCACCATAAAGCTACTTGAATTTCTTCATGATACAGCCACTGGGTTTCCTTGGAGCAAATAATCCCATAAAGAGTGAATAAGGAGAAAACCATAATGCCTTTTATGACCGTATCTCTGAAGTGACAAAATCTCTTTTGACCATATTCTTGTTGTTTGAAATTAGCCACTAAGTCCAGCCACACTTGAGGCAAACTTTGCCAAAACATCCATTTATATACTGGAGGCAGGCCACATCCCCAAGGAAATGCCCCTTTCAACTCACTGGCTGCTCATATCAGATCACAAAATTGAAGGTGATTACATAGTGTCTGCTAACTACTGAGAATCATAGCTATAAAAATGGTGTGGGGGCAGAGGTTTCTGACTTCTAACTTCATAAATGCGGAGGGGCATCAAGATCAGCATCCCAAGGCTGATTCTTGAGGCAGAGGTCAGGTATGCCTCTAGCCTCCAACCTTTTTACCAATTCTTATACCAACTGTCCCTCCCACAATACTCTCTACTTGTCTTTTGGGTTCGATAATTTGTTGTGGTGGCCACACACAACTCATAGACCATGCTCACAGTTAAGAGGTTTATTAGATAAGTAACAGGCTACAATTCAGGATCAGGGACAACTCAGGATATAGTTCTTTGGTCAGGACAGTCTCTTTTCAGCTGTGCCCACAGCATTTCTCTCTGGCCCTTGGCCCCTTGGCCTGGCCTTTTCCCTGCTTGGGCAAATGTTACAAAGCTCTTTAGCTCTGCTGATAAGTGCCCAGAGGCATCCTCATCTGCTAGGAAGCTTTGACCCAAAAGTGCTCAGCGCTAGTCCTGTGGGTCAGCAAACCTAACTCCACCAAGTACCCAGAGGCACCCCACTCCACCAGGAAGCCTCCTGCTGGAATGTGCACAGCTTTCTCACTCTGGGGCTGGGAAGTCCACTGTACCCTCACCTCCACCCACTCCTCTTCCTGCTGTCTCACACCTCCATCTCTCATTGTCTTCTGTGTTATAGCTCCCTCTGTTTCTTTGATCTAGTTGATTGGGTATGGCTTTGTTCCATACCATACATTGGAGTCTCAGCATAGGGATCTCAGGTCCAAAAGACACTCTCCACTTCTCGCTCTTCTTTCTTGGTGGTCATGAGGTTCCGCTTTCTGCCTATGGAACAGCTCATTTTAAGCCTAACAGGATGGCAGAATTGACCAATCCGTTTGTTAGGGCTCCATACACCTCTCCACTTACCCACCACAAGGGTGGCATGCATGCTATTTACATTATTGGCAAGCTGTCCAATCCCCTTGGTGGGCCACAAACACCTCATTTGCATAGTCTCACCCAGTCATTTGTTGGGAGTTACAAAGATTATGATCCGGAGGGCTAATTAAGTAATTCAGTGCACAGTGCACTTGAGTAGCCCATCCAAGTTGACACAATATTAACTATCACAGTCCACCTCTTGTCAGCTTGGCACCTATAGACATCTCCTTAAACCATATATAATCTTTAAATAAAGACAGTTATAAAGTCATACTTGCATCTAACATAGTACAACTAACGTGTACAATAAAAAATTCACTCAGCACTTTTACATCTTGAATTTTATAAGTAGTGGGATAAGGAAAGGAAGGAAAGGTATTTCATACACATACACAACAAAACAAGAAAAAAAATACATATAACAATTACAGTCCTATTTCTGGAACTGGTCATGTGGTCATAGCTGTTATTTAGAACTTCCTCCTTCTACTGCCCATTTTGTCTTCCTTTCGCCCTCAGCAAGCACCTCAGCAGGTCATGGTTCTTTCCCTGGTCAGGTGACCCAGACCTTCATTTTTGAAGGGTCTGGGCCATTAGTAGTCATATCAAAATTGAGTTGCTGTAGTTTTCCATTGACTTTAATCACATAGTATGGTAGTACTAAGATATACCCTAAGGAAACTCCTGTATTCCAGACATACTCTTCTGTATCTCCATTGTGTAATATCAGTCAATTTCCCCTTGATAATCAGGATCATATCAGACAATATGGTAACTCGTTTCTTTTTCCTGTTGATCCAGAAGCACGAGGACCCCAAAGTGGCTGGGTGGCATTCTTAACTTTTAGTTCAATGCAATCCATGTTGTGTCTCCTGATAGGAGCGTACTTCCCTTTGGAACTAACACCTCTAGACCTGCAAAGAATAGGGTTGAGGGGACAAGAAGTAAAAACTTTTCCAGTGGGACATTAGGGGTAATAGGTATTAGTGGTGCCACTCATTTACATTCCTTGATTCCAAGATCTGTGAATCCTGGGTATGGAAGAAATAGCACCGTACATTAGAGTCTGGGTTAGAGCATATACCACCTCCTGGAGAACACTGGTCAACCCTGAAAGGTATTGCCACCTAGTTAGTTCTGTAAGTATGTCTCTCTTTTAAAAAAACTTTTTGCTATGATTTGGGTGGAAGTTTACAGGCAAATTGGTTTTCTGTTCAACAATTCATACACAGTTTGTTTCATGACATTGATTGCAATCCCCACAATGTAGCAGCACTCTTCCCACTTCCTCTTTGTGTTTACCATTTCCATTCATCCTTCTTTCCTGTCCCTTCCTGCCTTCTGAGCTTTATTCCTGGGAAAATGCTGCCTTTTTTTTTTTT
>NW_006921639.1:9373637-9374078 GCF_000298275.1 Orycteropus afer afer | reverse complement strand
TCTGGGTAGCTGGCTGTGACCAAGCAGTGACTACAACCTTGCCCCTTCTCAGGTCTACTATACACCTGGGAATTCAGATCATACACGTAAACTTATAGGAACCTTGTCTGCCAACCCTATACTTGTTCTTGGGTACACTCCCTGCTTCATAGACAAACCTATTAGTTCAGCCTGTCCACAAATCTATCCACCTGTATACCCATGTTTGCCTTCACTGACAACGCAGTACTGTATGTGCTAAAGGATTCATCTTTGTTGTCTGTACCTCCCATGTACCTCTCTATGTCTTCTCTTTCTCAATGCCACCTTATTGATTACTCACATTTGGTACATAGCCCTTCTCTTCACCCAAATCAATACTTTATCTATCTAACAGTGTCCCTCCTCTCCCCTCCCACCCCTGGTAACCAACAAAGAAAATTTCCTTCCATAGATAAACCT
>NW_006921639.1:9348132-9359201 GCF_000298275.1 Orycteropus afer afer | reverse complement strand
CATTTGACCCAGCAATTCCATTACTTGGTGTACATCCTAAAGAAGTAAGAGCCAGGACAATAACAGATATATGCACACCCTTGTACACTGCAGCACTATTTACAATAGCCAAAAGATGGAAACAACCTACGTGTCCATCAACTGAGGAATGGATAACTAAACTATGGTACATACATACCATGGAATACTATGCAACCCTAAAGAGTAACCTAGAATCTGCAAAACACTACTGCATAACATGGATGAACTTGGAAGACTTTATGCTGAGTGAAATAAGTCAGTCACAGAAGGACAGATAATGTATTAGTCCGTTATTTTAAAAAATCACAGAAAGGTTTATATATGGAAGGAAATGTTCTTTGTTGTTACCAGGGTGGGAGGGGAGGGGAGGGAACAATGTTATATGGATAGAGACAAGTATTGATTTGGATGAAGAGAAGGGCAATGTACCAAATATGAGTGATCAACATGGTGGCATTGAGGAAGAGGAAGACAGAGAGGTGCATGGGAGGTACAGACAACAAAGATGAACCCTTTTGCACATACTGTATTGTGTTGTCAGTGATGACAAACATTGATCTGTGGGTGGATAGATGGGTGGACAGGCTGAACTATTTAGGCATGTCTGTGCAGGCAGGAGTGTGTCCAAGACCATGTATAGAGTTGGCAGATAGTGTACAAGTGTATTTGTATGTCCTGCAAGAATCCCCAGCTATATAGTAGAGCTGACAAGGGACAAGGTTGTAATCATTTCTTGGCTACAGCCAGCTACCCAGAGGGAGTGAGTAGTTGGACCTGTAGGCTCTGGACCATAGTTGCAGGGGACATCAAGCTCAATCAGCAGAACATACTACACAAAACAGTGTTCCACATCTTGCTTTGATGAGTAGCAGTATACTGGGATCTTAAAAGCTTGCAAGCAGCCATCTAGATGCAATGATGGGTCTCTCCTCATCCTCAGCAAAGAAGAATGAAGAAAATCAAAGATTCATGGAAACAATTAGTCCAAATGACTGGTACACCATGCGATCCTCAACCTACATGACTAAGACCAGAAGAACTAGATGGTGCCTGGCAAACACTGTCAACCTCTTGGAGGAGTATCAATGTAGGAGATCTTGGATAAAGTGGGAGAACAATGTGGAACAAAACTAAAAAAAAAAAAAAAAAACCAGGTTTGCTGGTCTGATAGAGCTTGGTGGAACCTCTGAAATTATGGCCCCTAGCTGCCCTTCAGGTCTGCAATTGAACCCACACCTGTGGCTTCCAGCCAAAGAAAAGACAGACGTAAGCTGAACATTTACATTAGGTAGATACACTCCTTGGAGAGATCAATCATGGGAGAATATTCGGGCTGTGTATGCTCAGGGAGACAGCTCGGGGGACAGGAATGCATCGGAGGGAAGGACACAAGGAAGAGGTAATGATGGGGTGGAAGTGGGAGGGGAGCTGTTACATTGTGGGGAATTGCAGTCAATATCATGAGACAGTGTATGTGAGCTGCTGTATGGAAAGTGAATTTGCTTTGTAAAATTTCACCCATAAAAATTAAAAAAAGAAAAGCAGCAGCAGTAGCAGCAGCAGCAGCAGCAAGCAGAAATGAGTGAAGATAGATGCCATGCTACATGAAGGTCGCCAAGGAACAAGACCTTCTTCGTCAGAACCAACAAAGAGAGAAAGCCTTCCACTAGAGCTGGTGCTCTGAATTCAGACTCCCAGACTTCTGTGAGAAAATAAATTTTGTTTTTAAAATCATCCTCTTGTAGTATTTCTGTTATAGCAGCTCTATATAAGTAAGATAGGTGAGCATTTATGTGAGATGTAAATATCTTCACTTTGTTGGCCCATTCAGAGAGGTCTGTCCACACCTCCTTGTCACCAATTTTCCAGTCCTGTTCCTTCCAAATCCCTGAACATCCAGCCAAACTATTGGGCACAGTCCACAAATCAGTATACGGTTGCACTTCTGGCCCTTTCTCCTTTTAAGCAAGGTGAAGAACCAGATGCACTGCTTGAAGTTCTGCCCACTGGGAAGATTTCCCATTGCTCTTCACCATTGTTCTTCGGGGAGGTCCCAGAAAAGGGCTGCTGTGCTGTTGCTGTCCACTTTTGAGTGGTATCTTCATATCACACAAACCATGTGTGAAACAGGCAAGAGTTTTTTCTTCCTTAGTTAACTGATCATAAGGAACTTTCCATGAGGCCATACGTACAGACTGGGAGGGGGAAGGTAATGTGACAGGAGTGTAGACCGGGTGTTTGGGCCACTTTCTCATGTAACTTACTTTCACCTGAAGTCCTGCTTGAGCCTATCTCATATATACCACTTCCATTTGATGATGGAGTGCTGCTGTGCATGTACAACATAATGACTCTTTGGGTCAAACACCCATTGCATGATGGGCAGCTCAGTCGGCTAGGTAACTTGGTGGCACGTGGTTAAGCATACATTCTCTAGTAAGACCTAGTAACAAGCCAAAAGCTGTGTTTCAAAAGGAGAGTAGTTATCTGCAGAGGATACCACAGCTTTGCTCCAAAGTCCTAAGAGTCTGTGCTGTGATTCACCATTAGGGGTCTGCCAAAGATCCCAAGCAACATCTCTATCTGTCACTGATACTCCAAACACCATTGGATCATCCAGATGATAATGGCCTAAGTGACAGAGAAGTTTGCATGACAGCCTTCTCTTGTTCTGGCCCCTGCCACATCTGGCAAGGCAACATGGGTCTGAAACAAAGCAACACGAAAGGATTAAAACTTTAAGAGGAACGGGGGCCAGGCGGATGCTCTGTGTATGATGCAAGAGCGACCCCTGATGCATCTGTCCTGCTTTATTTATACATAAGCACATGCTTTCATCATTGTTATTGTTTTCTTAATACAATCAAGTATTCAATCAAGTATTTTCTACAATACAATCAAATATTATCTAAAATGTTAACATTTTACTTTTTCCCATACCCAGAGGTCTTTTCCCATACCCAAGAATAATGAATGATTACATAGATTAATAACTTTTACAGAAATAGTTAATAGTCACTAAAATGCATTATTCTAAAACATAATATGATTGTTAGTCCTCAAGGAGACATCTTTGCTCTTCAGCACTTAAAAGAGGTCCTTTGCAGCCAACTTGCCCAGTGCTCCTTGAGGACTAAGGTGCACCTGACACAAGCCATGGTATTTTCAATCACTTCATATGCATGTGAGAGCTGGACAATGAACAAGGAAGATCAAAGAAGAGTTGATGCTTTTGAGCTGTGGTGTTGCTGAAGAATGCTGAAAGTGCCATGGACTGCTAAAAGAACTAACAGGTCTGTCTTGGAGGAAGTGCAGCCAAAATACTCCTTGGAGGCAAGAATGGCCAGACTTCGTCTCACATACTTTGGTCATGTTGTCAGAAGGGACCATTCCCTGGAGAAGGATGTCATGTTTGGTAAGGTGGAGGGTGGACGAAAGAGGGGAAAGCCCTCAACAAGGCGGATGGACACGTGGTGGCGGTGATGGGCTCAAGTGTAGCAAGAATCGTGGAGCTGGCTCAGGACTGGGTGGTATTTCATTCTGCCGTGCATAGGGTCGCTATGAGTCAGAGATGACTCGATGGCACTTAACAACAACATATGATTGTTAAGGTACATGATTCCAAGGTATAAAATAATTACTAAGATACATTATTCTAAAGTCTGACGTGATTACTAAGGTATGCTATTCTTAGGTATGAAGTGCTCCATCAAGAAAATCAACATTCTTTACTGGAACAATGTTTACCAATCTATTTTTGCTGGAATAATGTTTTGCCCTAAGCACACACAGTTTGAGCCAAGCAAGCATTCAACCGTAAGAGAGGCCTTACCTTCTCTTAGCTGTTGTTAGAACATGTGCCTTACAATCATGTCCTTTTGGTGGTCTTTTTCTTGGTCTCCAACAGGCCCCACTCAAAACTAGCAGCTTTTCTAGTCACTTGATAGATAGACCAGAGTAGCACACTCAAATGAGGGATATGATTCTTCCAAAATACAAAGAATCCACCAGGCATTGTGCCTCCTTTTTAGTTGTAGGAGGGGCCAGATGCAACAACTTGTTACTTACTTTAGAAGGAATAGGGGCTCTGGTGGCGTAGTGCCTAAGGCATTTGACTGCTAGCCAGAAGGCTGGCATTTCAAACCCACCAGCCATTCCTCAGAAGGAACACTGGGCAATCTACTTACATAGTTATATTGCTTCATTTTCTTTGATTTAGAAGGAATATCTTGAGATGCTTCTAGACACTTCTCTGAGGTGGAAAGTCCCTGCATTATTTAAAAACTTTTTTTTTTTTTTTTTACTGTGATTTGGATGGAAGTTTACAGACCAAATTGGTTTTCCATTTAACAATTCATATACATTTTGATTTGTGATATTGATTGCAATCCCTAATGTAGCAGCACTCTTCCCACTTCCCCCTGTGTTTATTTTTTTCCATTTGTGCTTTCCTATTTCTTCCTGCCTTTGGTGCTTTATCCCTGGGCAAATGCTGCCCTTTTGATCTTGTATGTTTGGTGGTTCTAAGGAATGCATACCTCCCTGGTGTTATTGTTCACCTTATGGGCCTCTGTGCTGCTTGACTGGAAGGTAAGCCCATGGGGGTGAGTTTGGTTCCAGGGTTGAAGAGTGTCTAAGGGCCATAGCCTTGGGAGTTCCACCAGTCTCTATCATACCAGTAAGCCTAGTCTTAAGGGCCTGCATTTTCACCAGGTTAATTTCCCACCCTCTAGCATGCAAATGTCTTACCAATAAGTCTTGAGTCATTGATATTTCTTCTTTACTAGGTCCAATCAGCATAATATCATCAATGTAGAAGAGAAACGCCTTCAAGATCCCTGCAGACTAAATTATGATATAGGGTGGGAGAGTTGATACACTGCTGAAGTAGACAGTGAAGGTGCATTGCTGGTCTTGCTAGCTGAAGACAAACTCCGTCTGGTGGTCTTTATAAAACTGTGTAGAGAAAAAGGCATTGGCTAGATTAGTAGTAGCTGCATACTAGGTGCCAGGAGATGTATTAGTTTACTCAAGCAAAATAACCACATCTGGAACTGCAGCTTCAGTTGGAATCACCTCCTGGTTAAGTGTACAACCATCCACTTTCATTCTCCAAGATCTATCTGTTTTCTGCACAGGCTAAATAGGCGAGTTGAATGGGGATATGGTGGGAATCACCACTCCTGTATCCTTCAGGTCCTTGATGGTAGCACTAATCTCTGCAATCCCTCTAGGAATGCAGTATTGCTTTTGGTTTACTATTTTCCTAGGTAAGGGCAGTTCTAATGGCTTCCACTTGGGATTTCTTACCATCATAACCCTCACTCCACATGTCAGGGATCCAGTGGTATAGTTACGCATTTTGTGGAAATCACTTCAGGATGCATTTGGTGACAAACGGCCCACTGGGAGGCATGCCTGAGCTAAGACTCATAATAATAACCTGACCTTCAGATACCCCCACCCTGACTGGTGGGCCACAGGGACATTTTGGGTCTTCTGCAATAAGTGTCAGTTCAAGGACAGTGTCCAGTAATCCCCCCAAATCTGATTATTTACTTTTTCCCAATCAATAGTCACTCTTGTAAAAGGCCATAGATACCAGAAAGGTTAGCAATATAAATTTTGGAGAATGTAATGGGGGTACTTCCTCAAAGGGACCTGACCTCCTGTTCATTCTGTAAACTTGGTCTGTAAAGTGGCTCAAATTTGGGAATTGATTGAGGGGCTGTGACTCTGTTCAGGCAATTCAAGTTAGACTGCCATTCATTCACTTGACCTGGAATTCTTTTGCTTGTACAGATCAAGTAAATGTTTAGTAGATTTTCTATATATTTCACCCTGAGGCACATGACTTCTAAGTTGCCAACTCTGTAAGTCCATGTGAGTCAGAATGATTATCGCTTTAACTCTGCTTTCCATAACTATAGCTACAAGCACTTGGTCGTTGGTGATTAAATGCTGCCACCCAGGGATCTAATCATCTCACTGACGTTAACTAAAACTTGTTGCTGCAGAGTCAATTCTGATTTATAGTCACTAACCTTACCATATTTGACTGCTAACCAGAAGGCTGGCAGTTCAAACCCACCAGCCACTCTTCGGAAGGTAGAGAGGGCAATCTACGTCTGTAGTGATACCGCCTCAGAAACCCAAGGACAGGTTGTTATGAGTTGGATCTGACTTGATGGCAGTGAGTTTGTTTTTTCTTTTTGTTAACCCTACAGGACATAGTAGAACTTCCCTATAGAGTTTTCAGGTTGTAATCTTTACAGAAGCAAGCTGCCACATTTTTCTTCCTCAGAGCAGCTGGTGGGTTCAAACTGCCAGTCTTTGGGTTAGCAGTCAAGCACTTAACCATTGTGTTACCAAGGCTTATTCCATTTTAGTTAGGTGTCTTAATTCAGTTAGGGCAGTTCCCACTGTAATATCTGATCTACATGTAAGAGCAGTCACAGCAGTCTTCAGGATGCTGGGGTTACTTTCACAAATTTATTCATAGTGCTGGTGAAAGTTGTTTCTTTTGGGCTCTCCCTGGGTGGGTCTGTGGGTCCAACATGAAAAATCCACTCTAACATGCCATTTTCCCTAAGCCTTGGAAATCTTCTACAGTAGCCCAAGGCAGTTCTGTCATTTCAACTTCATATAGTCTAGGCCACCTTTTTTTTTTTTTTTTTAATTGTGATTTGGGTAAAAATTTACAGAGCAAATTCACTTTCCATACAACATTTCACATACACTTTGTCTCATGACATTGACCACAATTTACCACAATGCAACAGCTCCCCTCCCACTTCCTCCCCATAGTTACCTCTTCCTTGTGTCCATCCTTCCCTGCACTCTTGCCCCTTGAGCTGTCTTCCTGTGCATAAGCAGCCCTTCTTTCTCCCATGATTGTTCTCTCCAAGGAGTGTATCTACCTCAGGTAAATGTTCAACTCATATGCCTGTCTTTTGTTTGGCTGGAAGCCACAGGTGTGGGTTCAATTCCAGACCTGAAGGGCAGCTAGGGGCCATAGTCTCAGTGGTTCCACCAGGCTCTATCAGAACAGCAAACCTGGTCCCCCCCCCCTTTTTTTTCTACAAGTGATTTTGAGTTTTGTTCCACATTGTTCTCCCTCTCTATCAAGGATCTCCTACCTAGATCCTCTTCCAAGTGGTTGACAATGGTAGCCGGGCACCATCTAGTTCTTCTGGTCTCATAGTCATACAAGCTGCAGATCGGATGGTGTACCAGTCCCTGGGACAATTGATTCCAAGAATTTTTGGTTTTCTTCATTCTTCTTTGCTCTGGACACAGAGAGACCCATCATTGCATCTTGATGGCAGCTTGCAAGCTTTTAAGATCCCAGTCACTACTCGCCAAAGTAGGAGGTAGAACAATGTTTTGTGTAGTATGTTATGGCAGTTGAGCTTGATGTCCTCTGTGACTATGGTCCTGAGCCCACAGGTTCAACCGCTTGGTCCCTCTGGGTAGCTGGCTGTGACCAAGCAGTGACTACAACCTTGCCCCTTGTCAGCTCTACTATACACCTGGGAATTCAGATCACACACATAAACTTATAAGACCACTGTCTACCAACCCTGTACATGGTCTTGGGTACACTCCCCACTTCATAGACATACCTACTAGTTCAGCCTGTCCACCCATCTATCCACCCATATACCCGTGTTTGCCTTCACTGACAATGCAGGACTGTAAGTGCAAAAGGGTTCATCTTTGTTGTCTGTACCTCCCATGTACCTCTCTCTGTCTTTCTCTTCCTCACTGTAGGCCACCTCTTCATCCACACTTCTGCCAACCATCCAAATAAACTATTAGATTTTTTTTTTTTTTTAACTTCTTGAGCTGAAACATTGAATGAAGAATCTCTGCTTAGTAGGCCTATACCAATAAACTCTAACTGATCCAATTTTACATTCCTTGCACCATTATCTCACACCCTTAATAGCCATCCCCATACATATTCCTCAGGTTTCTGTTTGTATACATTTTTAAAAATCTAGTAGTTCTTTTGGGGTGTAGTGTAGCTCAGGGTCACACCTTGTATTTCACCTCTTGGGGCCCATTGGAACTTAAGTCTAGTTATACATCTAGAAGCAAAAATCGGTGGTGGGGGTGGGTCCTGGGGACATTCAGTAATGTCTTTCAAGACTGCTTAGTCGATGCCCCATGCAGTGCCCCATAATATCTCAGACATAGACTATTCAGACACAGCTGAGTTAATCTCATCAGATATGGGTGGAAGGGATGGCTTTACTGGGGAAGGGATCTTAGGAGACAAAGCTGGAGTAATCTCTTCAGATGGGAATGAGAGGGCTGATTATGTTGGCAAGGGTGATTCAACAGAATTTAGGGGCTCATTATTCCCAGCTTCAAGATTATCTGCCCACATGTCCATCCCAAGGATCCCAGGATCCTATTTCTTTCCAATCAATGCCTTTAAATTCACTATTTAAGGTTGGGAATTCACTTGTGTTGTAATTCAGCTACTCTTAGGGTAAGACTATGGCAGTTTCAGATTACCCAGTAAGCAATGGGCTTACTTATGTGTGCTTACTTACTAATCGGTAATGAAGAATTTCACATTTTTTCACCACATCAAAGATTCTGCTTTTAGGTATTGCTGGCATCTGTCTCTCTCCCCATGGCACATTTCCAAAGAATTAAAGCTTCTTTTTTAAATTTACAGTTCTTGATAGGGATCCAATACCCAGTAAACCAAGTAAGCAAGGGCTTTGATTTGGTGAAAAATATTTGAAAATATCCACTACTGTTTAGATTAGCCATGTTTACCTTGCTTATAGGGTAATCCTCCCTTGGGCTCTGGGTTTGATTTGCAGCAGTAGCACCTCTGTTACTACATGAAATAAGAATTCTGCCTGAATTTATGTTAATGAGGGGAGGAAAAGCTTAGAAAAGGAAGGTGAGGATGGTTGCAAAACTTGAAGAATGTAATCAGTGTCACTAAATAGTACATTTGGAAACTGTTGAATTGGTATATGCTTTGGGGTGTATACTCTCCACAACAACAACAAAATAAATAATTTTTTTAAAACAGAAATATAACTTACTTTCAGAGCACAAATAGCAATGTTCAGGTCTTTCATGAAGCACTTAAGCTGGGACTTTGAAGCCTGAGCTCAGCCTTTTCTTTTTTCACTCTTTGTAGTGAAAGTAGGACCAACCAGCTAGCTTCATTATACTTCTCATTTGACAAAAGTGTTGAAAGGCATCAAATACACAATCACCCAGAAACTTGTCTTTCACAAATATTTGATTCAATGGTGGTGATATTTTGTGTACTTTTATTGTCACATGACACCATGGACTAACAGTGCTCTCGTTACTACTGGAAATAGAATCATTAGTGCCTTTAAATCTACCTAGACATGAGAATTCAGAAAACTTATACTTAATATTTTGTTCCTCTAGAACCACTCTTGATAAATGTCTTACCTGGGTTCTTTACAGGATCAAAACCAGTGAAGCATATATAGATATATAAAAATTTACTTCAAGGGAAATGGCTAACACAATTGTGAAACTGTGAGGAAATGGCTCACACGTTTGTGGGACTGGCAAGTCCTAAATCCATGGGTCAGGCAGTAGACTGAAGACCTCTTTTGACTTATGTGGTTGAAGAAGCAGATGAACCCAAAATCTGCAGGTTGTGTGGCAGGCCTGAGGCCTCAGCTGGCCCACACAAGGTTGTAGGGGTTGGCAAATCCAAAATTTGCAGGTCAGGTGGCAGGCCAGAAAGTTCTGTAGGCTTTTGTCCCAAGAACTGGAGGTTAGGCAACAAGAAAATGCAGGTCTACAAAGAGAGGGAGCTTTGCCAGACCATCCTTTTATATACTGGAGGCAGGCCACGCCCCCAAGGAAACTACCCTTTCAACTCATTGGCTGCTCACATCAGATCACAAAGTGGAAGATGATTGCATATTGTCTGCTAAACCACCTAAAATCATAGCCTAGCTAAGTTGATACATAACATTAAACATCACACTTTCCTACCATATGATTAGGTGTTATTAATAACTAGAAACTAAGGGTAGTCTCCTTTCTGGCCTAATTGTTTGACATAGTTTTATGGGGGTTACCAGATATTCTGTATGTTGAGTTATCTATCAGAGGGGTAGTCTCAAACATGATAGAAGAGAGTGCAATTCTATTGAAGTCATAACTCCACCTTTAAATCATATTCAGGTGAGGAGAGCCTTAGTGAAGAAACATCAACTACAGGACTTTTAACTAATTTAGAGGTTTATATTACCTGGGTTCAAATTTAGCTATGTTGTTGTTGTTAGGTGCCATCAAGTTGTTTCTGACTCATAGCACCCCATGCACAGCAGAACGAAACACTGCCTGATCCCGCACCAGCTCCACGATCCCTGCTATACTTGAGCCCATCATCGCACCACTGTGTCAGTCCATCTCATTGAAGGCCTCCCCCTCTTTTGTCGACCTTCCACCCTACCAAGCATGACATCCTTCTCCAAGGAATGGTCCCTTCTGACAACATGACCAAAATAGATGCGACGAAATCTGGCCATTCTCGCTTCCAAGGAGCATTTCGGGTGCACTTCCTCCAGGACAGATCTGTTAGTTCTTTTAGCAGTCCATGGTACTTTCAGCATTCTTTGCCAGAACCACAACTCAAAAGCATCAACTCTTCTTCGGTCTTCCATATTCATTTCCATCTCTCACATGCATACGTGGCGATTGGAAATATCATGGCTTGCGTCAGGCGCACCTTAGTCCTCAAGGAGACATCCTTGCTCCTCAGCACTTGAAACAGTTCCTTCGCGGTTGACTTTCCCAATGCTATACGTCGTCTAATGTCCTGACTGCTGCTTCCATTGGCATTGACTGTAGAACCAAGCAACATGACATCTTTGACAACCTCAATCTTCTCTCCATTTATTGTGATGCTGCCCATCGGTCCAGTTGTGAGGATTTTTGCTTTCTTTATATTGAGATGTAATCCATACTGCAGACTATTCTTAAACCTTCATCAGTAAGTGCCTCAAGTCATCCTCACTTTC
>NW_006921639.1:9328367-9335408 GCF_000298275.1 Orycteropus afer afer | reverse complement strand
GCTGACCAAATTTAGCTATAGGGTCAAGGTTTCCTGGGCCCTCAGCAACTACTTTCTCACTTTATAGTTTGGATCTGGTTATATTATATCTTGCCTCCTATTTCAGGTGGTAGATGCCCACTTTGTCAAAGGGAATGTTAATTTTTAAATCTTAAGCATTCTGGTGAATCATGATTTCCTGTTTTAATTTAATCAGTGAGGTATTACCAAATTGCTCCCTTAGACTTTTTTCCACAATAGCTTCTATTCTTTTTTAAACCCTTGTTTTGATTATTTCTCCATAACAAATTACTCCAAAATATAGGGGTATAAACCCATACCTTTTATTTTTCTCATGCTTTTGTGAATCAGGAATTTGAGAAGGCAGTTTACTAGGGGTCTCTCATGCATTTTTGGTCAGATGTCAGCTGGAGCTGCAGCCATCTGAAAATTCTACTGGGCTGGATATCTAAGATGGCTCTCACACCTTGCAGTGATGCTGGCTATTTTTGGAAGCTCAGCTGAGCCTGTCAACTGGAGTGCTTACATGCAGCTTGTCTAGCATGGTGGTCTCAGGATAGTTGGACTTTCTACTTAGACCTGGGCATCTACCACCTGATAAGTTATAGAACATTTTCTCATACTGTAAAGTTCCCTCATTCCCCTTTCAAGTCAATTCTCATGCACCCCCTCCCACTCCCTCGAGGCAACCACTATTTGATTTGTATCACTATAGTTTTGCTTGTTCTTTAAATTCTTTCACATAATGAAATTATTGTGTGTGAGATCTTTCCCTCAATGTAAGGCTTTCAGATTCACCCGTATTATTGCGTGTATTAGTTTTATTTTTTTTGTTGAGCCATTATTTCATTGCATAAACATACCACAATCTGTTAATCCCTCATCTGTTGCTGGTATTCCCTCCCCCCCCCCCCAGTTTGTAGCTATTGTTATGAACAAGGTTGTATGCATCTTCAAATGTTACCAGGTTATCTTTGGAAGCAGTATTCTATTATTATTCAAATCTATAGTATTACTAAAATGTTTCAATGCTTAAAGAACTTTGGTATCATTTACCTCTCTAGATGCTAGAGAATTGTTACCAAACCTTTTTGGGATTAAGGATCTATAGCTAATAACACTAGACTCCTCATGTAGAGGAATAGTAATCTGTTATTCAATAATGGAATGGTATCAAGAAAACTACACCTTTACACAATCATTTAAATTATAAATGCTCATAATAGATGGTGCAATGTAGTAAATTACTTTGTATGGCTTTTCTACCCATAAGTCATTGTAAATTCAGTGGTGGAATGAGCAACTGAGGAGCTCCTGATTGTAAATGTTATTCACCTGGGTTATTTCTGTTGGGTGTGACACAGTGCAATGTTATGGGCGGCTCACTCTCAGGTGCTTAGAATTCTATTGTTATGATTGGTTGGTTTGGCCACTCTGCCAAGCTCAAAAGGAGGCCTCATAGAGACAGAACTCTCTCTGACTGCTGGTTGAGGAAGATCTGCTGCTGAAAGAGACACAGGCTCCTGAGACATGTGTTGCTGGGAAACAGACGCAAGAGACACACATTGCTGAGTGAGACACCGAGGGACCAGCACTGCTGGGAAAGAGACTGTGAGAGACTGTTGGCTGAGGGACGGTGGGCTGGGAGAGAGACTGAGCATTTTTCCTGAACTTGAATTGTAGCCTGTGGTGCTTCCCTAATAAACTCCATAATCTGTGAGCTCTGTGTGGCCACTGCAGTGAATTATAGAATCCAGGAGAGAGGTGGTGGGTGCTTTGGGAGGAATGGTTGGTGAAAGGGCTGGAGGGAGGCAGCATGTCTGGCCTAGCAGGAATAGGCCTTGGGCTATTGATGGTGATTCTGTCTTCCTCTTGTGGGATTAGAGGAGGTCAGAACATGTGGCCTCCTTGCTGTTTTTGTAGATGGCTAACATAAAAAATGAAAATTTTTCTTCAAAGCCATCTTCTCTTCTCTAACCTCTTTGAAATCTCACCACCTAGAAGTGGTGGCATAGTGTTTAAAGCATCTGACTGCTAACCAGAAGGCTGGCAGTTCAAACCCACTAGCCACTCTTCAGAAGGAAGGTTGGGCGATCTACTTCCATAGGGATACTGCCTGAGAAACCCAAGGAGGGGTCGCTATGAGTCGAATCCGACTCAGCAGCAGTGAGTGAGAAGTAAACAAAACTAGAGTGGTTTATCCTTCCAAATTTGTGTAGGATGAAGAGAACGGTATTGGCAGGACTGAAATTTCATTATTGACTGGAAATCTGGGGTCAGTAATAATGATCCTAGTGTCTTTTCTAGGAGCTCTGGTAGCGCAGTGCCTAAGGCACTTGACTGCTGAACAGAAGGCTGGCAGTTCAAACCCACCAGCCACTCCTTGAAAGGATGGTTGGGCAATCTACTTCTGTAGTGATACTGCCTCAGAAACCCAAGGAGGGGTCGCTATGAGTCGGGTCCGACTCCAAGACACATAACAACAGTGTCTTTTCTAGGTGACTGCAACCCCAAGATATTGCTACTGTTGCCAAAGAAGGAGTGAAAGTCATTATGTCTCCCAGGGAATAGGAGTCCCTTTAATAGAGGGCATGATAATAGTCTGAGTTTTCAACAAATTGGAGATAGCTCTCAAGAAATTGCCATATAGACAACTATTTGACTACTGGCAAATTCTATTCCACTTAGTAATGGAGGACTGAAGGAAATCTGAGTGTAGACTTTAAACCTATGCAGCTAAGAAAGGGATATTCTTTTGAAAGGAAAGGCTAAGGTCTTTATTTGCAGGCATGAGTGGTTCGCTAGAGTATATTATTGGGGGTTTCATCCAGATAATAAGGTGATATATAATTAGATTTGTCTGATGAATTCTGCCTAGTGGTCTTGAATGAAAAACAAAAATAATTTGAATATGTAGGGCAGGAAAGAACCTTGCGATTGATGCAAGGCTGATTTTTTTTTTTTTTTTTTTTTTTTAAAGACTGATGGTGTCAACTACAAATTTAAAATCTGTATCTTCTACACCAGAACTATCTCAAGTGTGGCTTTCGATTAATGAGGGCACCTTGGAAAATTAGGTAAAAATAAACTGACAGAAATTAGGAATCATAAGTGTTAATGATAATAAACAAGACATTTATTTTCCAGACTTGGGAGTAAAGGGAAAAGTCAGTTTGCCCTATCAATGGTAGGTTTTCTGAAAGATTCTCCATTCATTCCATAGAATTGGATAGGTTGATCTTAGAGGATTCTGTACACTTAATTCATAAAGAGAACTTCCTTTTGAAGAGAGTGGTCAAAGAGTGAGCCTTCGTGAGCAGCTTCGCTGGTGCATGGCCAGACTCCCTCTCTGAGTGAAGCTTTTTCCACATTGGCCACACAGATAGGGTGTCTCTCCTGTGTGGATTTTGCCATGCAGAATACAATTCCCTCTAGTGTGGAAACTCTTCCTGCACTGTGAACAGGCATAGGGTTTCAGGCCTGTGTGGACTCGGATATGAACAATTAAACTTCCTTTCTGACTGAAGGCTTTTCCACACTGATCACATCTGTAGGGCTTCTCACCACTGTGAACTCTTCTATGAACAGCAAGGTTACTTTGATTTCTGAAGCTTCTTTGACATATAATACACTCATAGGGTTTTTGTCCAGTGTGGAGTCTCTCATGAACAGCCAGACTGCCTCGTTGACTAAAGCTTTTCCCACACTCCTTGCACTCGTAGGGCTTCTCTCCTGTGTGTATTCGCTGATGTGTAACAAGATTTCCTTTGGCCCTGAAGCTTTTTCCACAATGGGTACACTCAAAGGGCTTTTGACCAGTGTGGATTCTTTCATGTAACGTTAGACTACCTTTTTGCCTAAAGGATTTTCCACATTCTTGGCAATCATAAACCTTCTGTCTCACTCCAGATGAATCTTCAGGTAGTGTCTTAGAATCTGGGGATTTCTGTTCCAGCTTCTCTCTTCTGAAAGAATTCTGGAAATCCCAGCTTGAGGATCCTGTGGCCTCAGAATGATCATATTTGTGGTGGGCTTCTGTCATCACATCTGGTAAAATGAGAGGGAAGTCATGTAAGATGCACCAATATGCTGAGTGAGAAGAATGGAAAAAAAAAGAAACACAATACTTTGAGTGCTTATTATGTGCCAGGCATTATGCTGAAAACTTTGCATAGGTAATTCATCCTGAAAACAATCCTTATATTGCTACAGTTGAAGAAATGAGAGCACAGGAGGTCTCACAGTTACTAAGTGTAGAGTTGAGATTCAATCGCAGGCATACTCCATAGCAGTGTACTGCCTCTAATTTTAATTTAGCTGTTCGGATAATCTTGTAAGATGACGTATCTCCATTTCACATATAAGAAAATAGGCTTTGAAAATCAAGAAAATTATACAGGATCACATGGCGCCTCCTACCTAAGTTTTATCTGATTCCATACACATGTTGATCCAGGATGTATAGGGCCTGAAGTTTTAAAGTTTTAGGGGTCCCTTTCTGAAAAGAAGTATGACATTAGGCACAGGGCCTTGGAAAAGACCAATGCACATGAGGGGTTCTGAAGCCTAAGTTTCATTATAATTCTACTTCTGCTTCACATTCTACTCTCTTGACAGTAAAGCTCCAGGGCTTCAGAAAATATATAGCAGAATCCTCAGTACTTTACTGTTATAAACATACAAGGTAGAACTTATTGTCCCATTTTACAGATGAAGAGCCTGAATCTCAAACAAATAACTTGCCAGATATCACAGAAATAGCCAGGGCAATTATAAAATTTGCTCCAAAGAACTTTTTTCCTTCAAAATCCATGCTATCTTCAGCACACTAAGCTATAAATTAATTTGTTTTAGAAGTTATTCTCAAACATTTCCTATGCATATATTAACAGTGTTTTCCAGTACTACCTTGAATCTAAGCCTCCTGATATACTTTAAGTATGGGTGCATTTATCACTAAGTTTGCTTGGTGTTATCCTCAGGAAATTGTCTCCTTGGTCCCCTATCTCATTCAATGATTGCTTTGATATTGAAAGCTGCTCATTCATTTTCTGAGACAACCTCAACACTAGCTCCTTATCAAGCGGGTTCTCATTCTTCCTTTGAAATTCTATTCCTCCTCTGTTTCTACTATTAGTTCTAACTCCAATTTGCATGCTTTTCTTGTAACCCCCAGAACAGTGAGTTCTACCAAGGGAACATCTCCTCTGCTTCCTCAGACTGCTGGCCCATGCTGAGGGATCTGTGGTGAGGGCATCCCAGCGATCAACCAACACACTCACTGAAAAATGCTACATTCTGGGCATATCTTCCATGACAGTCCAGCAGGGTAGCAGTTGGAAATCCAAACATGTCCACTCCTGCTGTATGACCTTAATCACCACCTCTTCATATAACTTTTCCATGGGCTGTTCTTGGTTACCTGAGGGGGAAAAAACAGACAAAAACAAAACAAAACAACAAAAACGACAGGGCAGAACAGTTGTTAAGTGGGGAGGATAAAGTCAACGGGAGCTCCACATTAGGGTGCAAGTGAAAAGAGAAAATGTGAATTGCCTGATGTAATGTCACAGTCATCTATAACTGCAAAATGGACCCAAAGGTACCATGACTACATACAAATGAGTCCAGGAGGAAACAAGAGGTGGGAAAGCAGTGCACATATAAACACATAACTCTTCCTGCCAATTCTAAGATAATGATTACTCCTCTTTGTATCTTAGTCTTTGCATGTGATTGGGATCTTCTATTTCCCTCCTCCATCTAACCACCTGCTGTTTTATCCTCCAAGTCCCCAAAGGAATTCAGGATCTAAAAAACCAGTAATTCAGCCTTTACATTGGTTTCAGGTAGAAATGCCACTAACTCTCCTCTGTAGTTCCCTCTAGATTCCAGAGAATTTCATGTTACTTTTTAGCAATTCTGAGGAAGTTCCAGACCCCCATCTCCTACTGCTCAAGATAGAAGGCTGATTCTGAGGAAGTCTGGACACTTGGCGGTTTTGGGAAAAGGAAGAACTATTATGGATTCCAAAACTAAGCCCAAGGCACCAGTTGTTGTTGTTGTTTGCCGTCGAGTCGACCCCGACTCATAGCGACCCCTCCTTGGGTTTCCGAGGCAGTATCACTACGGAAGTAGGATTGCCCAACCTTCCTTCCGAGGAGTGGCTGGTGGGTTTGAACCGCCAGCCTTCTGGTTAGCAGTCAAGTGCCTTAGCCACTATGCTACCAGAGCTCCTCAAGGCACCAGAACCAGGTTTATTAATGTGTCTCTGGTTACATAGCCAGCAAGGATTCAAAGTGGAGGAAGGGCTTAAATCCAAAATGTTCTTGATCCAAATCCTATGCTTTTACAATAAGATGATTCTCCAGTTCCTTATCACTAAAGAGCTGGAGAGAAATCTTATAAAATGGAACAGAATGGAGCAGTGTTTGACCAGATGGAATTACTCTCCTTCCAGGTTCCAGAAATCCACTTATGTGTGCCTTACATTATCTTTTTGTATCCTTTTGTATAGTCTTCATTTCACAATATTTTTTTTTCAGGACCCTAATTACTGAACTTTTTACTATTTACCTAGTGGTTCTAAGTATTGTATTTGTTCCTCTCTAATAGCATCTATCAAAATGCTGGCCCCATGAATTAATGAAATAACAATGTTGTTGTTGCTGTTGTTATGTGCCATTGAGTAGGACCCAACTCACAGCAACCCCTCCTTGGGTTTCCTAGGTGGTATCACTATGGAAGTAGATTGCCCAACCTTCCTTCTCAGGAGTGGCTGGTGGGTTTGAACTGCCAGCCTTCTGGTTAGTAGTCAAGTGCCTTAGGCACTATGCTACCAGAGCTCCCATTAATATTATGCTGTTGTTATGTGCCATCGAGTCGGACCTGACTCATAGCGACTCCTCCTTGGGTTTCCGAGGCAGTATCACTACGGAAGTGGATTGCCCCATCTTCCTTCCGAGGAGTGGCTGGTGGGTTTGAACCGCCAGACTTCTGATTAGCAGTCAAGTGCCTTAGGCACTATGCTACCAGAGCTCC
>NW_006921639.1:9305991-9328267 GCF_000298275.1 Orycteropus afer afer | reverse complement strand
GCCCCATCTTCCTTCCGAGGAGTGGCTGGTGGGTTTGAACCGCCAGACTTCTGATTAGCAGTCAAGTGCCTTAGGCACTATGCTACCAGAGCTCCTATTAATAATATAGAAAACTAAATTCAAAACAACTACTATTTTACTCTTATCTATCATCTGATCACATACTAGAGAAGAGATTATTTTTATGAGGACTAGTCCTCCTTAGGAGAGAAATGTTAGCATACTATTTCTATAAAGAAATGCAGATTGAAATATCTGAAGTTAGGTAAATGGGGGAGGGGAGGGCAAATTAAATATTAGAAACCACAGGAATCTCTTCCTCAAACATTAGAAGTCTCCTTTAATACTTTAATAGCCCTCAACATCCTATTCACAATCATAAAAAGTTCATCAAAGTCAATCATAATGGACAATCCCCAAAGGATAAAACTGAGGAAACTCCTGGATAATTTTTATAGCTTCATTGTAGAGTCCAAGATCAAAAGGATGGTTATCTTCCTTAAACTGGAAGAATATGATGCTATAATTTGTTTTGTTAATCTAAGTACCTGTGTCCTTCTTCATAGCTGCACATTCTGCTACGTATTGTGATGATGGAAGAAGTATTTTAAACTCATATTTGGAGGACTCACTTCCGACTTGGAGTATAAGCTACAAAGGAATCCCTATCAAAGTGTCAGGATGCTCACTTGGAAGTGGGAGCATTACTGCTGGACAACTACATATGCACTAAGTACCTAGTCCAGAGTCAGTGGAAAAGTACAGGGCATTTACTGGCTGAAGTTGGATGCTATCACTGAAGATTCCAGATAATAGTCAGAACCAAAACTAACTCACTGCCATCCAGTTGATTCTGACTCATGGTGACCCCCACTGGATTTCAAAGGGAGCTCTGGAGGCACAGTCAAATAACTGCTAACCGGAAGGTTGGGGGTTCAAACCCACCAGCCACTCTGCGGAAGGAAGACTGGGCAATCTACTTCTATAAAGATTTACCACCTTGGAAACCCAAAGGGGGTCACTATGAGTGGGAATCCACTTGATGGCAGTGAGTTTGGTTTGGTTTGGTTTAAATCTTTACAGAAGCAGACTGCCTCATCTATTCTTCTGCAGAACAGTTGGTAGGTTCAAACCACCAACCTTATGGTTAGCAGCCAAGTACCTTAACCACTGCACCACCAGAGCTCCTTTAGGCATAACTGGTAGAATTTACAGCTTTGCCTCTGCATATGCTGTGAGCTCTTCAACAAGTAACAACTCAACTGTGTCTCCAGAACCTCCTTGCCTAATAAGAGGAAACAGTCTTACTTTTCTTCCTAGATCATTAGTCTGGGTTATCAATTTCCTGAAGATTTTGGAGAGTAGAAAATACTACTTTTTTCTATCAGAAAGGCTATTATATCCTATGGAAAAAGCTTGGAATTAAGCCATGAGAGATATGGATTATTGCCTTGACTTCCCCAGTATGTGACCTTGGGCAAGAAACCAAACAGCCCTGACTCTTATTTCCTCACTTACTAAACAGGTTAACAACAATGACTTCTTAGGTAGCTCCTGAGAAAATAAAATAAGAAACCAATTGTGAAGGGGCTCTGACGTGATCCATTGAGTTAAAGCTAAAAACGGAAAGTCCTTGAAGGAGAAGACTACGAGAGGACGTACTCTGCTGTTTCGGAACCCTTTTGGTGGATGGTTTCAGGACTAGGAGATTCTGAGTATGTGTGACTTTTCCCCACCTGAATCCAGTTTGTCATTTCTCCCATTCTCCACTCGGAGAGGTCTGCCTCTTTTCACTCTTTCTAGAGACTGCACTTACGTCCTGTCCATCGTCCAAATTTCTGTAATCGTCGCCGCAGGCATTTAGGGCACACCTGCCTGTGGCCTCCCCTTCCTTACCGCCTCCAGGGTGTGGGGCCTTCACCCATTTCCTGCCCTGCAGGAACAGCACTCGAAGGGGCCCCTGCTCCTCCCAGGCAGACCCTCCCCTCCCGTCTGAGGCCTTCAGGGATCGCTGTGCACCCTGGACCTCAGCACCGCACTCTTGGGTCCAGCTAAACCCTCCTCTCAGGCCGCAGACCTCTCCCCTGAAGTTGGCTTCTCTCAGGGCCCAGGCCGGCCAGGTCAGGGCCGCAGGGGCCGCGGGCAGAAGGCGGTGACACCTACAGCCCGGAGGCGGGGGCCTGACGGCGCGGCCCCGCCTCGCCCTGGCTCACTGACCCGAGCCCGCGGCCTCACTCACCCCAGCGGCGCGCGCCCGAAGATAGACAAAGGCCGGCACCCAGCCCCCAGTCGCGCCGGCGCAAGTGTAGCAGGACTACAACTCCCAGGAGCCTCCGCGCGAGCTCTCCCGCCTGCCAGGCCCGAGACTCGGAGGCCCCAGCTTCCTGAAGCACTGTGGGAAGCGTAGTTCGGGGGCACACCCGACCGCGCAGTCTCTGCCAGGCAGAGCGGGTTCTGGGATGAGCCGGGTTCTGGCCTCTCCGCTGAGTCCCGAGTCCCGCTCCTGGAGCTTCAAGACACTGACCTGATTGCGGAGCAGAGCCAGACCGAGGCAGTAACGTGGGCGCTAAGATTAGCAGCATCGTACTGTTTGAACCCACCAAGCGCTCTGGGGAAAAAGTTGTGGCAGTGTGCTTCTTAAAGATTTGTTATTGTTGTTGTTGTTGTTGTTATGTGCCCTCGAGTCGGACCCAACTCATAGCGACCCCTCCTTGGGTTTCCCAGGCAGTATCACTACGGAAGTAGATTGCCCCATCTTCCTTCCGAGGAGTGGCTGGTGGGAAGATTTACAGCCTTGGAAACCTCTGCCATGTAGGGTCGCTAGGAGTCGCCGTCGACTGGACGGGAACAGAATGACAGCATGAAGAAACCCAGTCCACGAAATCAGGGATCCGGGGAAGGGAACAAAATCTTGGAGAGAAATCAGTTAATAAAGCCTTAGTGTTAAGCTGCTGCGTGAGCAAAACCTAAGCATTCCGCAAGTAGGGCTCCGAGGCTAGGAACAAATATTTCAAAACTGTGAGAAAAGATAATTTGGAACAGCACAGTGGATTTCCAGGGCCTGGCAGGAGGATACCTTCTGTGAGGTGAAGAACTATTTTCTTCTGACCCACTGATAAGAATTCTCACTAGCTTTTTCGTGAGGAGGAATAGTAGGAGATAGGTTGGAATTGTCTTAACTTGCATCTGGGCACCACAACTGACTAACCATGGGATTTTGGTCAGGCTTCTTACTTGGTGGAGGAGGCCAAGGACGGGGTCAGGTGGCAGAGGCAGGAGCTGGGTGAAGGCATCATTGGAAGAGCCAGGGTCTAGGTCAGGCCCTTCAGAGTAAAGGCAGGCATGTGACTGAACCTAGAAGAAATAGTTATGCACGTACTGTATGAATTATGGAGAGAAAACAATATTTCCTGAGGTGACAAATTAGATTTTTCTTTTTTGACTGAAGTTGTGACTGAAGCATTGATAAATTGTAAATCCTGAAATTCAGCACAAGGGGTAAGAGCTCTTATTCATGGGGCTTCTCTGAACACAGACAAGATCAAACCAAACCCACTGCCATTGAGTCAGTTCCAACTGATGGTGAACCCTATTGGGTTTCCAAGGCTGTAAATCTTTAGGGAAGTAGATTGCCTCATCTTCCTCCCACGTAGCAGCTGGTGGGTTTGAACCACCATCCCTCTGGTTAGAAACCAAATGCTTTACCCATTACCCACCAGAGCTCCTTGAGATAAGTCCAGAGGCAGTCAAATCCTTGGTTCTACTGTATGATTCTGGGAGGGAAGCAAGGTTGCATTTGAACATATATGAGATAATGGATTCCTAAAATGCCTTAATATGCTGTGGTGGCATAGTGGATAAGGCATTTGACTGCTAACCAGAAGGTTGGTGGTTCAAACCCATCAGCCGCTCCATGGAAGGAAGATGGGGCAATCTACTTCCGTAGTGATACTGCCTAGGAAACCCAGTGGGCATCACTATGAGTTGGAATCAACTTGATAGCAGTGAGTTTGGTTTTTTTTTTTTTTTTTCAGATATGCTGTTATCAGACCCTGACCTCTGCAAGAGGAATGGCATTTAAGTTCCTGATAGTTTAAGCTTCAGCTGGGGCTTCAGCCTTCCAAATTGTCTTCTTTTTTTTTTTTTTTCTCTCATCTTGAATTTCTCCTGCCCAGTATACTTCTCTCCAAGAACCCAGCTTCCAGAGCTTCCACTCAGTAGATTTGCCTATCCTATTAAATAAAGCACTTCCTAAGAAATGTTTCTTTCAATATACTACTACTATATGTTACTTACTGTACTTTTTACTATACCACTACCATTCCTACTTCCAATGCTACTTCTAATGTTGTATAATCTACCTAAAAGCCACACATCTGTTAAACAGAACAAAACAAAATAAATTTCACACAGTATGCAAAAGTGCTGTGTAAATAGTAAATTGATTTCTAAATGTCAGTTATTATAACAAATAATATTTAGTTTCAGTCAGAAAATATTTGTTGAGTCCTTTTTTCAGTGTCAGAAGCTGTGCAGGGTATTGGGGACATAAATATGAACAAGACATAACCTTTATTCCCAGGGCCCTGACAGTGTAGCTGAGAAGACAATCACAGTATATTCCTTAAAACCTAGGCTGGCAATGATCACACAGAGAAGTCCCTGGAGCATTCAGCGGACATTGCCGTGAAGTCCCCCACTCCTATAACTCACCTCAGCATGATTGCAGAGGTCTGTATGGCATCATTAGTTTTAAAGTCAGAGACAGACACGGGTAGGGATATTAGGAGATGGGGTTCCATAAAGCAAAGTTTAGCCCGGGCAAGGCACAGCAAAGGTCCGGTTTTATTAATGTGGTGCTGTATGTATGTTTCTACTCCCTTCTCTCCCAAGACTCTGTGTCAGACCAGGGAGGTTATGCACTCCTTAGAATAACCAACCACACAAGATCAAAAGGGCAGTATTTACTCAGGGATAAAGCTCAGAAGGCAGGAAAGGATAGGAAAGAAGTATGAATGGAAATGGTAAACACGGGGAGCAAGTGGCAAGAGTGCTGTTACTTTGTGGGGATTGCAATCAATGTCACGAAACAAAATGTGTATGCATGTTGAATGGAAAACCAATTTGCTCTGTAAACTTTGACCTAAATCACAATAAATTTTTTTTTTTTTTTAAAAAAACGACTCTGTGTCATTAAGACTGCTCTACACCTAGGGCCCAAAATCATTTCCAGTGCTAACAAACAGCACCAAGCACCTCAAGGTCACCAGGACATATTAGTTCTGTTAGATCAGTACCAGCTGTGGACATTAGGACACACGTTTCAGATCCCTTGGTGGGGAAAGGCAGCTGTGAAGTAGGACTGCAGTCACTTTTCTTTTTTTCTTCATATAAATCTGCATAAACTCCCTTAAGGGGTTTTATGAAATGAAAACATTGAAAGGAAAGTGGGGGAGAAAGTAGTTGAGATTGGAGTTGAAAATCCCAGAGACCGAACACTCCCTAGACAGATACTTACCAGTCTTTGCTTAGGTCTTTAATGAGGCCCAGTACTCAACCAACCCCTGCATCTTAAGGCAAATACTTAAGAGGAGGGAGGGGAAAAGGGCGAGTGGGAAAGAGAAATCTTTGTCAGAAGTGTAGTTTTGAAAAATTGCCAAAGAACCATTCTTTCACTTTGCATGCACTTTAAAACAGGGGAAGTTCAGATAATTTAATAAACAGTGTTAGGGCAAAGGCTAACCACTATTTTTTTTTTTTTTGGTAGGGGCGGTAGTTATATATTTTACCTAGCTCCTTATGCTAAAATAACCTCCAGATGGATTCAATGTAAAATGTAAAACACAGATCCAATAAAAGACCCCAAAGAACATATGTATTAATAGTTTTATAATCTTGGCATAATAAAAGCTTTCCTAACCATGGTAACAAAGACAGAAACAATAAAGAAAAATATTGCTGGATTTGACTGCATTAAAATCCAACACTTTGATATGACAAAACATCACTGAATGAAGTTAACATATGACAAACTGGGAAAATATTGTCATATTTAAAGATATCATGTAGGCTACAAAGAAAAAGACAATATTTCAACAGAAATTTGGCAAAGAACAAGCAACTCACAAAAGAAAAATATAAAAATAAATATAAGAAAAATGTTCAAATTTACTATTCATTAAAAAAATAAAAGCCAACTGAGACAAAGAAAAATGTTTCTCATTTGTCTACTGAATGGCAAAGATGGCAAAGGGGGCTAGGGAAGTGGACATTTTTATCCACGTGTGAATTGGAGACAACTATTCTCATTAGAAATGTAGCAATGTGTATCAAATGTCCTAAAACTGTACTCATTACTTTTAAAATATTTTACCAAGGGGATAAATCAGATAATTAGATAATTATATCCCAAATATGGGATGAAAGCTGTAGTATCTTGGTTTCTAGAGTGAATTATTTTCTTGGAAAGGACTTCCAGTTCCTTTTAAAAGAGTGGCTGCCCCAGAACTTTCCAGAAGACGGTGTGAAGCTCATGTCCTTTACTTGCTGTCATAGCACTGAACAAAGCATTTGGGTTGAGAATGGTAGAATGAGGGTTCACCCTCCTGGAAGCCTTTATTACAACAATTGCCATCATGTTTCAGTTCCTGCCAGAAATGCAAACGTCTTTAATTATCTCTTAGCTACTACGTTCACCCTACACCCCATAATACTCTGTACGTTCCCTGAACTAACCCATCTTCCCAAACCATCTCATTATGTCTATTATGGAGGCTAAGTGTTTGGGAGAAAGTTGACTTTCTCGCTGTCTCTGCTTAGTGATCAAACTTGAGTAGTTGTACTCACCAGAGAGAAAGATCCATGCTTTGGTACAGTTCTCTGAAAAGGTTTTGAACCCTGGGAAAGAGTAACCCAAGTGTCGATTTGCCAACTATTTACGAGGGCTGGATGTGGGAGCTCTAGTGGGGTAGTGGTTAAGGCATTTGTCTGCTAAGCAAAAGGTCAATGGTTCAAACCTATCAGCTGGTTCATGGAAGAAAGATGAGGCATTTGGGTCACTACAAGTCAGAATTGGCCTGATGGCAGTGAGTTTGGTTTGGTTTTTTTGAAAGTCTTCCTAGCTTGTCCTGGGATAAGCCATTCCTCTTGTCTGTAGCTACCTCTGTCTCTTTGACTAAACATGCCTTGTATTTGCTCTCACTACTCTTACCTGGTTTGTAAATTCAAAATACTAATGATTTGGACTCAATGATGCCTAGTGTGTAATATTATCTAACCCTCATTGCTTTTATCCCTCATAACTCAGCTATTCAAATAAAAATCATTCATCCTCAGTAGAGCTGTTTGTGGGGCTTCGGACAAACATTTAGTTTTGCCATATACTTTTATCATTTAACTAGCTGTGACCTTCTTCAGCCCCTTGAGGGAGTTGATTATAAACCAGAAGGTGAGAGGAAAACTTTGGGGGTGAGGACTGATGATCTATATTTAGTACATAATTGTATCTATTTCCAGAGCTATGGGCCTGGACATTATTTCCTGCTGAAACTCTAATCCACAGTTGATTATCCTGTTGGTGTATATGATGGTTGTTAATGTTATGTGTCAACTTGGCTAGGCTAAGATTCTCAGTGGCTTGGCAGACAATGTAATACAATATAATCAGTTTCCATGATGTGATCAGCCAATCAATTGAAAAGGGAGTTTCCTTTGGGATATGCCAACCTCCAGTATATAGTGGATATTCTGGCAAAGCTGCCTCCAGTATATAAACGGATGTTCTGGTAAAGCTTACTTGCACTCTTCACCTGACCTCCATTTTTCTGTGTTATAAGTCTGCAGAAGTCTCTGTCTTGTCACCTAACCTGCAGAGTTTTGATTTGCCAGCCTCCACTGTCCTGTGACCCAGCAGAAGCTGTCAGCCTGCCACCTGATGTGTGCATTTTGGATTTGCCAGCCTCCACAATTGTGTAAGCCATTTCCTTAGTTATCTGGTGCAGCTGTAATAGAAATACCACCACTGGGTGGCTTTAACAAACCCATTTATTTTCTCAAAGTTTCAGAGCCTAGAAGTCCAATTCAGGGCACCGGCTCTAGGGCAGGGCTTTCTCTCTCTTTTGGCTCTGGGGGAAGGTCCTTGTCTTTTCTCAGTTTCTGTTTCTTGGTTCCTTAAAGATCTCATGTGCCCTGGGGTCTGTCTTCTCCCACCTGTGCTTGCTTGTTTGTTCAATCTGCTCTTTTTTACCTTAAAGGAGATTGACTTAAAACACATCCTACACTAATACTGCCTTGTTAACATTATGAAGAAAATCAATTCCCAAATGGGATTATAACCAGAGGTATAAAAACCCCCACTGCCATTGAGTTGGTTCTGACTCATGGTGACCCCCATTGGGTTTCTGAGGCAGTAAATCTTTATGGAAACAGATTGCCCAGTCTTGCTTCCATGGAGTGACTGGTAGGTTTGAAGCACCAACTTTCTGGTTAGTAGTCAGATGCCTTAGGCACTGTGCTACCAGAGCTCCTTAGCCAGAGGTAAAAACACAATGCAACGCACTGACATCCAGTCGGATCCGACTCATAGCAACCCCTCCTTGGGTTTCCAAGGAGGTGTTGTTGTTGTTATGTGCCATTGAGTCAGACATGACTCATAGCCACCCCTCCTTTGGTTTCCGAGGAGGTATCACTACGGAAGTAGATTGCCCAACCTTCCCTCCGAGGAGGGGCTAGTGGATTTGAACCGCCAGCCTTCTGGTTAGCAGTCAAGTGCCTTAGGCACTATGCCACCAGAGCTCCCAACCAGAGTATAGGGGTTAGGATTTACAGCATATATAGGAAGATGGGGCAATCTACTTCCGTAGTGATACTGCCTCGGAAACCCAAGGAGGGGTCGCTGTGAGTCAGGTCTGACTTGACGGCACATAACAACAACTATGTGTGTGTGTGTGTGTATATATATATGTATATATAAAATTAATTGTGATTTGGGTGAAAGTTTACACAGCAAATTCACTTTCCATACAGCAGTTCACATACACTTTGTCTCATGACATTGACTACAATTTACCACAATGCAACAGCTCCCCTCCCACTTCCTCCTGATAGTTACCTCTTCCCTGTGTCCATCCCTCCATGCACTCCTGCCCTCTGAGCTGTCTCCCTGTGCATAAACAGCCCTCCTTTCTCCCATGATTGTTCTCTCCAAGGAGTGTATCTACCTCAGGTAAATGTTCAGCTCATATGCCTGTCTTTTATTTGGCTGGAAGCCACAGGTGTGGCTTCAATTCCAGACTTGAAGGGCAGCTAGGGGCCATAGTCTCAGTGGTTCCACTAGGCTCTATCCGACCAGGAAACCTGGTCCACCTCCCCCTTTTTTTTCCAAATGATTTTGAGTTTTATTCCACATTGTTCTCCTTCTCTATCTAGGATCTCCTACATAGATCCCCCTCCGAGTGGTTGACGGTGGTAGCCAGGTACCATCTAGTTCTTCTGATCTCATAGTCGTAGAGGCTGCAGATTGCATGGTATACCAGTCGCTAGACTAATTCTTTCCATGAATCTTTGATTTTCTTCATTCTTCCTTGCTCTGGATGAGGAGAGACCCATCGTTCCATCTAGATGGCAGCTTGCAAGCTTTTAAGATCCCAGTCACTACTCGCCAATGTTTGGAGGTGGAACAATGTTTTGTGTAGTATGTTATGCCAGTTGAGCTGGATGTCTCCAGTGACTATGGTCCCGAGCCCACAGGTTCAACTACTTGGTCCCTTTGGGGAGCTGGCTGTGACCAAGAAGTGACTACAACCTTGCCATTTGTCAGCTCTACTATATACCAGGGAATTGAGATCATACAAATACACTTATGGGACTACTGTCTGGCAACCCTATACATGGCCTTGGGTACACTCCCTGCTTCAAAGACATACCTAATAGTTCAGTCTGTCCACCCATCTATCCACCCCTATACCCATGTTTGCCTTCACTGACAATGCAGTATTTTATGTGCAAAAGGGTTCGTCTTTGTTGTCTGTACCTCCCATGCACCTCTCTATGTTTTCCTCTTCCTCAATGCCACCATGTTGATCACTCACATTTGGTACATTGCCCTTGTCTTCACCCAAATCAATACTTATCTCTTACTATCTAACAGTGTTCCTTCCCTTCCCCTTCCATCCCTGGTAACCAACAAAGAAAATTTCCTTCCATATAGAAACTTTCCTTGACTTTTACAATAATGGACTAATACAATATTTGTCCTTCTGTGATAGACTTATTTCACTCAGCATAATGTCCTCCAAGTTCATCCACATTATGTGATGTTTTGCAGATTCTAGGTTATTCTTTAGGGTTTCATAGTATTCCATTGTGTGTATGTACCAAAGTTTGGTTATCCATTCCTTAGTTGATTGTTTCCATCTTTTGGCTATTGTAAATAGTGCTGCGAAGAACATGGGTTGCATATGTCTGTTCTTGTTCTGGCTCTCACTTCTTTAGGATATATACCTAGTAATGGAATGTCTGGGTCAAATGGTATTTCTAATTCCAACTTTTGAAGGAATTGCCATACTGCTTTCCACAGTGGTTGTACCATTTGACAGTCCCACCAGCAGTGTATGAGAGTCCCAATCTCTCCACATCCTCGCCAGCATCTGTTATTTTCAGTCTTGTTGAACTTTGCTACTAGTGCTAGAGCAAGATGGTATCTCATTGTTGTTTTAATTTGCATCTCTCTGATAGGTAATGATAGTGAGCATTTCTTCATGTGTTTGTTGGCCGCCTGAGTATCCTCCTTGGTGAAGTGTCTATTCATGTCTTCTGCCCATTTTTAATTGGATTATTTGTCTTTTTGTTATTGAGGTACAGCACATATTTTTAAGGACCGCAACTCAATCCATAACACATACACACCCACACCCACACACACATGACATATACGATTTGGATGTTGTGTGAACGCAGGCAGCCCCCAGGTTATGAAGTCTGACTCAACATACAACTTGTAGTTATGAACTGACCCCTGTAAAACCTGTTATATTAAAAATTTGAAGTACATACAATGATTTATAATAACAAATGGGTGTATTTTTCAATACACATCAAAACATTATATTTTTTATTACTGTATTATTATGTTAAAGATGTCTTAGTGTATTTGGAAGAGTTTCTTTGATAGAGCCTGAACTCTATTATAAGCTTCTGGGACTACAAACATATATGAGGTCAGACATTGCCTGAATGGACTTTATGTGGTATGTGACTATATATTGTTGTTAGGTGACTCAAAGTGACACTATTTGCATTCAGCAAATCTGCTGCAAAAGACAGAACAAAACATCACTGTCTCCTCTGCCATCCTCAAAATCATTATATATATATTTCATATATATATTTTCATATATATATTTTCACTGGGTTTGCTGAAGGAGAACCCATACTAAGACAGTGTTACTTAGTGGGCTGCCTCTAGGGTTCTCTTAAGCCGAAAACCAAACTGACTACCATCGAGTTGATTCCGATTCATAGTGACCCTTTTTTGGACAGAGTAGAATTGTTCATAGGTTTCTAAGGCTGTAAATCTCTATGGTAGCAGATTGCCTCATCTTTCTTCTGCAAAGCAGCTCGTAGGTTTGAACCACTGATCTTTTCGGTTTAGGATGTTTTTATTGAACTGCTTGGCTCAGAAAGCAGTGCCTTTTGTAGTGTGGATGAATGTTGTCTTCTCCAATGAACCTTCTGAGGAAATGTCAAGGGGAAGCACAAAATCCTGTATTAGTCCATTATACCAGTTCATTTTGTAGGAAGGACTCCCAAGTCGCCAGAGGGTAAAGACATGAATATGATTAAAGGTAGGAGTTGAAAGATGTTCCTGCTCAGATCATCCACTGAATATACTTTATCCCACATTTTCTGCTCTTAAAGCTATGGCTTTTAATCTGGGACCCATGGATGGGTTCTGTTTGGATCTGTGAACTTGTGAAATGATAAAAGTGGATTTAGAGAACCCCTGAGACTATGGCCTGGGTTATCCTTCATGCCTGGAACTGGACTCACTTCCATGCATTAGCTCTCAGCCAAAGATTAGAAAGACCTATAAGCAGAACACCTACCCCAGGGAGGTGCACCCAGCTGCCCTAGGGAGATGCACCTCTTGGATCAATCAACTGTGAGACACCACAGGGCAGCATTTGCAAAGAGGGAAAGATGGACAGACAGGAATGCATAGATAAGAAGGGCACAGGGAAGGGGTAGTTGATGGGGGGAGAGCTTTTTATTATTGGGATTGTAATAGGGGGTGGGCATGAAACCAGATGTGCATGAGCTGTTGAGAGTAAAACAAATCTGTTTTGTAAATTTGTACCCAAACCACAATATTTTTTTTTTTTTGGAAGTGGACCTGCAGGCTTTTTAGGACAGATAGCATATAATTTTCATCAAAGTTTGGTTGATCTCCAAAAAGATTTAAATGATTGTCATAGAGAAACCTTGAGACAGAGAAAGGTCATTACAATTGTTTTTTCTTTTAACTGTTCATTCTGAAATAATTTTAGACTTACAAGAAAGTTGCAAAAACAATACCAAGGGTTCACATCTGTCTTTCACCCAGCTTCCCCTAATGTCAACAACATTAGACTCACATGAAACTATAATAATTATAACCAGAAAGTGTACATTGATACAATACATAATAGTAATACTTAATAGTAAACTACTGGCCTTATTTTAATTTCACCAGTTTTCCCTCTAGTGTTCATTTTCTGTTTCATGGTTCAGTCCAGGACCCCACATTGTATATAGATGTTGAGTCTCCTTAATCTCTTCTAACCTGTGACATTTCTTCATGAGAAATTCTATTTTAAAGAATAAAATAAAATCTCTTGCTAGTGATGATATTAAAATTCTAGATAAATATAGGGACATGCAAATTGTCTGCTTCTTTTTTTTCTTCTTACTCATTTTCTTTTTCCAATAAAGCTTAAAATTAGCTTTATTTTTATTTACTATAAATGAAGTAAAAAATAAGTAATGATTTTTATCCTAAAAATAAAAAAAAAATCTATATAATTGAGGAGTTTGAAAGGCTTCAACCATATTTCAGAGTAGACAAACGTATTTCATGAAATATCAAATGCACAATAGTAGTAATCATGCAACTGATTTTATGACTGTGTAATAAAGAATTAACCTTTCCCAAAAAGAGAGCCTTGGCTTCTGGAAAGTAATCTCTAAACCTTTGGAATGTAATACCTGATGGTGGGTCTTTGTTTGCCTACAGAACTTGGGTCATATTGGATAGTCAGTCTAACATTGTGATTGAGGGTTGCAGCTTTGGATCAAAGGGCATCAGTTGACGACTCTGGCGAAGCTGGAGACTGAAATTAGCTATGTGGGCAATCAGTCATGCCTAAATGATGTCACTGTTCTTAGGTGCCATCAAGTCGCTCCAAGTCATAGTGACCCTATGTACAATAGAATGAAACACTACCTGTTCCTGCATCATCCTCACAATCTTGCTATGCTTCAGTTCATCATTGCAGCCACTGTCAATCCATCTCATTGACGGTCTTTCCCTTCTTTGCTGACCCTCAACTTTACCAAGCATGGTATTCTTCTCCAGGGAATGATCCCTTCTGATAGCATAACCTAAGACAGTGAGAGGAAGTCTGGCCATTCTTGCTTTTAAGGAGTATCCTGGCTGTACTCCTTCCAAAACAGATTTGTTCATTCTTCTGGCAGTCCATGGTATTTTCAGTATTCTTCACCAACACAGTAATTCAAAGGCATCTACTCTTCTTCAGTCTTCCTTATGCATTGTCCAGCTTTTGCATGCACATGAAACCAAACCAAACCAAAACAAAAAACCAAACTCACTGCCGTTGAGTAGTTTTCCTACTCATAGTGACCCCTTCTTGGGTTTCTGAGGTGGTATCTCTATGGAAGTAGGTTGCCCAATCTTCCTTCCAAGGAGTAGCTGGTGGGTTTGAACTGCCAGCCTTCTGGTTAGCAGTCAAGTGCCTTAGGCACTACGCCACCAGAGTTCTTGCATCGGTACGAGGTTACTGAAAATACCATGGCTTGGGTTTGATTCACCTTAGTCTTCAACCTGACATCTTTGCTTCTTAGCGCTTTAATGAGGTCTTTTGCTGCAGATTTGCTAAATGCAATATGAGGTCTGATTTCTTTGTTTTATTTTAATTGTAATTTGGGTGAAAGTTGACAAAGCAAATTCATTTTCCATACAATAGTTCATACACATTTTGTTTCATGACATTGATTGCAATCCCCACAATCTAACAGTTCCCTTCTTATTTCCTCCCAGTGTTTACCTCTTTCCTGTGTCCTTCTTTTCTATGCATTCCTGCTCTCTGAGCCATCTCACTGTGCAGTACTGCCCTTCTGATCTCCCATGGTTGATTGTTATAAGAAGTGTACCTGCCTGGTGTAAATGTTTACCCTATATGACTATCTATTGTTTGGCTGGAATCCGTGTGAGTGAGTTCAATTCCAGCCCTGAAGGGCGACTAGGGGCTATAGTCTCCAGAGTTTCACTGGTTTCTATCAGGCCAGTAAGCCTGGTCTTTTTTATGATTTTGAGTTTTGTTCATTTTTCTCCCACGCTATGCAGCATCTCCCATTTTGATCCTTTTTTGAGTAGTTGGCAGTGGTAGAGTGTCTGATTTCTTGATTGCTGCTTTCGTGACTTGATTGGGGATCTAAGTAAAATGAAATCACCGACAACTTCAATCTTTTCTCCATTTGTTGTGATGCTGCATATCGGTCCAGTTGTGAGGATTTTTGTTTTCTTTATCTTGAGGTGCAGTCCATACTGAAGACTGTGGTCTTTGATCTTTACAAGTAAGTGCTTCCAGTCATCTTCATTTTCAGCAAGCAAGATGTGTCATCTGCATATAGTCCATTGTTAACGTTTTCCTACAATCCCAATTTTGTGTTCCTCATATAGTCTAGCCACTTGGATTGTTTGTTCAGCATACAGATTGGTGAAAGATATAACCCTGATACACACTTTTCTTGATTTTAAGCCACGTAGTATTTCCTTGTCTGTTCAAAGGACAGCCTCTTGGTCTATGTAAAGGTTATGCATGAGCATAATAAAGTGTTCTGGAATTGCCATTCTTCACAATGTTATCTGTAATTTGTTATGATCCACACAGTTGAATGTCTTTGCACAATCAATAAGATACAGGTAAGCATCTTTCTGATATTCTTTGCTTTCAGTCAAAATCCATTTGACATCAGCAATGCTATCCCTCATTCCATGTCCTCTTCTGAACACAACTTAAATTTCTGGCAGTTTCCTTTAATATACTGCTATAACCATTTTTGCAACCGACTAGAAGAGATTGGTATTGTGGCCATTCTAAAGAAAGGTGATCCAAAAGAATGTGGAAATTGTTGAATAATATCATTAATATCACGTGCAAGTAAAATTTCATTGCTCTTTTTAAAATCGTTGGAGTTCTTGGGCTAAGATATTAATTTTGGTTCTTTCTTCTGCTTTTTTTTAAATGTGTTCATTTATTGGTTTAAGTTGACCTCTGCATACGGCTTTTGCTGAGTCCCAAAAATTTTGGTATGCTATGTTTTCATTCTCATTTGCTTCTAAGGAATCCCCCCCCCCATTTTATTTCTTCTGTTACGTAGTCATTTTTGAGCAGAATGCCATTCAGTTCCCATGTATTTGACTTTTTCCCCCTAACATTCCTATTATTGATTTTAATTTTATAATATTTTGATCTGAGAAGATGCTGTATAGTATTTTGATGTTTTTAAAATTTATTGAAGCTTCCTTTGTGGCCTAACATATAGTCTATTCTGGAGAATGATATATGTGCACTGAGGAAGAATGTGTATTGCATTTTTGCTGGGTTGAGTGTTCTGTATATGCCTATGAGGTCACATTGGTCGATTGTGTTGTTGAGTTCTTCTGTATCTTTGTTGAGTCTTTTTTTCTAGTTGTTCTGTCCTTCATTGAAACTGGTGTCTTTGAGTCTTCTGTTACTATTGTGGAGTTGTCTATTTCTCTTTTCAATTCTATTAATGATTGCTTTATGTATTTTTGAGCTCCTTCATTGGGTGAACAGATATTTATTAGGGTTATGTCCTCTTGCTGATTGATCCTTTTGTCTTTATATAATGCCCTTCTTTGTCCATTGTTCTGGTTACCTAGTGCCGCTCTGACAAGAGTATACCACAAATGGGATGGCCTTAACAAACAGGAGTTTATTATCTTATAGTTTGGAGGCTTTAAGTCCAAGTTCAAAGTGCCAGGCTCTAGGGGCTGGGTGAAAGTCGCTCTGCCTTGGGTTTCAGCTCTGCCTCCAGCTCCTGGCCCACTGAAGCTGGAGACTTTTCTTTACTGCTGAGGCTGCGAAGCTCAAGGTTGACAAATAAAAAAGCACAGTCCCGATGTTACCAAACCACATGAGAGGCCATTTATTTAAGTACATTGAAAGTCCCAAGGTTGTCAGAGCATGGCAGGCTGCTAAACAATGACATGGCTACAAGCAGGGTTCAAGGTGCCATAAACTAGAGACCATTCCCCAAGGCTTCTGCTTCTATGCAGGAAGCAGACCACATTCCCTAAGGCAGCTACTCAGCTGCTCACAGTAGATTCCACCAAGGAGCTGATTACCAGTCTCATCATAGGGAACACTACATCCAGCTGCCCAGCCATTCAACCAGGCCTAGCCCAGTTGACACACCAACTGAGCTACATCCCTTATGCTGGTTTTTGCCTTGAAGTTTATTTTGAAGTTTATAAAATTAATATGAATTTTATTAATTGAAGTTTATTTGAAGTTTATAAAGTTAATATGGCCACTCTTGCTCTCTTTTGTTTGCCAATTAGCTTGATGCATTTTTTTCCATCCCTTGATTTTTATTTTAATCTTTGTGTCTAAGGTCAATCTCTTGTAGGCAGCATATTGATGGGTCCTGTTTTTTGAATCAGTCCTGCCACACACTTTCCCTTTAACGGTGCATTTAATCCATTCCCATCCAGTGTAATTAATGCTAGGTATGACTTTATTGCTATTCTTCTTTTGTGTCTTTTATTATGGTGTTGATGGCATCTTTGTTCTGAATATTTTTCTGTGTGGAGTTCATTTTATTCTTAGATTTTGTTTCTTCACTGTTGTTGATTTTGCTTTTACTAAGTTCTTCAAAAAAAGATGGAAAGAATACATAGATTCACTGTACCAAAAATAATTGATCAATGTTTAATCATTTCAGGAGGGAGCATGTGATCAATAACTGATGGTATTGAAGGAAGAAGTTCACACTCACTGAAGGTATTGGCAAAAAGCAAGGCTCCAGAAGTTAATGGAGTACCCATTGAGAGTTTCAACAGATACAGCACTGGAATACTCACTGTTTTAGCTGTCTTTTGGAAGACAGCTACCTGGCCAACTGATGAAGAGCTCCATATTTGTGCCCATTCCAAAGAAAGGTGATTCAACAGAATTCAGAAGTTATCAAACAATATAATTAATATCACATGCAAATATAGTTTTGCTGAAGATAATTAAAAAAATGGTTGCAGCCATACATCAACAGGGAACTCCCAGCAGTTCAAGCCAAATTCTGAAGAGGGCATGGAACAAGAGATATCATTGCTGATGTCAGATGGATCTTGGCTGAAAATAAAAAATACCAGAAAGATATTTACCTCTGTTTTATTAACTATGCAAAAGCATTTGACTGTGTGGATCATAACAGATTATAGATAACATTGCAAAGAATGGGGATTGCAGAACAGCAAATTGTGCTCAAGAGAACCTGTACATAGACCAAAAGGCAGTCATTTGAACAGAACCAGGGGATAGTGCATAGTTTAAAATCCAGAAATGTGTGTCGTGGTTTTATCATTTCACCATACTTATTCAATCTGTATTCTGAGCAAATATTCTGAGAAGCTGGATTATATGAAGAATTTAGCATCATTAACAACTTGCACTATGCAGAGGACACAACCTTGTTTGCGAGAGTAGAGAATATTTGAGGTACTTACTGATGAAGATCAAGGACTATCACCTTCAGTATGGATTACACCTCAACATAAAGGAAAAACCCTCAAAAATGGAATAATAAACAACATGATAAAAGAGAAAATATTAAATTTGTCAAGGATTTCATTTTACTTGTGTCCACAATCAATGCCCATGGAAGCAGAAGTCAAGAAATCAAATGACATATTGCACTGGACAAATCTGCTGCAAAAGACCTCTTTAAAGTGTTAAAGAGCAAAGATTTTACTTTGAAGACTAGGGTGTGCCTGACCATAGTTTCATGTGGACGTGAGAAGTGGACAATGAATAAAGAAGACTGTAGAAGAATTGACACATTTGAGTTGTAGTATTGATGAAGAATATTGAACCTACCATAGTTTGCTAGAAGAACAAATCTGTCTTTGAGGAAGTATAGCTGGAATGCTCTGTTGAAGTGAGAATGGCCAGGCTTCATCTCTTGTACTTTGGTCATGTTGTCAAAAGGAACCAGTCCCTGTAGAAGGATATCATATTTGGTATAGTATAGTAGAAGCTCAGTTAAAAAGAAGATTCACAACAAGATGGATTGACACAGTGGCTGTGATAATGGGCTCAAGCACAGCAATGATTGTAAAGATGGCGCAAGACTGGGCAGTGTTTTGTTCTGTTGTACATAGGGTTATTATGAGTTAGAACTGACTCGATGGCACCTAACAACAACAACAACGACAGCAACAACAAGTCCTTATGATTTTCTTCTTTCTTATTTTGGTTAGAAGGCTTATTAATTTTCTTTGCGCTTATTCTGTAGTTGATTTTTATGTTCTGGCATAGTGCCTAAGGCATTTGACTGCTAACCAGAAGGCTGGTAGTTCAAACCTATCAGTCACTCCTCGGAAGGAAGACTGGGCAATCTACTTATGTGGTGATATGGCCTCAGAAACCAAAGGAGGGGTCACTATGAGTCGGATCTGACTTGATAGCAGTGAGTTTGAGTTTTGAGAAAGTTTGAAACAGCCTGTTCTATATTGATATTGTCCTGACTTCTCCCTTTGGAAGTTCGTAACTACACAATTTATTCTAACATTTTGCTTTTGGAAAGTTTTCTGGTAGTAAGTTCTTGACAATTTTCTCTGTTTTTTTTTTTTTTTTTGCCTCCTTCTGTTCTGGAATTCCAATCACACATAGATTATTCTTCTTGGTATTGTGTCACACAATTCTTAGGCTTTCTTCATTTCTTTTTTTCTCATTTTTCCTCATACAAACTGGTGTCAAGATGTTTTTTTCTAGTTGGCTGATCCATTCTTCAATCAATTTGATCCTACTCTTTCATCCTTCCAAGTGTTATTTATCCCTGTAATTTTAGTGCTAATCTTCTGGGTTTTTAATTACTATTTTTGTGTGATTTCTAATTGTCTATTTATTTATTTTTTTGCCATTTTGTTCTTGTATTGTTTCCCTGAATTCTTCTAGGGAGTTGGCTGTGTTTTCCTTGATTTTGTTTGTGGTTTCCTTGAGCTCTTAGAAGGCCCTATATAGATACCTTTTGAATTCCTTACCAGATAGTTCTGTTACCTGTTCTTCCTTGGGCAAGTTTCCTAGTTCTTTTTTTGGTCACTTGCTTGCTCTGTCTTGTCCTGTTTCTTTGTTTGCATTGAAGTTGTCTATTGTCTTCAAGACATTTTGGAGTTGTTTTTATTTGTTGATTCTGTGTTGGTTTGTTTCTCTTTGATTTTTATTTTGCTGTGTTTTGATATATCTGGGAAAGTGGGGCAGATATGCTTCTTTAGTTGCTAGTTTGGCAGCACTGGGGTGCTCCCCACCTGTCTGCAAGCGGGTGGAGGGACTTGTGGGAATGTGGGCATGGGTCTCTGTTTGTTGGTTGTGAAAAGGAGCTGTGGGTGGTATGAGCAGGTGTTGTCACCATCTGTTATTGATCCAGTGATGCTGGAGTGGGTGGTGGCACTTACCTGCTGGGTGAGGTGGTAAGTGGTAGGTGTAGTGAGTATGACTGACTAGTGGGGAATTAATGTTCACCTCCCTTTGAATGGGGCAAGAAAAAAAGAAGGAAAAAAAAGGGGGGGTGGATGAGAAGAAAGATGGGTAAAAATAAAAGAAAAGAGGGATAAACAATCAAATAAAAAAGAAGAGAAGGTGGAAAACAGAAAAAAAATCGGGGGAGGGGAAGGCACTGCTGCAGCCATGGTCAGCCAGCAGCAGTGACAGCAGATAGTTGTGGTGTGATCTGCAGGAGTGCATGCCTATGGGGGAGGCAAGAACCTGGCATGCATCTTATGTTAAGTGACAGTCTCAAAACCAAACTCACTGCCATCAATTTGGTCCTGACTCATAGCAACCTCTCCTTGGGTTTCAGAGGCAGTATCTCTGTGGAAGTAGATTGCCCAGTCTTCCTTCTGAGGAGTGGCTGGGGGGGTTGAACCGCCAGCCTTCTGGTTAGCAGTCAAATGCCTTAGGCACTATACCACCAGACCTGTCAATGACCCTGTCAATGACACAGGCTTGCAAAGGCAGGCAGAGCCACAGACACTGACTTTGTCTGCCTAGGGCGGGGGTAGAGAGTGGCTGGGCTGCTGGTGAGAGAGGTGGCAGTCCGAGGAACTGGGTGGGTGGAGGTGACTGGTGTGGTGTCTCTAGCCACTGGGTTGGTGAGGGCAGGAAAGTGGCTCAACCCTGGTCACTAAGAAGGTGTGGTGGGGAAAGTAGAGATCAAGCACCTCTCAGATGCAATTCACTGGCATGAGTGTGGTGTACTTCTGGGCCCAGTCAGTTGATTATCCAGCTCCTGCTCACACTCAATCAAGTAGAGACCACCCAGTGTCCAGAATCTCCAACAACCACCCCACAAGCCTTCCTCTTCTGGTAGGCCCTCAACCTAAATGACTAGTGTTCACTAATAGTGAGTTGTTTCTTCGCCGTTCACTGGCTCCCTCCTTACTATGTGGTTGCCTGTGCCACTGGGAATCTCACATCTTTATCTACACTCTTCTCTCCCAGATCCAGTGTGTATTCTGCTCACCTTGATTCACTCCAGATCTCTCCACACTGTCTGTCCCAGTCTGGATTCCATGACACTGATTTCTCCTTGCTGTGTATGATGCCTTCTATGTCTCAAAATGGCCATGCTTCATTGGGCCTCAGCTTCTTCTCTCTCCCCAGTCACTGTCCTTGCTCTATTTTCCTTTCCAATCAGTGTTTAGTCTAATTCTTTATCCTTTCATTTGATACTCAGAGTTCCAGGATCATCATCTGTATCTATTTCTACTTGGTTTTTCTGGGTCTCTGTTGTAGAGGGATTGGGTAGAATGTGTCACCAGGATGTCATCTCGTCTCTGCTCCCTCTGATTCTTCCTGGAAATATTTGTTCATTCTTCTGGCAGTCCATGGTATATTCAATATTCTTTGTCAAGGCTATAATTCAAATGCATCAACTCTTCTTTGGTCTTCTTTATTCATTGTCCAGCTTTCACATGCATATGAGGCAATTGAAAATTCCGTGGCTTGGGTCAGGTATACTTTAGTCTTTAAAGTGACATCTTTTCTCTTTAACACTTTAAAGAAGTCTTTTGCAGCAGATTTGCCCAATGTGATACATCATTTTATTTCTTTACTGCTTCTTCTATGGGCATTGATTGTGGATTCAAGTAAAATGCAAAGGAAAACATATACAATTAAGAAAAAAAAAGTAGAGTTGACCTTAATGATGTGAATGGAGTAAGGCTTTTGGGACCTTCATTTGCTGAGACACCATGATTCAAAGTGAAAAGAAATAGCTGCAAACATCCATTAATAATTGGAACTTGGAACATATGAAGTATGAATCTAGGAAATTGGAAGATCAAAAGTGAAACAGACTGCATGAAGATTGATATCTTAGGCATTAGTGAACTGAAATGTACTGGTATTGGCCATTTTGAATTAGGCAATCATATGGCCTACTATGCAAAGTGTGACAAATTGGAGAGGGATGGTGTGATATTCATTGTCAAAAAAAGAATTTCAAGATCTAACCTGAAGTACAATTATCAGTGATTAGATAATATCCATATACCTACAAGGAAGAGTTACTACTGTTGTTGTTGTTGTTGTTGTTAAGTGCCGTCGAGTCGTTTCCGACTCATAGTGACCCCATGCACAGCAGAACGAAACACTGCCCGATCCCGCACCAGCCCCACAATCCCTGCTATACTCGAGCCCATCATCGCAGCCACTGTATCAATCCATCTCGTTGAAGGCCTCCCCCTCTTTCGTCGACC
>NW_006921639.1:9298667-9299799 GCF_000298275.1 Orycteropus afer afer | reverse complement strand
AACAACAACAACAACAACAGTCATTGAAGACCTGTAAGAAGGGTGTGGGGGAGGTTTTGTCTTCAAATTCATGAAGGGGGAGGAGAATAAAAATCAACAGCAACAGCCCAAGGTTGATTCCTGTGAAGTGGAGGTCAGACATGCCACCACCCTCCAAAATTTTTACCAATTCTGACACCAACTATCCCTTCCAACAGCACTCTCTACCTCTCTGCTGGGTCCAATAATTCACCACAAAACTCACAGATAATAATCATGATTATGAGGTTTATTAGGGAAGTAACAGGTTACAATTCAGGATCAGACCACAAGTCAGGATACAGTTCTTCAATGAAGGCAGCCTCTTTTCACCTGTGTCATAGGCACAGTTCTCTCTGGTCTTGGCCTCCTAGCCCTGCAGCCTCTTGGCCTCTGGCCTGCTCGGGCAAGTATTAAAAACTTCTTTTAGCTCTGCTGATAAGTGCCCAGAGAGGTACTCCACTTTACCAACAAGCCTCCTGCCTGAAGGCACTCAGTTTTCTTGCTTTGTGGGCTGGGAAGCCTACCAGTCTGTCTCATGCCAGTCTCTTGGTTCTGCTGCTTCTGCAGCTGCTGTGTCTCTGCCACTGCTTGTCCCTGTCTCAGTGTAGGGATCTCAGGCCCAAGGACCCACTCCACTCCTGGCTCTTCTTTCTTGATGGTAGTGATACCCCCCTTTCTGCCTCTGGGATGACTCATTTTTAGCCTAGTGGATGTCAAAACTGACCAATCCCTGAATTATGACTCCATACACCTCGTTTGCCTGCTTTCACCCCTACAAAGTGCCATGTACCTTGTTTACATTATTATCAAGCAATCCAGTCTCCTTGGTGGGCCACAAGCACTTCACATTTGCATAGTCCTACCTAGTCATCTAGTAGGAGTCACAAAGACCATGGCTAAAAGAGTCTTAACTAAGTAATTCACTGCACTGCAAGACCAAATGAGGATGGCATTAAGAACATCATACATGAAGAAAGCAAAACGTCATTAAAAAGATAGAAAAGAAAGCAAAGACCAAATTAGATGTCTGAAGAGACTCTGAAACTTGCTCCTGAATGTAGAGTAGGTAAAGCTGCTCAATGGCATCTAACAACAACAACAACAACAACAA
>NW_006921639.1:9295429-9297772 GCF_000298275.1 Orycteropus afer afer | reverse complement strand
ACACACACACACACACACACACACTTTTTTTCAACATATCCAGGAATTTTCCCTTCCCTCCTCTCCCATCTCTGGTAACCAACAAAGAAAGTTTCCTTCCATGTGTAAACCTTTCCTTGACTTTTTGCAATAGTGGACTAATAAAATATTTGTCCTTCTGTGATTGATTTATTTCACTCAGCATAATGTCCTCCAAGTTCATCCATGTTATGCAGTGTTTTGCAGATTTTACATTATTCTTTAGGGTTGCATAGTATTCCACAGTGTGTATGTATCACAGCTTGGATATCCATTCCTCGGATGGTGGGTCCTTAGGTTGTTTCCATCTCTTTGCTGTTGTGAATAGTGCTGCGATGAACATGGGTGTGCACACATCTATTTGAGTCCTGCCTCTCATGTCTTTAGGTCATATACATACTAATTGGATTGCTGGATCAAGTGATATTTCTATTTCCAGCTTTTTAAGGAATCGCCATACTGATTTCCACAGTGGTTGTAAAATTTTACAGTCCCACCAGCAGTGTAGAAAAATCCCAATCTCTCCACATCCTTGCCAGCATTTGTTATTTTCTGTGTTGTTGAACTTTGCTATTAGTGCTGGGGTGAGATGTATCTCATTGTTTTGATTTGCATATTTCTAATGGTTAATGATCACAAATTTCTTCATGTATTTGTTGGCTGCCTGAATATTTTCTTTGGTGAAGTGTCTATTCATGTCTTCTACCCATTTTTTAATTGGATTGTTTGCTTTTTAATGTTAAAGTGTTTGAGTTTTCTATAAATTTTAGATAAGACCTTTGCTCGATATATCATTGCTGAATATTTTTTTCCCATTCTGTAGGTTCTCTTTTTACTCTTTTGTAGAAGTCTTTTGATGCACACAAGAATTTAATTTTTAGAAGGTTCCAATCATCTAGTTTATCTTTGGCTGTTTGTGTATTTTAGATTATGCTTGATGGTCTATTTATGCCATAAATTAGAACCCCTATTTTTTCTTTGATGAACTTTATAGCTGTAGGTTTCACATTTAAGTCTTTGATCCATTTGAAGTTAGTTTTTGTGTATGGTGTGAGGTATGGGTCTTGTCTCATTTTTCTTCAATTGGCTATCCAGTTTTTCCAGCACTATTTGTTAGAAAGATGATCTCTTCCCCATTGGATGGATTTCGGTCCTTTGTCAAAGATCAGCTGACCATAGGTAGATGGATATATTTGTGGGTTCTCAATTCTGTCCCACTGGTCTGTGTGTCTGTCATTGTACCCATACCAGGTTGTTTTGACAACTGAGGCTGTATAGTAGGTTTTGAGATCTGGGAGTGTGAGTCTTCCTACTTTGTTCTTCTTCAATAGTGTTTTGCTTATCTGAGGTGTCTTTCCTTTCCATATAAAATTAATGATTGTTTTTTCCATGTCTTTGAAGAATGTTGATGGAATTTGGATTGGGATTGCATTGAATGTATAGTTTGCTTTGGGTAATATTGACATTTTCACAATGTTCAATCTTCCTATCCACGAGCATGGTATGTTCTTCCATTTATGTACCTATCTCATAGTTTCTTGAAGTAGTGGTTTGTAGTTTTCTTGTACAGGTCTTTTGTGTTCCAGGTAAGATTTATTCCCAAGTATTTTATATTTTTGGTACTTATTGTAAGTGGTGTTGATTTACTTTTCAAAGACTCTTTTGCTGGTGTAGAGGAATCCAACTAATTTTTGTATGTTGATCTTGTACCCTGCCACTATGCTGGATCTTTCAATAAGTTTCAGTAATTTTCTTGTTGTCTCTCTTGGGTTTTGTAAGTATAGGATCATATCATCAGCAAATAGGGATACTTTTCCTTTTTCCTTACCAATCTGGATGCCTTTAATTTCCCTGGCTAGGACTTCCAATACAATGTTGAGTAGAAGTGGTGATAGAGGGCATCCTTGTTTGGTGCCATCAAGTTGTCTTTGACTCATAGTGACTCCATGCACAGCAGAATGAAACACCACTGGGTCCCATGCCAGCTTTGTGATCCCTGCTATACTTGAGCCCATTGCCACAGCCATTGTGTAAATCCATCTCGTTGAGGGCCTTGCCCTCTTTCATCAACCCTCCACCTTACCAAATATGACATCCTTCTCCAGGGAATGGTCCCTTCTGATAACATGATCAAAGTAGGTGAGACGAAATCTGGACATTCTCACTTCTAAGGACCATTCCAGCTGCACTTCCTCCAGGACAAATTTGTTAGTTCTTTTAGCAGTCCATTGTACTTTCAGCATTCTTCACCAGCACCACAACTCAAAAGCATCAATTCTTCTTTGGTCTTCCTTATTCATTGTCCAGCTCTCACATGCATATGAG
>NW_006921639.1:9292434-9294114 GCF_000298275.1 Orycteropus afer afer | reverse complement strand
AGCTGCTCTTTGAAATATTCTGTTTAGCTCTTTTATCTTGTCAGTTCTTCCATTTGCTTTGGCTACTCTCCACTCAAGGGAAAGCTTCAGAGTCTCTCTGTCATCCATTTTGGTCTTTTCTTATTTCTTGTCTTACTTTCTTTATGGATGATGTTCTTGATGTCATTCCATAATTCTTCTGTTTTTTGGTCACTGGTGTTCAATGCATCAAATCTATTCTTTAGATGGTCTCTAAATTCAGAAGGGATACATTCAAGGCCATATTTTGGCTTTGTGGACTTGTTTTAATTGCCTTCAACTTCAAGTTGAACTTGCATATAAGCAGTTGATGGTCTGTTCCACAATCAGCTCCTGGTCTTGTTTTGGCTGAAGGTATTGAGCTTTTCCATCGCCTCTTACCACAGATGTAGTCAATCTGATTCCTGTGTATTCTATCTGGTGAAGTCCATGTGTATAGCCACTGTTTGTGTTGTTGAAAAAAGGTATTTGCAATGAATAAGTTATTGGTCTTGCAAAATTCTATCACGCGATCTCCAGCATTACTTTTGCTGTTATTTGTTGGATTTTTATCAAATGCCTTTTCTGCATCTATTGATATGATCATGTGATTGTTTTCCTTTATTTTACTTATGTGATGGATTATGTTGATTGTTTTTCTGATGCTAAGCCATCCTTGCATACCTGGTATGAATCCCACTTGGTAATGGAATATTATTTGTTTGATATGTTGTTGGAGTCTATTGTCTAGGATTTTGTTGAAGATTTTTGCATCTGTGTTCATGAGGGATATTGGTCTGTAGTTTTCCTTTTTAGTGGTGTCTTTGCCTGATTTTGGTATCAGAGTTATGCTTGCTTCATGCAATGAATTTGGGAGGATTTCGTCCTTTTCTATGTTCTGGAATAGTTTGAGTAGGATTGGTGTCAGTTCTTCTCTGAATGATTGGTAGAATTCTCCAGTGAAATCATCTGGGACAGAACTTTTTTTTTGTTGGTATTTTTTTAATGGCCTGTTCATTTTCTTCATTTGTTATGGGTCTCTTTCAAATTTTCTACCTCAGTCTATGTTAGTTTGGGTAAGTAGTGTGTTTCTAGAAATCTCTCTATTTCTTGTAGGTTTTCACATTTGTTGGAGGGCATTTCTTCATAGTATCCTGATATTCTTCTTCTCCTTTTTTTTTTCTGTTGGCTCTGTTGTGATGTCACCCATTTCATTTCTTTTTCTTATTTGCATCTTCCTCTTCTTTTCCTTTGTTAAGTTTGCCTGTGATTTGTCAATTATATTAATCTTTTCAAAGGACCAACTTCTAGTCTTGTTGATTTTTTTCTGTTGTCTTTTTATTTTCTGTTTTATTCATTTCTGCTTGAATATTATTTCTCCTCTTCTGGTGACTGTAGGGTGTTCTTGCTGCTGTTTTTCTAATTGTTGGAGAAGTTTGGTTAAGGTGTTGATTTTGGCTTTTTCTTCCTTTTTGATGTGTCCATCTAGTGCTACAAATTGCCCTCCGATCACCGCTTTTACTGTGTTCCAAAGATTTTAGTATGTTGTGTTTTCATTCTCATTTGATTCAAGGAAATTTTTTTTTTAATGTTTTTATTATTTTATTTTGATTTGGGTGAAGATTTACAGAGCAAATTCACTTTCCATACAGCAGTTCACATATACATTGTCACATGTCATTG
>NW_006921639.1:9272485-9289604 GCF_000298275.1 Orycteropus afer afer | reverse complement strand
AGTCCTTCTGCCTAGTCTGCCATCTTGCCGGAACTCTCTGATTCAAGGAAATTTTAAGTTCATTTTTTAATTTCTTCTATTACTCAGTCATTTTAAGGGGAGTGTTACTCAGTTTCCATGCATTTGCTCTTTTTCTGTTGGTCTTCCTAGTGTGATTTCTGATTTTATAGCACTGTGATCTGAGAAGATGCTTTGCAATATTTTAATGTTTTTAAATTTATTAAGGCTTGCTTTGTGGCCTAACATATGGTTTATGCTAGAGAATGTTCTGTTTGCACTGGAAAAGAATGTATATTGTGCTGTTGTTGAGTGAAGTGCTCAGTATATGTCTGTAAGGTCAAGTTGGTTGATTGCATTGTTTAGTTCTTCTGTGTCTTTGCTGAATTTCTTTCTATTTGTTCTATCTTTCATTGAAAGTGGTGTATTAAAGTATCCACCATGACTGTCATCTATTTGTCTTTTCAATTCTATTAAAGTGTGATTTATGTATTTTGGGGCTCTTTCATTGGTGGCATAAATATTTATTGTGGTTATGCCCTTTTGTTCTATTGTTCCTTTAATCATTATATGATGTCCTTCTTTATCTCTAAATTCAATTTTATCAGAAGTTAATATCGTCACTCCTGCCCTTTTTTGACTGGCATTTGCTTGATATATTTTTTTCCAAGCTTTGACTTTTAGTCTATTTTTGTCTTTGTCTATAAGGTCAGTCTCTTGTAGACAGCATATTGATGGGTCATTCTTTCTTATCCAGTCTGCAACTCTTGAGTAGTACATTCAATCCATTTACATCCAGTGTAATTATAGATAAGTATGAATTTATTGATGTCATTTTGTAATTTTTTTTTCATGGTGTTCCTGATTTCTTTGTTCCATATACTTTTCTGTGCCGAGCTTACTTTGTTTATGAATTTTGTTATCATTTCCTTCTTTGTCATTGTTTTATTATTTGCTAAATATTTTTGCCTCTCCTCTTTTTGATTTTTGATGCAATGGTTTATCAATTTTCTTTGGGTGTAACCCTGTGTTTATAGTTTTCTTCTCAAGTTTAGAACAGTCTGTTCTATCTTGCAGTTGTCTTGATTTCCTCTCTATTTGGAAGTTTTGTACCTGCACTATTTATTCCCTCTTTTTGCTTTGTAGTTGTCCTCATTTACCAATTGATGTCTCTAGTTCCCTATTTATAGTTTGTAAGCTAATTTTACTTTGGATACTTCCATAATTATGTTGGTTTCTGAGTTATGTCATCCTTTGTATTAATCATTGGTTATTGTCTACTATTGTTGGTTCTCTGTCTGAAAGACTCTTTTAGCATCTCTTGTAAGGTTGTTCTTGCTTTAACAAATTCCCTTAATTTCTGTTTATTGGAAATGTCCTAATTTCACCACAATATTTGAGGAACAATTTTGCTGGGTATATAATTCTTGGTTGACAATTTTTTTTCTTTCAGGGTTTTATGTACATCATCCCATTGCCTCCTCACCTGCATGGTTTCTGCCAAGAAATCAGAACTTATTCTTATTGGTTGTTCTTTGTAGGTAACTTTTCATTTTTCTTGTGCTGCTTTCAGGATTCTTTCTTTGTCCATGGTTTTCAATTATAATCATTTGATCATATGTCTTGGTGATTTTCTTTTGGGTTCTATCCTGTTTGAGGTTTATTGAACTTCTTGAATGAGTATCTTGTATTTCATCATATTAGGGAAATTTTCTTCCAACATATCTTCAACAATTTTCTCTGTGGTTTTATTTGTCTTGTCCTGTCCCGAAATTCTGATTATGTGTAGGTTATTGATGGTATCCCACATGAATCTTAGACTATCTTCATTCTGTTTTGATTTTCTTTTATTGACCCCTTAACAAAGTAGTATTTAGGTATTTGTCTTCAGTCTCATTAATTCTTTCTTCCACTGATTCCATTCTACTCATTTGCCTATTCATTGTGTTGTCTATTTCTGAAAGCTTAGTATTAATCTTCTGGATTTCTATTTGTTGCTTTTGTATAATTTATAATTTTTGTTTATTTTGTCAATTTGTTCTTGTATTGTTTTCCTAAATTGTTCTAGAGTTTTTTCTGTGTTTTACTTACTGTTTTCAGTGTTTTCTTTGATCTGTTTCTCAATCCATTGAAGGTACCTAAATACAATTCTTTTGAATTATTTATCAGGAAATTCCAATGCTGCTTCTTCCTTAGGGACATTTTCTAGGTCTGTATCCTGGTCCTTGTTTGTACTAGTTTATCTTGCTTCTTTCTTTGGACTGGGATGGTCAGTTGTCTCTGAGACATTGTGATGTTGTTGTATTTATGTTGAATTTGGGGTAGTATGTTGGTATGATTGGCCCAAGATGTTTTTCCTTTTATTTTGTTTTGATATATCTGTGTGAGCAGGGTACTGTGCTCCTCTATCCACTAGTTGGTAGCACTTTGATACCCACCTCTTGTCTCCTAGTGGGTGTAATAGAGAAGGAGAGTGTGTGGACAGATCTCTGTTAGCTGTTCATAGTGAGCTTTTGAGGGTGAGTTGAGCTGGTATTAGCTGCCATCTGTCACTGGTCAGTTGGTGCAAAAGAAGTGGTGCCCCTCACTGAGTGGGTGGGACTGCAGGAAGTGCAGGTATGGTTAGGTTGTGTGGGAACAGTTGCTGTCTCCCACTCAGACCAAAAACAAATAAAAGCAAAAAATCAAAACAAACCATCAAAAAAATAAAAACAAGAGAACAAAAAACTTAAACCACACGAAAAAATAGGAAAAATCACAAAAAAGAAAAAAGGAAAGGCAATCAATGAGAAAAAATTTTAAAAAAATATATTAAAGAGGACGATAGAAAGATAATGAGAGAAAGACAAAAGCAAAACAAAACAAAACAAAACAAAAACCCTCCTACAATATCTGAGGAGGCAGGAATGAGAGAAAAGAGCAAGAGTAAAAGAATAGTAAAGACAAAATGGGAGCATTGCAAAAGGAAATACAAGGAGTGGGAAGAACCAAGCAAAGAAAAGAAAGAAAAAAGAAGGGAACCAGGAAAAGAGGAGGGGGGGGGAACAACCACCAAGAACCAGAGAAGGTAAAGAGAATAAATAAATAAATAAAAAGGAAGAAAGGCAGAAGATAAAAAGAAGAAAAACCAACAAAAAACAGAACTGTGGGGAATGGGGCAGGGCACCCAGCATCTGGCAGAGCACAGACTAGGATGAAATTCCTCATGGTCAAAGAGGTGGGTGGAGGTGGGGGATGGCCACACCTCTGTTCACCAAGACCGTATGAGGTATAAGAGTAAAAAGGGGAATTTCGCACGTTTCTAGTCATCAACCTCCAGTGTAGTTACCTGTGCTGTCCTTGGCAAGTGGAGCTTATTCTTAGGTTCCTGTCCAGGTCAGAATGCTGCTTGAATATATTCAAAAGGACCATGCTGCTTGAAAATATTCAAAATGGCTGTGTCCTCAGGACAACTGGCAGTCTGCAGCTCCATTTGTCTTCTTACTGGTTTGATTCAGGTTCTTATACTAGTTGTTTTTAATCCACTTCTTTACCCTTCCTTTCAAAACTCAAGGTGCCCAGATCATCTTCTCTATAAGTTTCAATTGGTTTCTCATTGCTTTTTTGCAGCTGGTCTGTGTAGCTTGTCTGCCTGTTCCATCATCTTGCTATAAGTCCTTTTTTTCCCCATTCATTACATGGCAATTTGTATCAATCCACTGAGTAATTTCCACACACAAAACTATACACTTAGGTGAATGTTTTCTGAAATAACTTATTTGAATTTGCCTTGCTCTTGACGCATGACTTTCTGAATACAGAAGTTGTTGATCATTTAATTTTCTCTTCAGAAGGTCTGGAGTGGTTCTTTCCTCATGATGTTTCCTGTTACTGGATTCAAGTTCATTGTAATTTAACAACAAGACAGAAAGCAAGTTTATATTAATGGTATATTTAGAACTATGTCAACTTATATCTGAATATGAGGAAGGACAGGAGGTAAATATGTAAAAGATAATTTTAGATACATGAGATTCAGGGTGGGTTTTTTAAACTTAAATTTTACTTTTTGCTGTTAAAGTAATGCTTATGCAGAAAAAAATACAGAGTACCTTGAAAACCCCTGAAGAAAGACTATAATAGTTGAAGGGAAAGAGACTCTAGCTTTTTTCAACACTGAGAGCAGATTTAGCCTCTGAAGGTTTGTCTCCACAGAAATTGTGTGGATGGAAGCCAACAGCCATAGTAGGGGCTGTTGTGTTTCTTCAAGGGTCCCCCAGCTAGTTCCAAAATTCCTTGTGGTAGATACCGGCAAAAGAAAATGGTCATTTAATACTTCCTGGGTGCTTACTTTGTGTGGGCCCTCTTCTAATTCTCTATAGCGATTAGTTTGTGTAATCTCCTCAGCTTGACCAGCTAAGTAACCAATAGAGAAGGAGAGACACAGAGGGAGTGATAGTCAAGATCTTGCTCTCTGCCACAAAGTTCAGACAGAGGTTATGGTGCCAGCCTAGGCACTCCAGCCTCATAGTTCATACTTCTGCTCTGAACTACTAGACTCCCCCGTTCCCCATGTGCCTCCTTTCAGGTCGTTCTTCTATCCCTAAAGCTCTACTTTCAGATATTTGCTGCTCTTCTGCTTTTTCTTTTGGAAGAAAAGACCAAAATGGATGCCAGAGGAGACTATGAAATTGTTCTTGAATGGAGAGTAGCTAAAGCAAATGGAAGAAATGACAAGGTAAAGAGCTGAATAGAAGATTTAAAAAAATCAGCTCGAGAAGACACAGTAAAGTATTATAATGAAATGTGCAAAGATCTGGAGTTAGAAAACCAAAATGGAGGAACATGCTCGGCATTTCTCAAGCTGAAAGAACTGAAGAAAAAATTCAAGCCTGGAGTTGCAATATTGAAGGAGTCTATGAGCAAAGTATTGAATGATGTAGGAAGCATCAAATAAAGATGGAAGGAATACAATACACAAATGTGTCAGACTGGGTTCTCTAGAGAAACAAAACCAGTAAAGTGTATATATATAGAGAGAGAAAGAGAAATTTATCTTAGGAAAATGGCTCACACACTTAGAGAAGATGGCAAGTTCCAAGTTCTTGGATCAAACTTCAAGCTGGAGGCTTGAAGTCCAAGTTCAAAGTGCCAGTCTCTAAGGGCTGAGTGAAAACCCCTCAGCCTTGGGCTTCAGCTGTGCCGCCTGCTCCTGGCCCACTGGAGCTAGAGGCTTTTCTTCACTCAGACAGCTGCTGGCTGCTGAGGCTGCCAAGCCCCAGGTGGACAAGTAAAAAGGCAAAGTCCCGATGTTACCAAACCACATGGCAGGCCATTAATTCAAGTCGATTGTAAGTCTCCAGGTTGGCAGAGCATGGCAGGCTGCTGAAAAACGACACAGCTACATGCAGGGTCCAAGCGTGTCATAAGCTAGAGACCATTCCCAAACAGGTTTAGTAGAGACTGAATGCCTAACCATGGGCCACCAAGTCACCATGAGACCTGAGTTGCACATCATAAACTGGGTGTTGTCTGACCCATAGAGTCATAAAGTTGGACGTGCACAGCAGCACTCCATCATTAAATGGAAGTGGTATATCAGAGATCGGGCTCGAGCAGGACCTGAAGGCACAAGTAAGTTGTATGAGGAAGTGGCCTAAATGCCTATGGTCTCCACTCCAGTCACATTACCTTCCTTCACCCAGTCTGCACCTATGGCCTTATGGGGAATTCCTTATGATCAGTTGACTGAGAAAGAGAAAACTAGTGCCTGGTTTACAGATGGTTCTGCGTGATATGCAGGCACCACTCGAAAGTGGACAGCAGCAGCACTGCAGCCCTTTCTGGGACTTCCTTGAAGGACAGTGGTGAAGGGAAATCCTCCCAATGGGCAGAACTTCGAGCCATGTATCTGGCTGTTCATTTTGCATGGAATAAGAAATGGCCAGATGTGCGATTATATACAGATTCATGGGCTCTGGCTAATGGCTTGGCTGGATGGTCTGGGACTTGGAAGAAGCATCATTGGGAAAATGGTGACAAGGATATATGGAGAAGAAGTATGTGGATAGATGTCTCTGACTGGGCCAAAGGAGTAAAGATAAGTGTCACTGTACAAAAAAACATTGATCAGTGTTGAGCTATTTCAGGAGGTGGCATGTGATCAAGAATCAATGGTGTGGAAGGAAGCAGTCAAAGCTGCACTGATGCAATTAATGGAAAATAAGCCTACAGGAATTGATAGAATACCCACTGAGATGTTTCAACAAATGGATGCCCTGCTAGAGGCACGCACATGGCTATGCCAAGAGATTTGGAAGACAGCTACCTGGCCAACTGAGTGGAAGAGATCCATATTTGTACCCATTCCAAAGAAAGGAGATTCGACAGAATGTGGAAATTATCAAACATTATCATTAATATCACACACAAGTAAAATTTTGCTGAAGATAATTTAAAAATGGTTGTAGCAGTATATTGTCAGAGAATTTCCAGAAATTCAAGCTGCATTCAGAAGAGGATGTGGAATGAGAGGGATATCATAGCTGATGTCAGATGGATCTTGGCTGAAAGCAAATAATACCAGAAAGATGATTTGTGTTTTATTGACTATGCAGAAGCATTTGATTGTGTGGATCATAACAAATTATGGATAACATTGGGAAAAATGGGAATTTCAGAACTCTTAATTGTGCTCATGAGGAAACTGTACATAGACCAGGAGGCTGTTGTTCAAACAGAACAAGGGCATACTGCGTGGTTTAAAATGAGGAAGGGTGTGCATCAGGATGGTATCCTTTCACCATACTGAAGATTGGGCGATCTACTTCCGTAATGACAGCACCTTGGAAACCCAAGGAGGGATCACTATCAGTCGTATTCAGCTCAACGGCAGTGAGTTTATTTTTTGAGTTCTGAGCAAATAATCCGAGAAGCTGGACTATATGAAGAAGAAGAACATGGTATTAGGATTGAAGGAAGACTCATTAACAACCTGCAAAATGCAGACGACACAACCTTGCTTGCTGAAAGTAAGGATGACTTGAAGCACTTACTGATGAAGATTAAAGACTACAGTTTGCAGTATGGATTACACCTCAACATAAAGAAAAGAAAAATCCCCACAACTGGATCAATAAGCAGCATCATGATAAATGGAGAAAATAAGGAAGTTGTCAAAGATTTCATTTTACTTGGATCTACAGTCAACACCCATGAAAGCAGCAGTCAAGAAATCGTACATCATTGTATCGCACTAGGCAAATCTGCTGCAAAAGACCTCTTTAAGTGCTAAAGAACAAAGATGTCACTTTGAAGACTAAGGTGTGCCTAACTTAAGGCACTTGACTGCTAACCAGAAGGCTGGCGATTCAAACCCACTAGCCACTCCTCGGAAGGAAGGTTTGGCAATTTACTTCCGTAGTGATACTGCCTTCGAAACCCAAGGAGGGGTCGCTAAGAGTTGGATTCGACTTGATGGCACATAGAAACAACACAACAACCCAAGCCATAGTATTTTCAGTCGCCTCATTTGCATGTGAAAGCTGGACAGCGAATAAGGAAGACCGAAGAAAAGTCGATGCTTTTAAATTGTTATGTTGGCGAAGAATACTGAAAACACCATGGACTGCCAAAAGAATGAAGAAATCTGTCCTGGAAGAAGTGCAGCCGGAATGCTTCTTGGAAGCAAGGACGCCAGACTTCATCTCACTGTCTTAGGTCATGTTGTCAGAGGGACCATTCCGTGGAGAAGGATATCATGCTTAAAAAACAAAAACAAAACAAAACAAAAAACTGAAACCAAACCCAATGATATGCTTAGTAAAATGGAAAGTCAGCGAAAAAGGAGAAGCCCCTCAACAAGACGGATTGACATAGTGGCTGCAGTGATGGGCTCAAGTATAGCAAAAATTGTGAGGATGGCACAGAACCAGTCAGTGTTTTGTTCTGTTGTATATAGGGTCACTGTGAGTCAGAGCCAGCTCGATGGCACCTAACAGCAACAACTCAGCATACTCTGTGGGCTCTTTGGTTGCAAATAGTTAATGTTCTCGTTTAATTAAAAGGTTGGAGGTTCAACTGCATGCACAGTGCCTTGGAAGAAAAAAGCATGGTGATCTAGTTCTAAAAAAATGAACCACTTAAAACCCTGTGGAGCACAGTTTTACGCTGACACACATGGGAGCACCATGGGTTGAGATCTCCTCCATGGCAAGTGGAACTGCTCACACTGCAGCTCCGCCTCAGCCGATAGCACTCTGTCCTGAATATTTCAGGGGAAGTGAGAGCCTTTAGATGTGAGCACTTCCCCTCTTCTGTACCAGTTCTGCCAAAACAAGCCTCCTACAGGCCACCTCCAGGCATTTCAAAAGCATGTGAAGTTTTCTTTTTGTCCAAGATCAATCACTCTAACTGACTTGTCTTCTCAGGGAACTTTCCCTTTTATATGTTCTCCCTTATTTCCAGGTGTTTTTATTTTATTTTTTTTAAAAAAAGACTTTATTTTTTAGGATTATAAAAAATAATGCAACTTGTTAGAGTGAGAATAGAAAGTACAGAAAAATAAAAAGGAAACAATCGTTACTGATTCTATCAAACAGAGAAATAATCACAAACAGCATTGTCCCTGTTTGGATGCATTTTAAAGATGCACACATGGTCATACTTTTTTTTTTTTTTTTTAAGGTCTCTCTTCATTTAAATGAATATTATTATACTTTCCAAAATTATAAAATGTTAACAAGCTCTAAAGCATCATTTTAGATGGCTAAGTCCATTTATTCTAGATATGCATTGTACTTTATATAATCATTCCCACATTGCTGGACACTGAGTGTTTCAAATTTGAAATCTGAAATGGAATGGTTTCTTAAAGTTCCCCACCCCCTCTTACTGTGACAATATCACAAATACCCTGTCTGTGGTTCTGTGTTCTCAGCTGCTGCGCCTCCCCTTAGGAGGCTCCTCAGAGGTACTGCTGCCTAATTGGAAATAATTGGGTCCTCCTCTACAAGCTGATCCTAGCGACTTTCCGGGGCTGAGAAACCACATCGTATTGGACCTCTACCCCTTGCCATGGAAGCCTCCTCTGCTGTTATGTCAGAGGACAGCAGAGGACAGACGCAACAGACCCTGTAGACAAATGTGACCTACGTGAGCCATCTCCTGGCTCAGATCCACCGTCGGCCGGGTAGATTTGCGCTCTGGGAGCCAGGATGGGCAGCTGGTGTTTGGCCCAGAGGCCTGGTAGGTGATTAGCGTCTGGCATTTAGCGATTTCGAAGAATTAAGACCGGTGCTGCTTAGATAAGCGCTTAGGAAGTGTTCTATGATGACAGAAACGTTTACTGTTACAACACCACCGCCCTGGAAGACTCTGTTGTACTCTGCTTGCGGGCTGATAGTCCGCGGCCTCTGAGATGTACACAGACCTGCTGTGGACAGATTCCCAGAGCCGGCGCGGTAGGCGGTGCAAGCTTCCAGCAGGGGGCAGTGGTGGAGCACTTAAGAAGCCCTGTCTTGGTCCTCAGGCCTTTTTATGTCTATTCCTGCTTGGGGCTTTATGTTGCGAAATCTTTGAAAAGCTTGGATAGGCCGGATCTTTGTTTCATGGTCTAAAGCTTATTTACTTTCCCTGCAGATGTAATCATTCCAACCTCAAGGAATTCTTTAAAAAAGCAGCAGCATAAATTATAATCAACTGGATCTGATTGAGCTTTCTCTCTCCCCTTCGTTTTCCACATCTGTGACACTTGTGTTGAGAACCAGATCACCGTGGGAGATGGCATTGATGCTTTTGCATTCTTGATAAGGGGAGGGGTTTTCGGAAGTAGGTGCAGCCCAGCCCAGCAGCAGCCTGCTGGGGAGTGACTGACTCAGAGTGTGAGTTAAAGACAACCCCACAGACTTTATGTTGTTGTTGTTGGTATTTGCCGTGGAGTTGGCCCCGACTCATAGCGACCCCTCCTTGGGTTTCCAAGGCAGTATCACTACAGAAGTAGGATTGCCCAACCTTCCTTCTGAGGAGTGGCTGGACAGACTTTATAGTGGGTCCCAATTTCCCAATTAGACTTGAGTATGAGAAAATAAATTCATTATTTTCGGTAATTCCAGTTGGGTTTCTTTTTCTATTGTGCCTTATCAGAAGTAAATTAATCACTTCCTGATGAACTCTGACAAGCTAATGATTGCTCAATCATTTTAAGTTTAAAACTCACTTTGTTCCCATTTGCCTCATCCTTGAGTTGATTCTAGGGGAGCATAGGGCTTGATGAACTGCCCACCTAGTACCAGGGGGAAGGGAGATCCCATCTAAGGCCTTGTCTCTCCTAGGATCTGCTGACTTCCCGTTTCACAGGTGTGTGACATGTTCTCTGGGACCAACAGCAGAAGCTGGGCAGGTACCAGCATGCTCTTCACTCCCTGGGACAGAGATCTACTGAAACAGTAGCAGAATCTCTACCCTGGCATCAGTGGAGACCATTCAGGTGGGTTCCTTTGATTTAGTCTCACCAAATTCTAGTTGCAAGACTCTGAGTAGGTCCACCTCAAACCAAAACAACCCACTGCCATCCAGTTGATTCTGATTCATAATGAACCTGTAGGACAGAGTAGAACTGCCCCGTATGGTTTCCAAGGCTGTAAATCTTTACAGAGGCAGACTTCCTCATCTTTCTCCACTGGTAGGTTCAAATTACCAACCTTACCTTTTGATTAGCAGCTGAATACCTTAACTACTATGCCACCAGAGCGCCACCTGTTGTTGTTGTTGTTATGTGCAGTAGAGTCGGACCCAACTCAAAGCGACCTCCTTGAGTTTCCGAGATGATATCACTATGGAAGTAGATTGCCCAACCTTCCTTCCGAGGAGTGGCCGCCTAGGTCACCTTTATTCCCTTCTCTCTCCATCAACTTCCAAGTCCCACTGTATGAACTTAGTGGTGCCCAAGGTGGCAGCTGTGCTGGGTGGGACACCAGTCATAGGGGCTGCTAACAGTAAAGGTGTGGATGAGAGTGGTGAGAAGGGAAGGGAGTGGAAGAACCCTAGTCCTGCTCTGGAACCCCTGAGATAATTCCAGAAAGAACTAGCCAATGACCCAGAGGGGGCTCCTGCCTTCTTCTGTGAGGTCACAATGGAGTCAGAAACTCTGCCATGGGTTCTCTTCAGATTACCCTTCTATGCTCTAAGAAGTCTGTCTCCATAACATGCCAGGCCCTGATAGAAAGCTCAGATTCCAAGACTGAAGCTTTCACATAGAAACATAGAAATTTCATCACTATCTGTGGATGAGACGAAAACTATATATATATACATATAGATATGTATGTCTGTGTGTGTACATATACACACACACATATAAGTTTTATTGTGGTATAAACATACACTATAAGACATTCACCAACATAACAACTTTCACGTTTACAGTTCAGGGACATTGATGACGTTTTTCATGTTGTGCCACCATTGCTGCTATCCTTTTCCAAAATATTCCACCACCATTAGCATAAACTCAATGCCCCACAAACAAAAGCTTCCCCTTTTCCCCTCCTTCCTACCCCATATATATGTATTTTTTCTTTTTTCAACTTATCTAGGAATCTTCCCCCCTTTCCCTTCCTGACCCTGGTACACAACAAAGAAAGTTTCCTTCCATATATAAATCTTTCCTTGACTTTTTACAATAGTGGACTAATACAATATTTGTCCTTCTGTGATTGACTTATTTCACTCAGCATAATGTCCTCCAAGTTCATCCATGTTATATGGTGTTTCGTAGATTCTACATTATTCTTTAGCATTGCATAGTACTCCATTGTGTGTATGTACCACAGTTTGGTTATCCATTCCTCAGTTGATGGGCACTTAGATTGTTTTCATCTCTTTGCTATTGTGAAGAATGCTGCGATGAACATGGGTGTGCATGTATCTATTCTGAAAACTAGGTTTTAAAACTGATCAAGGCCTTGTTAGCTCATGGTGGACAAGGAATGGTTGACCCATAACACTCAGCTTTCTTCACACAGTGTTCCCTTCCTAGAGGTCCTGGAGAGGGTGCAAGTGGCCACCTGTCCTCCTTGCTCTATCCCCTGCCTAAACCCGCCTCACACCCACAAAGGGCCCATTGTCCCACAAATGGGCTGAGTTGCCCTCTGCAGCTGTCATAACACAGGGGTCTACTTGCTTTTCCTCTGGACAGTTTTGTGTTGCCAGAGCTGGGTCTTATGTTTGCATATGATACTTTTCCTACCCCAGGCCAGACACCACCTCTCTGAGTTCCAGGTCTCTGGTTCCAGCTGAGGTATACTTTGGGCCTTCAAGAGTCCTGGGCACACCTGTTTTGTTGTGGGGACTCGACTTAACTTTTCTTCTTGACTAGGAGTGCTGGAGACTAGGGGCAGGGAAAACACATCACCCCTGGTTTCTTTCTTCCCCACTTCTCTGCAGTGAATAGCAAATGTTTTGGTTTTAAATCAGAGACAGTGGACCTTATAGTCTTTGAAAATATCCGTTGGCTTCAGTCTCTGACCCTTTTCCTTTTGACACTTGAGGATTTGTTGCTAGGTCTTGAAATCCTGCAGCCAGGTCATGAGATATCTGCTGGTGCTTTGTGTTTTTTTATCGCCCAGTAAGTAATGTAACAAGCCCTTTTTCTTTTACCTCCTGTTCTCACTGTCGCTTTTCAGTCACAGGATTGCTCACTCTAAGAATAATCCAGTTGCTGTAGAGTCAGTTTTGACTCACGGTGTCCCTGTGTGTGTCAGAGTAGAACTGCCCCACAGAGCTTTTGATGGCAGATTTTTCAGAAGCAGACTGCCAGGCTTTTCTTCCAACCACCTCTGGATGCACTTGAACCTCCATCCTTTTGGTTTGCAGCTGAGCACGTTAACTATTTGCACCACCCAGGGACACTCTAGGTATAAACCCACTGCCACTGAGTTGATTCTGACTCATAGTGACCCTATAGGACAGAGTAGAACTACCACATAGGGTTTCCAAGGCTACAAATCATTATGAGAGCAGACTACTTTATCTTCCTCCTATATTCACAACAGCAAAGAGATGGAAACAACCTAAATGTGTGCTGCCCAAGGAATGTGTGTTTGAACCACAGACCTTTTGGTTAGCAGCTGAATGCTATAACTGTTGGTGCTCATTCTATTGTCAACAGTCTCTATGAGATAGCAAGGTCTAGTAGGGTTATTTTCATTGAAGGGACAGAGAAACTGAGGCAGGAAGAGGCTAGATGCTGGTCCAAGGTCACAGAGGCAGTGGAAAAGCTTAGCTTGAAATTTGGCTCTTCCTCTTCTCTGTCCAGCATTTAGTGGGGGTTTGTTGTGGGTCTCCCACTTACCTGAGGAAGGCTTTCAGTTTAGAGACACTTCTCATTTAGAACAGAGCAGCAATCTAATACTGTAGATAGATAACAACAGTGATAGATTTCTTCCTTCTTTCCATTCCTTTTTCCTTCTGCTTCCCCTCTCCCAAATTCTAGAAAGCTGTAGATTAGAGATCTTTTGTCATTTGCATAGTCTTCTGAAACTCCTGTGGGTTGGTTACTTTCTCCTCTATAATCCCCAAACCCAGGGTGACTAATTAAGTTAGCAAATTATGCATCATAAAACTCCAAGGGGGAGCTATTCAAATCCAGTTCTTGTAAATCTGTGTATCATTATACCAGTTTCTCAGTAGATGGCAGTAAAGTGGCATGAAGAAGACAAAAACTAAACTAAACCCTCAGCTGAGGATTTAGACTCATCTTGACCCTATGCGATGGAATAGAACTGTCCCACATGGTTTCCAAGGTTATATATCTTTATGGAAGCAGACAGCCACATCTTTCTCCCATGGAGCAGCTGGTGAGTTTGAACTGCTGACATTTTGGTTAGCAGCCAAGTGCTTAACCAGTGTGCCAACAGGGCTCCTGGCACAAAGAAGAGGTGCGTTTTTCTAATTTGTGCCATATCTCTGAGTTAGCAGTGGGCATGCTTGGCATATCTGACTGATAAAATAGTTGCTACTGAGTTGAGGCCACAGCAGAAAGATGACTATGTCTAGCATAACCCTGAAGCTCCTGGCATGGCACCTACGGAGCAGAGAGCAGGGGCTTCTGCTCCACCACTGTAAGCTGAGGTACCAGATGGCCAGGCCTGACCACTGCAACTCTGCCCTGGTGGCCTTTTAGGACCCTTTCAAGACACATGGTTTAACCCAGGGGTGAATAAACTATGACAAACAGCCCACTGCTTGCTTTTGTTTGGACAACAAGCTAAGAAAGTTTTAAAATTTTTTGAATGATCAAAAATCACAAACAAAAGCAAAAGAAGAGGAATATTTCATAACACATGAAAATTATATGAAATTCAAATGTCAGTTTTCATAAATAAAGTTTTATTGGAACATAATCATGCTCATTTGTTTATGTATCATCTGTAGTTGCTTTAGGGAGCTCTGGTAGCATAGTGCCTAAGGCATTTGGCTGCTTACCAGAAGGCTGGCGGTTCAAACTCACCAGCCACTCCTCGGAAGGAAGATTAGGCAATCTACTTCCGTGGTGAAACCACCTCAGAAACCCAAGGAGGGGTCGCTATGAGTTGGACTCAAATGAAGTGCAGTGAGTAGCTGCTTTTGCTCCACAACAGCAGAGTACAATAGATATGATGGAAATCCTTTGGCCACAAAGCCTAAAATATTTACTCTGAAAATATTCACACAAAAATTACAGAGGAATGTTGCTAACTATTGGTTTTGTTCTTTGGTACATCCACTGGCTCTGAAACTATCGGGATATTTCTGGGTATGCATATAAACTGAGGGTGAGCTAGGGCCAAATCAAGTGGAAGACCCAAAGCAGCTGCTGATGCACTGTGGGTCCTTGAGAGCCCTGGGAGAGTGCTTATGGGCTCTTCTATCCCAGGACCATGGTACCCTTCTCCAGAAAATTCAATGCCTTGGTGAAGCGATCTCACCTTAACCCAGGACTGGCTCTAATCACTGCAGCCCTAATCAAGAGGATGTGTTTTTTTCTTTAGCATATCCCCTTTGACTGGGGGTCCTGGGGTCCATGCACCAAATTTCACCTTTGGCTGTAGCAGAATGCTTTTGGCTTTTCAAATTCCTTTAGTGACAATTTGAACATTTAACTTAACCCTATTTAAAGTACCAATTGGTTTCTAACAACATCTAAGGGAAATCCTTCATGACTTCCTGGATAATAGGGAATAAATATACTTAGACAATAGTTTACTATTTTCTGTAAAGCTAAACTTGCAGTCCCTGGTCCAGCAGTTCTGGGTTCTCTATAGAAACCTCCTCAACAGACCAACTCCAACAAAAGTGATTTCCACAGCCCGTGGTTGATTTCCTGGCTGATGTTCTGTTAAAGAAGGATAAGTGCTTGACATCCTACACCATGTATAGGAAATCTAGCTGTCTTACTTTTCAAAAGATGTACAGAATCCAGCCATTCACCACATCTTCTGCTGCCTGGTCCAATTGCCACTGCAATCTCACTCCTAAAGATTTTTGCAAAAGCTTCTCAGCGGATCCTTCCTCTTTCACTCTTCCTCTATTATAATCTACTTTCAATAAAGTAATTGGAGTAGTCCTTTTTTTCTTTTTTTTTTTTTTTTTGACATGGGTCAATGCAGTTTTGTTTGCAATATTCCCTCCTCTCCCCTCCCACCTCTTGTAACCAACAAAAAAAGTTTCCTTCAATATATAAACCTTTCCTTGACTTTTTACAATAAAGAACTAATACTATATTTGTCCTGCTGTGATTGATTTATTTCATTCAGCATAACATTCTTCAAGTTCATCCACGTTATGTGGTGTTTTGCAAATTCGACATTATTCTTAATGTTGCATAGTATTCCATTGTGTGCATGTATTGGTTATCCATTCTTCTGTTGATGGGCACAAAGGTTGTTTCCATCTCTTTGCTTTTGTAAATAGTGCTGTAATGAACATGGGTGTGCATATATCTGTTCTTGTCCTGGCTCTCACTTCTTTAAGATATATACCTAGTAATGGAATTGCTGGGTCAAATGGTATTTCTAATTCCAGCTTTTTAAGGAATCGCCATACTGCTTTCCACAGTGGTTGTATCATTTGACATTCTCACCAGCAGTGTATGAGAGTCCCAGTCTTGCCATATCCTTGCCAGCATTTCTTATTTTCTGTCTTGTTGAACTTTGCTGTTAGTGCTGGGGTGAGATAGTATCTCATTGTTGTTTTTATTTGCATCTCTCTAATTGCTAATGATCATGAGCATTTCTTCATGTATTTGCTAGCTGCCTGAATATCCTCTTTGGTGAAGTGTCTATTCATGTCTTCTGACCATTTTTTTAATTGGATTGTTAATCTTTTTGTTGAGGTGTTGGAGTTTTCTATAAATTTTAGAGATAAATCCCTTGTCAGATATGTTGTTGCCGAATATTTTTTCCCAGTCTGTCAGTTCTCTTTTGACTCTTTTAGAGAAGTCTTTAGAAGCATATAAAAAATTTAATTTTTAGAAGGTCCCGTTCATCTACTTTATTTCAACTGTTTGTACATTTTGGATTATGCTGGACAGTCTATTCATGCCATAAATCAGGGCCCCTAAATTTGTCCCTATTTTTTCCTTGAGGAACTTTACAGTTTTAAGTTTCACATTTAAGTCTTTGATCCATCTGGAGGTAGTTTTTGTGTATGGTGTGAAGTATGGATCTTGTTTCATTTTTCTGCAGATGGATATCCAGTTTTGCTGGGACTGTTTGTTAAAAAGACCATCTCTTCCCCATCTAATGGATTTTAGCCCTTTGTAAAAACCCAGCTCACCATAGGTTGATGGATCTGTTTCTGGATTCTCAATTCCCACTGGTCTATGTCCTTGTACCAGTACCAGGCTGTTTTTGACTATTGTGGCTGTATAGTAGGTTTTGAGATCTGGGAGTGTGAGACCTTCTACTTTGTTCTTCTTCTTCAATAGTGCTTTGCTTATTCAAGGTCTCTTTCCTTTCCATATAAAATTAGCGATTGGGTTTTCCATATCCTTAAAAGAGCTCTGGTAGCATAGTGCCTAAGGGATTTGACTGCTAACCAGAAGGCTGGTGGTTCAAACCCATCAGCCACTCCTCAGAAGGAAGGTTGGGCAATCTACTTCTGT
>NW_006921639.1:9267470-9271929 GCF_000298275.1 Orycteropus afer afer | reverse complement strand
GCAAATAGGGATAGTTTTACTTCTTCCTTATCAATTTGGATGCCTTTGATCTCACTTTGTTGTCCTATTGCCCTGGCTAGGACTTCCAATACAGTGTGGAATAAAAGTGGTGATAGAGGGCATCCTTGTCTGGTTCTTGTTCACAAGGGGAATGGTTTCAGTTTCTCTCCATTGAGAATGATGTTGGCTCTTGGTTTTGCATATATGCCCTCTATTATGTTGAGGAATTTCCCTTCTATTCCTATTTTTCTGAGAATTTTTCTTTTTTATAAATCAGAAATAGGTGTTGGATTTTATCAAATACCTTCTCTGCATTCATTGATGTGATCAGGTGGTTCTCCTCCTTTATTTTATTTTTGTGATGGATGATGTTGATTATTTTTCAAATGTTGAACCATCCTTGCATACCTTATATGAACCCCACTCAGTCATAATGTATTATTTTTGTGATATGCTATTGGAGTCTATTGGCTAGGATTTTGTTGAAGACTTTTGCATCCATATTTGTGAGGGATATTGATCTGTAGTTTTCCTTTTGAGTGATGTCTTTGGCTGGTTTTGGTATCAAGGTTATGCTTGTTTCATAAATAGAATTTGGGAGGATTCCTTTTCTATATTTCGGAATAGTTTGAGTAGGATTAGTGTCAGTTCTTCTCCGAATGTCTGGTAGAATTCTCCAGTGAAACCATCTTGGCCAGGACTTATTTTTGTTGGTAATTTTTTTTATGACCTGTTTAATTTCTACTTTTGTTATGGGTCTGTTCAACTTTTCCACCTCAGTCTGTGTTAGGTTAGGTAAGTAGTGTATTTCTAGGAATCTGTCCATTTCCTCTAGATTTTTGAATTTGTTGGAGTATAGTTCTTCATGGTATCCTGATATAATCCTTTTAATTTCTGTTGGTTCTGTTGTGATGTCACCCAATTAATTTCTTATTCATGTTATTTGTATTTTCTCCCTGTTTTCCTTTGTTAAATTTGTCAGTGTTTTGTCAATTTTATCAATCTTTTCAAAGAACCAACTTCTGTTGTTGTTGTTAGGTGTCGTCGAGTCATCTCTGACTCATAGTGACCCTAGGCACAGCAGAACAAAACATTGGCTGGTCCTGTGCCAGCCTCATGATCCTTGCTATACCTGAGCCCATGGTTGCAGCTACTGTGTCAATCCATCTCATTGAGGGCCTTCCCCTTCTTTGTGACTGTCCACTTTACCAAGCGTGATGTCCTTCACCAGAAAATGGTTCCTGACCAACCTGACCAAAGTAGGTGAGATGATGTCTGGCCATTCTTGCTTCCAAGGAGCATTCGGCTGCATTTCTTCCAGGACAAATCTGTTAGTCCTTTTAGCAGTCCATGGTACTCTTAGCATTCTTCTCCAATACAACTCAAAAGCATCAACTCTTCTTTGGTCTTCCTTATTCATTGTCCAGCTCTCACATGCATAAGAGGCTATTGAAAATACCATGGCTTGGGTAAGGCACACTTTAACCTTCAAGGAGACATCTTTGCTCTTCATCACTTGAAAGAGGTCTTTTGCAGCAGATTTGCTCAATGCAATACATCGTCTGATATCTCAACTGCTGCTTCCATTGGTGTTGATTGTAGAATCAAGTAATTAAAGTCCTTGACAACTTAAATCTTTTCTCCATTTATCATGAAGCTGTTTATTGGACGAGTTGTGAGGATTTTTGTTTTCTTTATATTGAGGTGTAATCCATGCTGCAAACAAGTCTTTAATCTTCATCAGTAACTGCTTCAAGTCATCCTCCCTTTCAGCAAGCAAATTTGTGTCACCTGCATATCACAGGTTGTTAGTGATTCTTCCTCCAATCCTGATGCCACATTCCTCGTATAATCCTGCTTCTAGGATTATTTTCTCAGTATACAAATTGAACAAGTATGGTGAAAGGATACAACCCTGACACACTCCCTTCTTGATTTTAAACCATGCAGTAACCTCTGTTTTGTTCAAACAACAGCCTCTTGATCTATGTACAGGTTCCTCATGAGTTCAAGTGTTTTGGAATTCACATTGTTCTCTGTTATCTGTAATTTGTTATGATCCACACAATCAAATGCTTTTGTATAGTCAATAAAACACAAGTAAACATGTTTCTGGTATTCTTTGCTTTCAGCTAAGATCCATCTGACACCAGCAATGATATCCCTCATTCCATGTCCTCTTCTGAATGCAGCTTGCATTTCTGGAAGCTTTCTGACATACTGCTGCAACCAGTTTTGAATTATCTTCAGTAAGATTTTACTTGCATGTGATATTAATGATGTTGTTTGATAATTTCCACATTCTGTGGAATCAACTTACTATGGAATGGGTACAAATATAGATCTCTTCCAATCAGTTGGCCAGGTAGCTGCCTTCCAAATCTCTTGGCATAGCCAAGTGAGTGCCTCCAGTGCAGCATCCATTTGTTGAAACATTTCAATGGATATTCCGTCAATTCCTGGAGCCTTGTTCTTCACCAATTCCTTCAGTGCAGCTTCGACTTTTTCCTTCAGTACCATTGGTTCATGATCATATACCACTTCCTGAAATGGATGAACATCAACTAATTCTTTTTGATACAGTGACTCTGTGTGTTCTTTCCATCTTCCTTTGATGTTTTCTGCATCATTCAATATTTTGCCCATAGAATCTTTCAGTATTGCAACTTGAGGCTTGAATTTTTTTCTTCAGTTCTGTCATCTTGAGATATGCCAAGTATGTTCTTCCCTTTTGGTTTTTTTACTCCATGTCTTTGCACATTTCATTATAATAATTGGCTTTGTCTTCTTAGGCTGCTCTTTGAAATCATCTGTTCAGCTCTTTTATTTTGTCATTTCTTCCATTTGCTTTAACTACTCTCCACTCAAGGGAAGGTTTCAGATTCTCTTCTGACATCCATTTTGGTCTTTTCTTCCTTTCTTGTCTTTTTAATGACCTCTTGCTTTCTTCATGGATGATGTTTTTGATATAGTCCCACAGTTCCTCTTGTTTTTGATTGTTGGTGTTCAATGCATCAAATCTATTTTTTAAATGGTCTCTAAATCCAGGAGGGATATTATCAAGGTCATATTTTGGCTCTTGTTGACTTGTTTTAATTGTCTTCAACTTTAACTTGATCTTGCATATGAGCAGTTGATGGTCTGTTCCCCAATCAGCTCCTGGCCTCTTTTTGGCTGAAGATATTGAACTTCTCTATCACTTCTTGCCATAGATGTAGTCAGTCTGATTCCTGTGTATTCCATCTGGCAAAGTCCATGTGGATAGCCATCATTTATGTTGTTGAAAAAAGGTATTTGCAATGAGTAAGTCATTGGTCTTACAACATTCTATCATGCGATCTCCAGTGTTATTTCTATCACCAAGGCCATATTTTCTAACTACTGGTAACTCTTCTTTGTTTCCACCTTTTACATTCCAGTCACCAGTGATAATCAAGACATCTTGATCATATGTTCGGTCAATTTCAGACTGCAGATGTTGGTAGAAATCTTCAATTTCCTCATCTTTGGCTTTGAAGGTTGGTGCATAGATTTGAATAATAGTAGTATTAACTGGTCTTCCTTGTAGATGTATGGATATTATCCTATCACTGACAGCATTGTACTTCAGGACAGATCTTGAAAAAGTCTTTGTGACAGGATGCCACATCATTGCTCTTCAATTTGTCATGCCTGGCATAGTAGCTCATATGGTTGTCTGATTCAAAATGGTCAAAACCAGTCCATTTCAGCTCACTAATACCTAGGATATTGATCTTTATGAGTTCTATTTCATTTTTGACAATTTCCAATTTTCATAGATTCATATTTCATACATTCCATGTTCCAATTATTAATGGATCTTTACATCTGTTTCTACTCATTTTGAGCCATGCCACATCAGCCAATGGAGGCCCCAAAAGCTTTACTCCATCCATATCATTAAGGTTGCCTCTACTTTGAGGAGTCGGCTCTTCCCCAGTCATATTTTGAATGCCTTCCAGCCTGACGGGCTCATCTTCTGGCACTATATCAGACAGTGTTTAATGGCTATTCATAAAATTTTCCAGTAATATATTAGACAGTGTTTCACTGCTATTCATAAGGTTTTCATTGGCCAGTTGTTTGAGAAGTGGATAGCCTCTTCCTTCTGAGTCTGTCTTAGTCTGGAAGCTCTGCTGAAATCTGTTCACCATGGGTAACCCTGCTGGCATTTTGCAGCACTGGTGGCATAGCCTCCAGCTTCACAGCAACATGCAAGCCACCACAGGATGACAAACTGACAGACAAGTTCGTCTCCCTTAGTTGTTCCTAAGTGCTTTGTGTTTAACTCTCCGGGGCCCAGCCTTTAAATAAAGCCTTCCTGAGCTGCATGACCAATTTCTAGTCTTGTTGATTTTTTTTCTATTGTCTTTCTATTTTCTGTTTCATTTATTTCTGCTAGAATCTTTATTGTTTCTTTTCTTCTGGTGACTGTAGG